>NC_056729.1:901358404-901688404 GCF_019279795.1 Protopterus annectens
GGCCGAGTGGGGTTCCTGGGTTTGGAAGGGTGGTCTGTAGCAGGCTATAAACTGGAAGGCAGTTTTATGCACTATTAGTTGCACATGGATAGTCTCTGATGCTTCGTGCTGTGCCACCAACCTGGAGGTGTGGGTATCTTTGACGAATATTGATACTCCCCCTCCTTTTGAGGTTCGGTCCAAGTTTTGGGGCCGAAAAGCATGGTATGAGGTATAACCTGGTAGTGCTGGGGTGCTCTCGGGAGCCTTGAACCAGGTTTCTGTTACTGCAGAGATATCGATGTTCTCCATGCTAAGGAGAGTTTTGAGTGCGTGCATCTTGAGGTTTAGACTTCTGGCATTGAGTAGCATTAATCTTAGTTTCTTATCCCTTGTGATACCTATGGAGGTGGGTTTGTCTTTTGAGCCTTGCCTAAAAAAGGCACTATGGGGGTAGCAATAGCCTTTGCCAATATCCGAAAGCCCAGGGGTGACAGGTGCAAGCCGTCCCTAGCAAAGCATCGTGGCTTGTCGAGCATGTCATCCCAGGCACTGGATCCCCTTTGAATGACACCAATACTTAAGCCAATTGTTGAAATTGATCATCTTGTCTTCATATTGTGGCATCATTCTTGGTGAGGGTAAGATGCTACTCAAGGTCAGGGTCATACCGGCCTGGGCTACATGCTCACAGAGCTCCTCTATGTCTCTTTTCATGTAGTCCAGGGAGGTACGTCTCAGGTCATTCACACCAGCATGGACAATGACTGAGTCATATTTGTACTTTCCTTGGAGTGACCTGAGTGCTTGTGTTATGTGGCGGATCCTAGCGCCTGACAGGCAGCTCACCGTGACCTTCTCCTTGTTCAGCCTGGTGAGCAGGAAGTCAGTGTGCCTGACGATAGCGTCACTTATTACAAGTGTATCAGGTGTGTTGTTTAGCCTTAAGGACTGTAACTGTTTCTACACACTGGCTTTGTGAGCTATGTGTTGCACGTGTTTTGTTTTGGGGTAGCGGTTGCTTGGGTGTCTGCTTTGGAGGTCTCTGCTGCTTAGGCATATTTTTATTTAGAGCCTCCGAGTATGTATTTGTGTATGTATGTGTTTGGTTTGCTGTCGTGGTAGGTCTATGTGAGACTGGAATTGTAGTGAGTGTTGTTTCCTTCTCCTCCTGACTGGTTACTCTAGTATTGAGTTGAGAGAGCTTAGCCGCCAGTTTGGCTATATGGTTGCATCTCTCACATGTGTTGGAATTTGTTGGGAGGAGGAGAAGGTTGTTTGTGTACATGAGGCAGTTGTAACATTGCCTCAAGATTCCCAGATTCACCAGCTGGACCGGAGAGGAGATTGACAACTGACCTTTGGACATGCTAGAATAGTATTGGGAATTCCTTTATAATTGAAAAAAAAGGGCCAATGGTGAACAAGGTACTCAAGGGGAGTTTGTGAGGGTGTAGTGCTTTTAATTTTTTAGTGCTGACTTATATAATTGCTTTAGTGAGCAAGTGCCAGGTAACTTAAATGCAATGTGTTACAGGTAACTTAAATGCAAAAATGACAAACAGTATCTTTCTTTCAAGTGAAACAAGGAAATAAGTACAGTAAGCAATGCAGATATCACTAGGTATCCACCGAAGCGCTGAAAAGCCGCGTTTTAGGTGGAATTAGCGTTTCAGGGAAATAACAAACAAACAAACAACAAGCATACAAACAAAGCTAGATTCAGCAGGCCTGGATCTAGTCTATGCTACAGCAAACAAGGTGTACCAATTTCAGTAAGAAACAGTTCAAATATGCAGGCACTATAAGCCTTTAACCAGAAATTCCCAGCTCAGAAGGGCAGAGTCCAGCCTCTCCTCCCACAAGAGTGCAGACCACAAACTTTCTTAATGTAAAATAACTGGCCTGAAGCCCAAGTGCTTAAACCAGAACTAATATACTTTTAGAATAACAGACACTGAGCCCTCAATCAGCAGTTCCCAACTTAGAAGGATGTAAGCTACCTGTCCTGCCACCACAGTGCAGGCCACAAACCTTCCTAATGTAAAACAACTGGTCTGAAGCCCAAGTGCTTAATCCAAAAGACTTAGAATGATAGCTACACTTTAATTGTGACATTTATTTTGTTTCTTCAGGTTGCATTTTTACTTTTGTTGATGTCTTTTACTATTCCTGATCTGGTTGTGTACTTGTGTTTAATTTTACCCACAGTCCTGACTCCTCTTCTGTTTCATTTCTTTGTATTATTATTATTTATGCAGTTGGAGTGTGTATTCCTGGTGTTTGATTTTCCTATGCATGTACTGTTTTGTTTATTTTTTTTTAAGGGGGGAAGGGGTATTTTTATGATTAATAGTTTCCCCATGCTAAGTGACTGATGACTGTAGCTTGGTGGATTTTGAAATTTGAGAGGGAGAAGGGATTTATGACTCAATGTGAAATTGAGGAGGTCTTTATTAGCTTTTCACATGTGCATGGAGCATATATGATATACAACTGGTTAGGAATACCATTGGTCCATTTTCCTTATGCATTTTATATGTGATATAAGAAATAATTAAGGATTACTTTTCAGACAAGAGTTGAATTTGGAAGGAAAATGTTTTCAAAGAAAAATACTGAAAGCTGGAAGGAAATTTTGCATGCACTTAGTAAAAGTTCATGCTGTGCTACTGTTTCTATTTACTTACTCATTCTTTCATTCATTCATTCTGAGGGTTTTTCCATGTCAAAATAATTATTTTCCAAATGCTTTTCTTATAGTATTAAATGGGTGTTGGGAAATTTTGTGAATACCTTCTCTAAACTTATAAACTAAAGTAGTGTGAGAGCCTAATGCACTTTTCTGATTTGATATAAATTACTGACAGATAAATGGCTTGAATTAAATCATTTTCTCATCTACTGTAACTCACTCCTTCTTTTCTCTTATCTGTTTTATTCTTTGCATTGGCTGTAATCCACCTTTCTCTACATCTCCTGAGGTTTACATGGGGAGATATTCATTGCCATTATGTTTTTTCATAGCAGGAGTTTGTGCTGGTTGAGCCTAAGCACATCTAAGGCACAATGCAGATACATCAGATACACTGAGACAAAGTTTGACAGTCATATGCAAATGAAGGTATACTGCTATATAAATGAAGAGTATTCAAAGCAGCAGTGGTATCTTATGAAATTAGGAGCTCTTCCTACTTTTGTGCAATTCTCAGTTGCTTTTTCATGCACATCTGCAGTGTTTGCATATGGCTTATAAAAAGTGACGTCACACCATTTCATTTACTTTGCAGTCCATGGAGATGCTTGCTTTCACTGCCAGCTTAGCTATTTCCAATTTTGAGTTGCTCTTCTCGGTCATGACAAAATCATGTGCACAGAGCAGCACTTGCAATAAGAAAAGAATATATATCTAAACATTAATGAGGGATCATTGCAAGATTTAGAATGGATACAGACATAGTACAAGCTCTGGTGAGTTCCTATAGTCCACATATGGGGAATGGGGTTGTTTAGCCTTATAATACATGCGGACACCAAGGTATGTACATTTCTCATTATGCTTGTCACATAGACCTTCTAAAAACAAATTGGAGACATGTAGGGTGTCTCACAGGCTTCTGCCTTGGGATACTCCTGCAGTTCCTTGTGTAACTCTCAACTTCTTAGTGCACGAAATCTGGACAAAGACCAACAAAATAGGGACATATTTTAAATGTTGCTCTTATAAACAAGGTAGAGTAACAAGGTTTGTTTTACCATATAGTTTTTGAAGAATTTGAAGTTGGAAACTCAAATGTATGTCATTATTTAGTGACTTCAATCCTTAGATCAACCCAGTGATTTGCAGAAAACCACCAATTTCATGAGGAACAGAAAAAATATGAGACAATATCTGGATAATCTGTGGAAATCTGGACACTTTATAGGCATTGTTCCTTGACATAGTCTTGGTATATGTATCTCAATACATCTAATTCCCATTGATACCTGTGGACCAGTCCAGTGTCATATGTGCCTTCTGTGGGATGGCAAACATTCCTCAGGTGCTTGGTGTGATAGAATACAGCTATGTTCCCATTAGGGCCCATCTTCACCATGAATAGTCATACCAGTACAGGAAGGGCTACCTTTCAATTAAGTGACAGGATGTGTGTGATACATAAGGTTGCATATCCACCATGTTAGCCCAGCATACTGGCAGTGCCCACAAGTTCTATAATTGGCAGTCAAGTTCAGTCTACCACCTCTTCTTGCAGTGCAGAATGATTATGCATTTCATCATTGAAAAGCATTTTACCATTCCTAATCACAGATATTTCAATATCATAGAATGGTATAGGTACTATCGAGTAATCACTCCTCATTTCTTGTTATGCGCCATCTAGTTCTTTTGTTTTGTAGATGACACAGTTTCCACTTAAGCCTTGCTTAATTATACCAGTTTTTAGCCCCAGGGAGATGTCAATGAATGTTTCAATACCACCCTGTTCCAGATGTGGATAATTGTGGAACAAGTTTTTGGCTTACTAAAAGCCTATTTCTGTTGCCTGGACATGTCTGGTGTGTCCTTCAGTATGACTCTGCTATGGAATTCAGGATGTTTTTCTGCCTCTTCATTCTGCATAACATGTTCTTGCATCAGTCTGGTGTACAATTGCCACAGTCAGACTCCAATAGTGGCAGAGTTGCTCCCATCTCTTGTTTCTCCCACCAGAGATGATAAGAACGTTGACAAGCTCATGGCAGTAACATCGCCGACTCTAGATAATAAACGACTATACAAGCAAAGAGGTGGCATCTCGTCTACAACTATAGTGATGAGATTCATCTAGTGACAGTGAAAAAAAATTCACACAGATAATACCTGATGCATGCAGTTTTGCATCTAGTCTATGCTAAATAGTTCATGGTCAAATTACACTGCACATAAAACATTTTCTGTTTGTAACAAAGAAGTGTTGTCTTTAGTAAATTTACTTTCAATCATCATTCATAGATTACTGAGGGATAAGTAACACAAGTGCTAGTTACACTTGCAAGGTTTGACAAGTGTGTAAAATCAGGAGTTATGAAACACATACGACCTCAAATTACTTGCACAGGCAAAATATTTACTTTCTATATATATATATCTGGGTTACGTTCAGAATTTCGAAGATCAAAACTTTGAATCCCATACGATCTACGATCATATGTTTGAAGTTTTAAAACTTCGAAATCCTGAATGGAGATTGGCATACAGCCTGGACCGGGAGATTTCACTTGTCCTTGCTGTAGTGCGATCTCAGAGTTGGTAAATTTAAGTAGGGGAGTGTGGGGATGCAGGGGAGGGTTCACTATTTTGAGATTCCAAGATCGTGAGATTCTGAACTCGATGTTCTGAAACTCGAGATTGTGGGATTTCGAAATTTAGAAGTGAACCTATATATATATATATATATATATATATATATATATATATATATATATTTATTTATTTATTTAAAAACTTAAGAAGCTTTTGCTGTTTTGGAAGAAACATAGACACTAGGCTATTCTTGGTAATTTGGTCAGTGTTTCATTCATTTAATCACATTTTGAGCACTATCATTCATTGTAAAGTTTTCAGTCAAATAAAGTTTCACTTAAAACTTTACAATGAACTCTATGTGTATATATATATATATATATATATATATATATATATATTTTTTTTTTTTTTTATTTATTTATTTTAAATTTGTTAACCAGGAGTGTCTGACTGAGCAGCAGAGATCCGGGGAGAAAAGCTCCACAAAGAAAAATTACAGACAC
This sequence comes from Protopterus annectens, assembly GCF_019279795.1. Lineage (NCBI taxonomy): Eukaryota > Metazoa > Chordata > Ceratodontiformes > Protopteridae > Protopterus > Protopterus annectens. The sequence continues at coordinate 901,364,177 of NC_056729.1, forward strand.
ATTTAGTTATTTAGACATGATCAGTATACACACATATTACAAGAGACATGTTTTTACAGTGGTATGCGGCACATAAACAGTTACAGTGGAGAGAACAAACAAAAAAATATTAATTTTAAAAATAAAGGTAATTAATAGATTTGTGGTATACAGCTGAAATTTGGAACATAGGTAGAATACATACATAGTACACAGATACAGTACATACATTGTAGATTAGCCAGTGTTTGTGAGTAAGACTGAAAACTGTTATCAATTGCTCTTGATTTAGTATGTGTACCTTATCTGCTTTCACTAGCCTGGGGAGCAATCATGGCACTGCCAACTTTGACTGAGATGTTTCCTGATGAGGTCTTTAAAGGAGGCTTTGGATTATGTGTTTTGAATGCTAGTAGGGACAGAGTTCCATTTTTTAGGCACTGAACTACTATATAGTGCATCTCCAAAGCTATTGTAGCTGTTGGTGACTTCTAGTAGTAGTTTGCTTGATGATCTAAGAGGCCTTTTGGCTGAGTGATGTTGTACTAGGTTTTTGAGGGCAGGACACTTATTGGGGAGGTAATAGATAGAATGACAGAGGCAGAGCTGATTGCAGGTTAGGAGGTTGGGCAGTTCAAGCCAGTGGAGCTGTCTCAAAGCTGTACAGTGATGAGTTCTATATGAGCAATTTGAAGCAAAGTGGGCAATTCTGTTATAGCAGGCTTCCATTTTGCTTAATTCAGTTTTGTTGAGATTAGTCAGAATGGGAGATGCATAGAGTAGGGTGGATAGAAGTTGGGAGTGAGCAATGGCTGATCTTATGTTGTTAGTAAGAAATGGTCTGATACGGTAGAGTGACCTTAGTTTGGTGTGTACTTTTTTAATAGTTAAGTCGAGATGACTATCAAATTTTAAGTGGGAGTCTATGGTTATTCCCAATAGCTTAGCCTGTGCCACTGGAGCAATTGGAGTAGCATTTGTGGAGTAGATAGTGAATTGACTGTTAGTGTGTTTGTTAGAACTGGTTATAATCGTAAGCTGAGTTTTCTTTGGATTGAGGATAAGTTGGGCTTTGGTAAGGTAGTTTTCAACGTCAGAGAATGCTAGTTGAGTTGTTTGCAGGAGGGTGGGAATGTTTTGTGCAGCACAGATTAAGGTAGTGTCATCTGCATACTGAATTATAGATGCATGCTGTGTGGAGGTATGGAGGTCATTTGTGAAGACTGTGAATAGTAGTGGTCCTAAGATAGAACCCTGTGGGACTCCTATAGTTATGGGCAGCTGAGGAGAGAGAGAATTTTCCTATTTCACAGCTTGGTACCAGTCAGTTAAGTAGCTTTGGAACCAGGTAAGAGTGGAATTTGATAGATTATATTGGTTTAGTTTGTTTAGCAGGATTTGGTGTGAGACTGTGTCAAATGCTTTGGACATATCCAAAAAAAGAGTTGACACTTGTAGGCCTTCATTTTTGATACGGTTTACTGTGTCTGTGAAGCAGAGGAGGGCTGTAGTGGTACTATGGGCAGGTCTGAAACCATGCTGAGTAGGTGACAGGATGTTGCTGTCTAGGAGATAGTTTAGCATCTGGATATGGATGCATTTTTCTAGGATTTTGGCTGGGGGGAGAGTAAAGCAATGGGTCTGTAGTTATTAAGTTCAGTGGAGGTCCCGCCTTTATGTATGGGTGTATCATAGGATATTTTCCAGAGTTTGGGCACATAGTTTTCAACAATTGATCTGTTTATGAGAGTGGAGACTGGGATAGCAATAGCATCTGCTGTGAGTTTCAAGAAATAGCTGGGGAGTAGGTCGGCTGCTGTTGATGAGGTTTTTAGTTTGGAGAGCATGCTTTTGATTGAAGTGGTGGAAACTGTTTTGAGGGTAAAGCTTGTATTAGTGTTATTTGTGTTGGGGGGGGGATAGTGAGGAAGGAACTGTCCTGTGATACTAAGGATAGAATTGAGTTCACAAAGTGGGAGTTTAATTGTGTTTCGATGGGAACTTTAGTATCAGGGGTGGTTGGTTTGGGGGTAGCCTTTTCGTTGGATTTTAGTAGCTGGTTTACATTTTTCCAAAATTTTTGCGGGTTGTGTTGGTATTTAGTTTGTAATGTGTAGTAGGATTTTTTATCCAGTCTAATGCATTTTTTTGCACGGTTGCGCAGTTCTTGGTACTTAGTTAGGCTTTGTGTTTCTTTGTTTTTTTATAGTAAAGCCAGGCAGTGTCTCTGGACTTGAGGATTTGTTTGGTTTCTTTACTGAGCCAGGGGTTTGTAGAGGTTCTAACCTTAATTTTGCACAATGGAGCGACAGTGTCTAGGTGTTGTAGAAATGTTTTGTTGAAATATGCTACAGCCTAGTCAAGTGGGAGGGTTTTTAGGGGGGTCCATTCACAGTTACAGAGTAAAGTGTCGAGGACCTCAGGAGATAATTTTTTTGTGTTTCTAGTGGATATATAGTTAGTGGTTTTGCATATGCTTGTTCTACTACGTATAAAGTATATTATGTTGTGGTCACTTAAGGTGTCTGGGAGACTGCCTGTGTGAGGGTACAATGTGGGGTTGTTAGGACCCAGTCAAGGATGGATTCCCTTTTAGATTTTTTATCACATCTAGTTGGAATTTGGACTAGCTGCTGGTAGCCATGGAGATTTATTAGATTACTTGGTGGTTCTGATATACAGGTGAACCAATCTAGGTTGAAGTCCCCCAGAATAAGGGTTTCTTGTGAGTATGTGGAAGAACACCAGAATAAGAAGTCTTCAAGGCTAGCAGGTGCATTACCAGGTGGAATATAGATCACAATTGTGGTGATGACCTTTTTCGGGTGAAGTTGAAGTTGGGAGATAAGTATGTCCCAATTATTGGGGGAGGGGTAGGAGTATGGTAATTGACGGACAGTTAAGTTGGACTTGTAGAGTAAGGCAGTTCCACCCCCTTTACGAAGTAGTCTGTCTTGTCTAATGATATTGTAGCCGGTAGGGAGAACTTCTGAGTTAGCTATGTTTTTATTTAGCCAGGTTTCTGTTAAAGCAACTATGTCTGGGGAGTAGTGTGCTATTGTGGCCTGGAGTTCAGGGATTTTATTTTTGATACTTCTAATATTAATATTTAGCATTAAAAGATGGTTGGTTTTGCTGCTGTTGTTGATTTGCCCAGGGATGAAGAAAGTGGGGGTGTTATGTTCTGACATTTGTGTTGGAGCAGTTTGTGTTGGCAGGATGGATTTGGGCCTGGGTTGAGGTGGATATCCCCACTTATGGTGAGCCAGGAGTTAAAATGGTTATACAGATGTTGGAGTTTGGTGAGGAGTGTGAGAAAGTACAGTGTTTTTTTGAAGTAGGAATGAGAGCATATGTGTTTAGTTCTGAATTGGTCCGTTATGTAGTTCTTGAATAACTGTGGGCAGATATTATTATAATGTGTGGTGTCTGTATACGAGAGTGCATAATGCAGTGTTGTGCTACTAGGTTTAGGGGTATTGCTCGAGTGATAACTTGTGGTGTTGTAAAGAATTATGAGAAGACAGATTAGACTTAGTCATGTGATAGTCATGGTTATAAAGTTTAAGTTGTTTCTAGTTGGGGGAGTCTGAATAGGAATTATAGGGTTGCACTATATGTGGATGGGGAAGTAGTGTGGGTGATGTAAAAAATGCCTAGTGGGAATGAGAGTGATTGGGAGTATTTTGTGTGGAGCAAGTTGGTGTGATATAATGTGATATGACTTGAGGAGCTGTGATTGGTGGAGGTGATGTGAGGGTGAGCTGTATGTGTGGCTGTGATTACTATAAATGTAGAGGTAGAGGGACAGGAGGAAATAGGGGGCAGGGCAGGGGAGCGGAGAGAGGCCGAGCGTTAGCGAGGATGAACGGAGCAGGACAGAGCCAACCAAGACAAGAGAAAAAAGTATTACTTTACAAATCTGAACACTTTTAAAACAAATTCCTGAGGTCTAATGGCTTACCGGCAAGCAGACTGTAATTGCTGAAGAGCTCTTGTGTCCTGGTGGGAGACTAGAAATTTAAAGATGGCTCCTTGCTCAGTAGGATTCTAATATAGACTTTGTATTGGGGGAGGGAGATAGCACAAGGGGTGTAAACCAGGTGGAATGCAAAGAAACCAGAGATGCAATCAGTGGAAATCAGTGAAGGCCTCAGAGGGGGTAAGTAATAGCTCAAACTACCTGTAAAGTGAAGGAGAGAAGAGACAGCAAAGCTTATTAAGGTTGGGGGTGTGTCTTTACATTGACTTGCTGATTAGTAACCAGTTTGTGCACAGATTAGAATAGGGAGATACATTAGCAATGAAGGGGAATGTATAGAGATGCAAATAAACAGGTGGGCCTCCAAGTGATACAAACTAAGGCAGAAAGCACTGAGAGGGCTGCTTGATGGTTAATTTAGTCACAGGGATGTGAATTAAATGTATACTGTCTATTGGACAGTTAGGATTACTGTACTAGCGGGGGGGGGAGAACACAAGGCTACAACAGTCGATTTTATTAGCAAGCTGAGAACTACTAAGAAATACTGCTATTGTAATAGCTTCACTCTCATAAAACATACAAGTAGAATGCCTGGGTGGACTGACCCTGCTCTTGAGGCTCAAAATGTATATCCTTGTTTAGTTTGCAGTACTGATTCCTTCTTATACTGTATGGGTGGAGTGGTAGCTGCAGACTGCAGATTTGCTTGAGTGTGCTCCTGCTCTTGAGGCTCAAAATGTATAGCCTTCTTTAGTTTGCAGTACTGATTCCTTCTTTACTGTATGGGTGGAGTGGTAGCCGCAGACTGCAGATTTGCTTGAGTGTGCTCCTGCTCTTGAGGCTCAAAATGTATATCCTTGTTTAATTTTCAGTACTGATTCTTTCTTATACTGTATGGGTGGAGTGGTAGCCGCAGACTGCAGATTTGCTTGAGTGTGCTCCTGCTCTTGAGGCTCAAAATGTATATCCTTGTTTAGTTTGCAGTACTGATTCCTTCTTATACTGTATGGGTGGAGAGGTAGCCGCAGACTGCAGATTTGCTTGAGTGTGCTCCTGCTCTTGAGGCTCAAAATGTATATCCTTATGTTTAGTTTGCAGTACTGATTCCTTCTTATACTGTATGGGTGGAGTGGTAGCCACAGACTGCAGATTTGCTTGAGGGTTCTCCTGCTCTTGAGTCTCAAAATGTATATCCTTGTTTAGTTTGCAGTACTGATTCCTTCTTGTACTGTATGGGTGGAGAGGTAGCTGCAGACTGCAGATTTGCTTGAGTGTGCTCCTGCTCTTGAGGCTCAAAATGTATATCCTTGTTTAGTTTGCAGTACTGATTCCTTCTTATACTGTATGGGTGGAGTGGTAGCCGCAGACTGCAGATTTGCTTGAGTGTGCTCCTGCTCTTGAGGCTCAAAATGTATATTCTTGTTTAGTTTTCAGTACTGATTCCTTCTTATACTGTATGGGTGGAGTGGTAGCCGCAGACTGCAGGTTTGCTTGAGTGTGCTCAGCAAGCAGAATGCAATCGCTGAAGAGCACTTGTGTCCTGGTGGGAGACTAGAAATTTAAAGATGATTTTATATATATATATATATATATATATATATATATATATATATATATATATATATATATACACTCACACCAAACTGCTAGGAGTTACCATCAATAATAACTTCAAATTTGATCATCATATTAACCAAACCATTAAAAATATTCACAAAAAAACTGAACAGTCTATATAAAAATAAACCCTTCCTAACACAAACTGCTAGGATAACAATTGCTCAGACTCACCGTCTCTCAACACTATTCTGTTCCTCACCTAAACTCACCAACCTACCCAAAACTGAAATCGGCAAGCTCAACACTTGCTATAATCAAATTGCAAAATTTGCAACAGGTGCCCCCTATCGTGCCCACCACTGCCTATCCCTAAAGCTACTTGACTGGCTTGAATTCCCTAATCTCCTGAACTATTATCAACTATCCTTTGCCCACAGTCTACTATTATTCCCAGACAAAACCCTATCACTGGCTATTCTGCTAGTACCTCAAGCTAATACCAGAGAACTTCGCTCTAGCAACAAAATAATAGTTAGGATTACAAAAACCAACAACACAGCAGGTGACTCCCTCTTCCGCAACTACATTGGCAAAATCTGGAACTCATGTCTATTACCTCAGCTGACACAAAGGATGCATTTAAAAATCTCTTGAAGGAACACCTCAAGCACTCATGGATCTGCACATGCTCACCACCTGGCTAAATTCCACCCCCACCTTACACTCTATACCCCTACATCAACTACTCAAACTAACACCTCTTTTTCCTGCCTCTCATACATATCCCAACACCCTTTCAACCTTCCCTATTGCTCCCCTATTACTTATTCCCACTACCTAATATCTATTTGCAATTTCTTCTCCTCTACCTACCAACTCCTTCACTATTCTATTCTACTCTACCTCACTAGTATGGAATAACTAAATCTTAAACTGAATACTTGAGTGTATCCTATCCAAAACTGTTAAACTTGAATCTTACTTTGCCTTAAACTAATCAATGTCAACCTTCATACCTGATATGCTAACTTGAACTAAGCATTAATAATACTTGTATGTTAACTTGAACTAAGCATGGATACTATGTTACTTAGCCATGTTAAGTCTGTTACTCTCTATGAATGTGAACACCTCTGTATTGCTTGTAATGATTAGCTGAATTTTACTGTGGAGCTTTTCTCCCCAGGCCTCCACTGAAAATGTTCCCAGTCAACAAATGTAACATAAATTAAATAATAAATATATATATATATATATATATATATATATATATATGGGTCTACTTTCATAGACCGAAGCGCCACGTCACCGACACCCGGAAGACCGAGACGGAACGACCGAACAGGTAGGTTACCGAAAACGCGATATCCCGACGGCTGAGAGACCGACAACGGCAGCGTGTGCGATACGGTAAGTGTGCGAAAGTGAAAGATGTAGTATTGGGGAGCGGACAGGTAAGTGTACGATAGTGAGGGATTTTAGGATAGGGTGTGGGAAAGGTGAGTGTGCGGTGGTGTCGGACTAAGTGTTCCGGTGAGGTAAATGTGTGGAAGTGACGTAGAGCAGTGTAGGGTAGTGTTAAGTGTGTCAGTGTTAGAATGCGGGTGGAGTGAGTGCGCGATAGTGACGGGCTGCATGTTTTAGGGTGGGTTAAGTGAGTTAGGGTTAGGGTGCAGGTAGGGTAAGTGTGCGGTAGTGACGGTGTTGAGGTTTAGGGGTGGGTTAAGTGAGTTAGGGTTAGGGTGCAGGTAGGGTGAGTGTGCGATAGTGACGGTGTTGAGGTTTAGAGGTGTGTTAAGTGAGTTAGGGCTAGGGTGTGGGTTGGGTAAGTGTGCGGTAGTGTCAGACGTTAGGGTTAGGGTTTAGGTTAAGGTTAGTGGATATGTTGTTGTGTGCAATGTGTAGTTGGCGTTTTTTGTGTCGGTGTTGTGGTGTTCGGTATGTTGAGTTGTTGGTGTGGTGTGTTTTCGGTTGTTTGGGGTCGGGAACATGTGTGTCGGCGATTTGTACGTTCGGTCTATGAAAGTAGACCCATATATATATATATATATATATATATATATATATATATATATATATATATAGATTGATAGATAGATATATTTTTTCCTATGGTATTCTCTCTTTACTGGTTTTCTGAGAACTGACTGCTAGTTTACTATTGTTTTCCTCTTACTGATTTACAAAATATAAGTTATATTTAAAAGGTGTCATACACAATGTTCCCTAAAGATAGCATGGGTTATGGTCTCACAGATCAAGAGCAAGTGCTCACATGTAAGCTTGATGCAGAGTTGCTCCAATGATGGGGCCTACTTGGATGCAGTGGAACCTCTTTACATTGATCTATCTGTGCTGCAAGACTTAGACCATGAATCAGGGGGTTCTACCACTTGTTCTGAAACTCTGTCAATGTTAGCCTGCATCTGCTTTGTGGAATCAAAATAAATGCCTTTAGCACTTTCTTGAGATGCATAATGTGTCTTTCCTACTCATCCACCATGCACCCACAGTGCATGCAGACAGTTCCCAGGCATTCTCCCCAATATTCACCATTCTCATGCACATGTGAAATTCTGCTGTATTACCTACAATACTTCAGTCATCTCTACCTTACTCTACCAGTGGTATTATCTTTGTGTGTTTCTGGAACTGACTGTGGAATACATCAGGATTGAAGCCTTCTCTACTGTGTACTGTTCTCTGCTGTTGTATCATGTCATAACCTGCAATCACGAATTCTGACAAATTGACACATATGCCTTGTGTGATACTTTAATGTGCATGGATTATGCATGCTAGCATATTAAAAAACAAAGAGAGACAAAGAATGATAGGTACAATAAAGTTATAAGGGAACGACAAAGGTGCTTAATGTCATATCTGGCTTTACATATTTATTAGTTTATTAGAGTGGAACTATTGTTTGCATCATTTATTTTGTGGATTATTTTAGTTGTAACATTTGAACATGTAGTTTTCTTGGTACTGACTTGTTTTTACATATTTTCTGTCATAGTCTGTAAATCACAAATAAAAATGAGTTGTTAGTCTATATATGTCTCTTCAGTTATTGATTTATTTTTATCTGTGAGAATAAATAAAAAATCTAGTAATAACAGGTTTATTGCATGCATCAAGGTGGATTCCCATTCTATCTGTGTTTGAGACAGAAAATTCACAGGGAAGGCTAGTGACTTCACTAGCACCTCAATGCATGATGACTGCTGTAAAGATGTAAACTGGAAGTTTCAAACAGGTTTCCTAGGCAGGCTGTCAGGATGTTACAGGGTGAGCCAACTGTGAATCAGTGATGGATTATTTTTAATGGTTCTGTCACACATATGTATTATATTCAGTTCATTTGACTGAACTAGACACATTACATAGGGAAGATGAGAATAATTTGGTTGGTATGAGCAGTATGCTGCATTAGAAGTGTATTTGGCCAGGAGGCAGACAATAGAGTCCAGATGGGTATTTGATGTCCGTTGCTAGAGTTTTTCAGAAGAGTGTACTTACCAGCTGATATACTTATCAGCTCATATAAAATACAGCTTAACTATACTATAGAACATATGATATTTACCTTCTTTGCAGAACATATTACTACTAGTTAAGTATTGAAAACTAAGATTATTCAAAAGGTTACATACAAATGGGTAGCACACCATTTGTGCTGTCAACCTAAATGTTAAGAGAATTGTGTTACATGTTTTTATCTTATTGACTAGAAGTCTAAATCTCAAAATGCACTTTCTTGAAGCACTCCTTAAAATGGAGAACACTGACATTTGTGCTGTAGCAGAGACCTGGTTCAAGGCAGCAGAAAGCACCCCTGCACTGCCAGGCTATAACTCATTCCACGCCCTTCGGCACCAGAACTTGGACTGAAGCACCAAAGCCAGCGGTGTTTCCATATTCATAAAGGATGTGCACACTGGTAGCCCAACATAACACATCAGGGATACTTCTGGTGCAGCTAACATTGGCTAAGACAGTGATTCAGGTCATAGCCTGCTATAGATCCCCAACCATGTCCCAAGACTCACGCAACACATTCCTAAGCACACTGGAGAATATTAGGGTACAACCTAACACTTTCATACTGGGCGACTTCAGCCATTAAGTGGAAAAACTACTCATGTACCAATACACTTACCCAACCTTTCCTGGAATTCATTAATTCCAATGCCCTGCACCAGCTCATTCTTACCCCCATTGGTGGTAGCAACATCCTTGACCTGGTCATTACTAACATGGGTGACTGTTGCTATACACCAATAGTCAACTCCTCCCTGGTTAGAACCAACCACAAATTAATCACCTTGGAAATCCACATCCCTGTGTGCTCTGTTCAATCTCAGCCTCACCTCAGGCTTTGTCCCTACCGAACAGAGCACTGCTACAGTCATCCCTCTCTACAAAGGAGGAGTGACTACAGACCCTGGGAACTATCACCCACTAGCCTGGCGAGTCTGATATCCAAAGCTATGAAATGCATCATCATGGACCTAATAAATAAAGCTATAGGGAATCTCCAAACTCTGCATCCCACACAGCTTGGTTTTGTGAAGGGTAGATCATGCCTGCTCAACCTGATTGACTTCTTTGAGTCAGTCACCAGAGCTATGAATGAAGGCAAGGTGTTTCATACAGCCTACCTTGATCTGTCCAAGGCCATTGATACCATTTCCCATTCAGGAATCATAGAAAAACTCACTAAGCTAGGCATCAATCCCTATGTCACTAGGTGGGTTGCAAACTGGATCACAGATAGAACCCACAGTGTAAAAGCAGCTAACTTCAAGTCAAACTGACAACCAGTCACAAGTGGATTCCCACAGGGTTTGGTCCTGGGTCCTCTCTTGTTTGGTATCTACTTCTCTGAAGTCCAGGCCAAAATAAAGGGATTCTGGCTGACAAAGTTCACAGAGGATTGCAAGTTGGGAGCTATTATTAACTACCCAAGTGATGTTGACGTCCTACAGAAAGGCCTCATTGATACCAACGACTGGTGTCAGAACCATGGCCTTACACTCAATGGCAAAAAAAGCGTTGTCATCCCCTCTGGGAAAACCCCCTGGTTCCCACTAATTACCACATCAATGGTAGTCCACTAAACACAGAAGGTGTTATAAGATATCTGGGAACACAGGTTGACAGCAACTTCTCTTTTGGCCACCAAATTGCCACTGTGGTCAGAAAGTCCTTCTATGTGGCAAATTTTATTACCGATATTTTTGCATCCACGAAGAAAGAGGTCATCATTTCTTTCTACTCTTCCCTCATTAGAACAATCATAGAGTATAATGCCCCATCTGGCATGTACCTCACTAGACACCTGCAACAGCTGGAGAGGCTACAAAAGTACCTCATGAAGAGGATTCTAGGCCTTAAACACATGTCCTACATCGACAGACTAAAAAAACTCCAGCTATTCTCTGTCTCATATTGTCTACTAAGAGGCGATCTGTGCTTGATTTAAAAAGCCATGTCTGACCCGGCTCTGTTAGAAGAGCTACATCTAAAGAAATCCCAATCCCTCCACACCACATGCTCTAGAGACCTCAAACTCGTTACCACAATCAACATAACATGCTGGAGGGACAGGTTCATAACCCAGAGACTGCCCATGCTATGGAATAGACTTCCCATACATGTCAAGCAGAGCACCTCACTGGCCCTCTTCAAGAGAAATCTTGATGAGTGGATGGGAAATAGAAAATTCACCCCGGGGATCACCCCAGTGGCTTTACTCGACAGAGGCACTGGGAACTAAGGTCAGGTGGCACGATGCCAGGATAATCCTATGGGCTAGGCTTGTAAAGACTCCAGAGCCATTAGCCTAGTACACACCTATGAACCTATGAACCTGATATTAATTCACCTCAAAGTGATATTAGTGTATAGGTTTGAAATAAGCTTTTGTTTAAATAAAGTAAAAATGAAACTGAAAAAAATGAAACTGATATATCTTTATACACTTTTCTGCATATGCCTAATAAGATGAGTCACGTACACATTTCACATTTATTGTGTTTCGGACTTCTCCTTATTTCAACATCAAACAAAATGAATCCTAGGAAATCTGAAGCAATCTATTAAATTCAGTATAACACTAAGTTAAAACAATTGAGCTATTGTGGAAAACATATCAAACGACACTGTTCTTAAATAAGGCTTTTGTAAAAAGAATTTTGCCAAAAGGATGCAAGTCCAAATTTTCACCAATATGCTATAACAAAGAAGAATCCCTGCAATGAATTACATCAAATATTCAACATCTTTACTCCATGCTTCTCTTACTTGTCAAGAGCATTTAATACTTCAGATAATAACAACTGAGGACATTGTGTAAAATTTAGATCTATTTATTCATACTCTTGTTATGCTTATGGATTACGTCTGCAGGCTCGCAGCCTAATGGATTTTCAAATGCTTAAATGCCATTATTGCATATTCGATCTTCCTGTCACCAATATGACTGTTCAGGAATGTCTGGTATATGTTTAAGGTGAGAAAATTCATTAAGCACAATAGGAAGCTATTTGAAACTGACTGTCTTTAGAAGGTAAAACTATATCCAGCCTTGGTGTCATTGTTTACCATTATAAGTAAAGGACAATGCCTCTGCTCTGTAGAATATAACTTAAATGAATGTAGTCACAAACCAAGATTTTGGTAAACTAACTGTGTACCTTTTTACACCAGACACTTTGTTTTAGTCTTTTATAAACCAAAGGCTGCATTGTCAGAATCAAACAGTTTTATGATAGCCAGTTGTTTGACTCACAAATAACTGCAGGTGATTCTGTGAGCTATTAATTTATAAAAGTAACTGCATTCTTTTTTCTGACATGTAGTAACCTTGAAGGTAATTATCTTTAAGAGCAGGGGTGTGGGATTCTCTGAATGCATATGGCTGTATACATTCATGCAAGGTCCATTTGAACAGCCTATTTTATGGTATTCATATTTGTATACCTGCTTTTCATGGGAATCCACCTATATCCTTGAAGTATACTCCAACATGGGTCTAGCTAATGATGTAAACCAAACTAGCATGATTACCGTAGATAACTTATTAATATCTTTCATTATATTTGAATAACTCCATAATACTTTCATTGTATGGGAGGTACTTCTTATTTCAAGATGAGTGCCAGTTTCACATAGTGTTCTGGTCTGTAGCCTTATTTTCATCAGACAAATTAGGTTTTGGCAGTAAATTTAAGGATTCTTCTTAGAAAATTGCATGACAGAGCATTTGTAGCTGTTGGATTACTTATTACTTTCGTACTTGTCTTTCAGTTCTTAGTAAAATAATTGGCACATGATGCTAGTGACTTCAATCTTATAGTCATTTGATAATATAGTTAGTCATAATCCTCATGTAGGCTTCATACATATAAAAATGTCATAATGAAAGAAACAATACAGATCTCTGTTGCATCCTACGTGTAGTATTTATTGATCAGAAAGTGCATTAGAAACTCTTACCTTCTGTGTACATCAGTGTCAACCATATGAATTTCCATGCTAATTAATAAAACACCTTTAGCTTATCATTTTCAACCAGGTGCTTAATAGTCAGGTTATATCCCGTATTTGTTACATAATGGTTACAATGTATGCAACATTAATTACTGTAGACTGCATGTAGCAGTTGATGGTCAGCTTGAGGGTATGTGAAAGGCAAGAAACCATTTTCATATCTTAGTCCTTTATTGCAGTAATGCAAATGACAGAAGGCTGCATACTTGGCAAAAATTAAATGGCAATATGTGACCCTTAACTCTCTGAGGAGTGATGGAGTGATAGGTGAAGAATGTGGATGCAATGTAGGCTAACAGAACAGAGCTGGCTGTCACCTAGTTAAGGATAAATTGTGAATAACAATAATCTAAAATATGGCAATTGACAATATCCTGTCTTGCTGTTTCAAAGCATGCTTCTTTTATTATTATTTTTTTTTTTATTTTAAATACATAGCAACCATTGTTTGTAGCAAAGAGGCCTTCAATTATAATCACTAAAGAATGCAATTTAAATTTTGTTTCTGTGCAAATTAAAAGCACAATAATTTCACTTGTTTTACTTTTGATTATCAAATAAATGTGTCTAGAATAGTACAAGTGTAGATAAAACAGATTGCTACCACAGTATTCCACTCTCCAACATTTATACACATGGAGAACACCACATAATTAAGATAATGGCAAATACATGCAAAAGTGTAAGTATGTAAGGTAAAACCATTAATTTCTGACATTTGATTATTGAAGTGAATGAGTTATTGAATATAAGTTACTAATTTGTCAAAAACTTCTATTCTAGCTCTATGAATGCAAAATCCTTTATATTATTAATTGCAGAAGCTGGTGTTTTATTAGAAGTGCGCAATTTGTTTAGGATGCAACTAAAATTTAATAACAGAGAATGTCAAAGGGTCAATAATAATGAAGTAGTTTTCTGCATAGATACGTTAAAACATGAAGGTCATCATCAGTGTTGTGTCTTGCCATTCATGTTAATCATCATGGAACAAATAAACAAAGACATTGGAGATCTCCAAACTCTGGACCCCACACAATTAGGGTTTGTAAAAGGCAGATCATGTCTCCTAAACCTGATAGACTTCTTTGAAGTAGTCACCAAAGCCATAGATGAGAGCAAGGTGGTTCACACAGCCTATCTAGATCTCACCAAGGCATTCAACACCATCCTCCACTCTGGAATTATAGATAAACTCACTAAACTAGGTATAAATCCCTATGTCACAAGATGGGTTGCCAACTGGCTTACTGACAGAACCCACACTGTGAAAGTAGCAGACTCCAAATCAGACTTCAGACCAGTGAAAAGTGGAGTACCACAGGGTTCAGTCCTGGGTCCTCTCCTGTTTGGTATCTACTTCTCTGAAGTACAGGCAAACACAGAAGGTCTTTGGCTAACTAAATTCGCAGATGACTGCAAACTAGGAGCCATAATCGAAACTCCTAACGATGTGGACATCCTACAAAAGGGCCTCACTGAGACAGATGCCTGGTGTCAAAGACAGGGTCTCAAGCTCAATGCCAAAAAATGCATTGTCATCCCCTTTGGTAAAAACTCTGTACCCATGAACTACCACATAGGCGGTAGTCTACTTAACACCGAAAGTTTGATAAGAGACCTTGGGACACAGGTGGACAGTAGTCTCTCCTTTGATAATCACATCACCACAGTAGTCAGGAAATCCTTCTACGTGGCACACCTCATCACAAAAGGTTTCTCATCCAGAAAAAAAGAGGTCATTGTTCCTCTCTACTCATCACTCATTAGACCCATTATAGAGTACAACGCCTCTTTTGGTATGTACCTCACAAGACATCTACAACAACTGGAAAGGCTGCAAAAATACCTCACAAAGAGGATTACTGGCCTCAAACAGATGCCTTATGAAGACCGTCTCAAAAAACTCTAGCTTTACTCCGTCGCATATCTACTCAGAGGTGATTTCTGCCTATCATAGAAAACTATGTCAAACCCAGAGCGGTTGGACATGCTCCACTTAAAGAAATCCCAATCCCTCTGAGCTACACACTCTAGGGACCTAAACCTTGTCACCACAATAAACAGAACATGCTGGAGGGATAGATTCCTGTCCCAGAGACTTCCCATACTCTGGAACAGACTACCTATCTATGTCAAACAGAGCTCCTCATTAACAATCTTCAAGAAAAATCTTGATGATTGGATGGGTAATAGGAAATTCACATGGGGATCACATCTGTGGTTCTGCTTGACAGAGGCACAGGGAAATAATTTTCTTGGGTGGCAAAAGCCAGGGTACCTTTTTGGCTAGACTAGTATAGGCCCTAGGGCCAATAGCCTTGTACCTACCTATGAACCTATGAACCACATCTGTGAACATTTTAAATCATCCAGATGTTCATTTGTAAACCAGGGCAGATTGCTGATCCAAGTAGACCATGTCCGTCTCAGCTGATTGTCTAGTAGGGTGACTTGCTTTGTCATACAGTAAGTAAATCCAGGTTGAAGAACTGATGGAAGGCATTTTCATAGCAGTCATACCCTTAATATTTACATATGCTCCTCAGATATTATGTCAGATTCTGCATACTTAGCATTCAGACTTCAGCAATTACTTTTAAGTAAACCTGCAGAATTGCATATAATCCATAGTTTAAAGTATTTAATACCCACCTATTAGTCCGTCATCATCACAAATAATCCCCCTTTTCCTATTTTCTATCTGGGGTAGGAATGCTGTATCAGCTAGTGCCATAACTCTCAGGTCAGTGGCACTTTCCTACCTTCTTTGAAATCCATGACTAAACATTGCAGGTCTTCTTCCATTTAGTCCATCCATCTCTTTTCTCACATCATTGTTTCCTGTTGCCGTCTTCTTTTCTCTGCCAAATTTGCTTCACCAAAGCATATTCTCTTTTCCTACACAAATGCCAGAACCACAATAATCTATTCTTTTTGATTTTTTTCTACAATCTACTTTGGCTTCTGCTGTGATGTCAGAATTTATTCATTTGTCTCACAGTGTGCATACTATCCCATATTTCAGACATATATCTCTTTCACCTGTATCTTCCTCAGCTCTTATGCTGTCACTGCCTAAGCTTCCATACCATACCATACAGAAGTAAAGACTGCACCATTTTTTGTACACCTTAACTTTCAACTCTATGGTATTCTTCCTTCACACAAACACTACCCATGATGATCTGTGCCATTTGGCTGTAGCCTATCTAATCTAGCTTTGAACCTCCCATTCAGACTTGCCTACTCCTCAAGCACTGCTCCCAATTACTTGAAGCTGTTAACCTGTTCCACTATTTTGCCTTCTATATTCTTTTTCAGCTTCTTCTGATTTTCCCTAATTTCCTGCCATGAAAGCTGTTTTGTCTGTACTCAGTTTCATCCCACTTGCCTCCAGTTTTGCATTCTATTACAATCATTCTATGTTCTGCAACTTATAAACAAAGGTGTGGCATCTAGGACCAAGGAAATCATTGTTGCACTTTATTCGGCATTCATCAGATCTATCACTGAGTACAATGCCCCCTTTGGTATGTACCTAACCTGGCATATCCAACAAATGGAACATCCACAGAGGTTCCTCATTAAAAAATACAGGGTTAAGTAACATGTCCAGTGCAGACTCCTCAAGGTCCTATCACTGTATTCTGTCTCTTAAGGTTGTTGAGGGGAGATCTATGCCTGCTGTACAAGGTATTGTCAGATCCCACTCTGATGGACCACCTACATATCCAAAAAACAAACAGCACCAGAATTACTCATTCTAAAGACTTAGGACTTGCTAGAGAGACAGGTATGTATCCAATAGACAACCCAGTCTCTAGAACAGGCTCATCATCCATGTGAAGCAGAGTTCTTTCTTAATCCAGTTCAAGTGTAAATTGGACAATTAGACTGGGAACAGAGAATTCATCCCTGGTTTGGCAGCTATGTCTCTAATGGACACAGGCAGCCTGTAAATGGTTCATCTCCCAGGTCCCTGCTTGTAAATGTTTCATCTCCCAAGCCCCTGATTATACTTATCAAGGGTACCAGAACTTGTCAAAAATTTTAATGCATGGCTAGGCTTAAAAAGGTCATTAGCCTAGTAACTACCTATGAAACTATGAAGCTCTTGTTCAGAGATAACTTATAATGTCACTTCATCCGCATACAGGAGCTTTTTGGATCTGTCCCTTTCAACTTGTTTGCTAACGTAGTCCATCACCAGTATGAAAAGCAGTGGACTCAGAGATAAACCCTGATATAGTCTCACTGAAAACCCATCTTTGAATCTGAAAGTATTCATTCTTGGGCACGTGGTCCTTTTACATATCCTAATTAATTCTACCCATATTTCCGGGACTTTGAAGCATCTCAAGACACCCAAATTATCTTTCTTACCCAGTTTGATTATTTTCTCATCTCTAGCTTCTTGTCCAGTATCTCTTTCACTGCAAACATTTGATCAGTTGTACAATATCTAAATCTGAATCTGAACTGCTGCTGAGTTACATCAGTTACCATTTCTCCCTTAATTCATCCTAGAACACCTGCTGTGACCTCATTTGAGCCTGCTGGCTTCTCTGATTTCCTTTAACTTGGTGCTGTCCTTCCTTATTGCAGGGTGGGCTCTTCTTTCTCTTTTATTGTAGGCTGTGTATGGTTACTCCTTACATTTGCCTTTGATAACTTACTGATTTGTGATCTTGTTGTTTCTGGTATCCCTTATAAATTATGTTCGATGCAACCTTTTTCATCTTTCTTCTTCCCTTTCCAACCTGATAGAGTTTCTTGTTGCCATCTACTGCCAAAGTATTTAAAAGTGCGTGACACTAGACAATGAGGGTGTTAGGACCTGCAACTCTTCCTAGGAGGAAGGATTGCCAGATCCTACAAGTGAGCTCAGACATTATAACAAACAGCTCCAATTCACTTCTGTATTTATTTCCTTAGACCATGGAGTATTGAATTGCAAAATTAATCTAGATTCTTACTTATTCAATAATTGACATTTAATCCCAATCCCTCAGGGATTACTTTGATGATTTGTTTAACATCCCTAATGTGCTCTAATGCACCCTTGAATCCTACATATGACACTCTGTTTGTTTCCCCTAAATACCATTTACTGGGTAATAACTACACTCCATAAACAACCATGGCACTTTGATAACAAAAACATCCCCTTATTTTCAACATTTCTCCATTCACTTTAATCTTTCCCTCTTAACATCAACATACACATGCTACATTAATTACAACAGAACATTCCTGCTCTAATTCAGGGACATCCTGACCTCCTTGAAGTTAACTTATAAGAAATAACATCCCATATATTTCAAGGTTTTCTAAATGTGTAGGAAGGATAAAATGGTTATGGTTAACAGTGCTGATTGTACTGTCACTATTCTGTTGATGTTATGGATGTTTTCCGGCTGAGCATCCAATGAAAATGACCTCAGCCAGTCTGACATCCAGAAATTCAGAACATACATACATACATAAATAATTAAATAGAATGCGTGAAAAAAGAGGATAAATCTCCCCAGTAGCAGAGTCCCTTATTTTTAATGCACATTATATTAAACTATTTCCTCAGAAAAAAATATCAAACCGCAAGGCTTTACAATTAAATGAAGATCATTCAGGGATAGGTAACACCTTTTTATGAAACATGGTGACAAGTACATTATATAACTCTGCCCTAGTATGCATTCTAAGCATCACATTTACAAAACCAGCACAGTTCCTTTAGGTCTTCATACCTGGAGGTATATGGCAGATAAGGATAACCAGATACCTATAAACTCTAGTATCCTGCTTGTACATTGCATCATATGCTGTTCTTCAGCCTACTGTCAGCTAAATGCATAATTATTATTATCAGTCTTTGTTTTACTGTAGGACTACAAAAAATACAGGGAAATGTTAAGTTCTAAATGAGAAACACAAAGCAAAGTCAACCTGCTTATTTCCTTACATCCAAAATGGCATCACATGGAGCCAGTGATGAAGACTCTGACTAGTTAGACTTTTCAACATGACTAACTGGGTAAGATAAAAGCAACGTGTGGGAATGGTAGGATCTAACCTGTAACATGTGGTGTCAGTTGTTATGCCACGCAGTCCTAATGGATTCCATATGATCTTTATTATGGATGAAAAAGTAAAAGCTGGTAGATGTTATTGACAGCAAAACAAACTGAAATGGAATGGGGAGACTGTGACATGTTTTAAAGACAGCCCAGTCAGCAATGAAGATGATACAGCTTTTCCTTTCAGTCTTTCTTATTTCTCTTTCATGTGTTCATAGCTTCATAGGTGTGTACTAGGCTAATGGTCCTGGAGCCTTTACAAGCCTAGCCCATAAGATTATCCTGGCATCGTGCCACCCAGCCTTAGCTTACACTGTCTCTGTCAAGTAGAGTCACTGGAGTGATCCCTGGGGTGATTTTTTTATTTCCCATCCACTCGTCAAGATTTCTCTTGAAGAGAGCCAGTGATGTGTTCTGTTTGACATGTATGGGAAGTCTATTCCATAACCTGGGCAGTCACTGGGTTATGAACCTGTCCCTCCAGCTTGTTCTGTTTATTATGGTAATGAGGTTGAAGTCTCTGGAGCATGTGGTGCAGAGAGATTGGGATTTCTTTAGGTGTAGCATTTCTAAAAGAACTGGGAGAGACATGGATTTATAGGTCAAGCAGAAATTTCCTCTAAGTAGGTGATATAAGACAGAGAATAGTTGGAGTTTTTTGAGTCTGTCCATATCGGACAAGTGTTTAAGTCCTAGGATCCTCATTGTGAGGTACTTTTGTGGGCCCTCCAGTTGTTGCAGGTGTCTAGTGAGGTACATGCCAAAGGGGGCATTGTACTCAATGACTAGTCTAATGAGGGAGGAGTAGAGGGAGACAATGACCTCTTTCTTCCTGGATGCAAAACCCTTATTAATGAGATATGACACATATAGAAGGACTTTATAACCACAGTGGCAGTGTGGTGATCAAAACAGAGGCTGCTGTCAACCTGTGTTCCAGATCTCTTATAACTCCTTCAGTGTTCAGTAGACTACCATCAATGTGATAATTCATGGGAACCAGGTTTTTCCCAAAGGGGATGATGACACATTTTTTTGGCATTGAGCTTAAGGCCATGTTTCTTTCACCAGTCGTTGGACTTAGTGAGGCCTTTCTGTAGGATGTCAACATCACTTGGAGAGTTAATAATAGCTCCAAACTTGTAATCGTCTGTGAACTTTGTCAGCCAGAGTCCCTTCATGTTGTCCTGGACTTCAAAGAAGTAGATACCAAACAAGAGAGGACCCAAGACTAAACCCTATGGGACTCCACTCATGACAGGTCAGCAATCTGACTTGGAGTCAGCTGCTTTTACACAGAGGGTTCTATCTGTGAGCCAGTTTGTAACCCACCTAGTGACATAGGGATTGATGCCTAGCTTAGTGAGTTTTTCTATGATTCCTGACTGGGGAATGGTATCAAAGGCCTTGGCCAGATCAAGGTAGGCTGTAAGAACCACCTTGCCTTCATCCACAGCTCTTGTGACTGACTCAAAGAAGTCAACCAGATTGAGCAGGCATGATCTACCCTTCAAAAAACCAAACTGTATGGGATCCAGAGTTTGGAAATTCCCTATATCCTTGTTTATTAGGTCCATGATGATGCATTCCATAGCTTTGTATATGAGACTCATCAGGCTAATGGGGTGATAGTTCCTGGGGTCTGTAGTCGCTCCTCCTTTGTGGTTAGGGATGACTATAGCAGTGCGCCTTTCAGTAGGGACAAAGCCTGAGGTGAGCCTGTGACTGAACAGGGCACACAGGTGAGGTGCCAGTTCACTCTGTAGTTCTTGTAGAACACAGCCAGGGATATTGTCAGGTCCCATAGAAGCTGTATTCATGGCCTTGGACAGTGCTGTTTTAACCTGTACAGCAGTGATACTGGGTGCCTGGTAGTCTACTGGTATTGTGATTTGCCCTTGGGGGGGGGGGGTAAAGATAGCACTGAATCTGTCAGCCAGTATATTGGCAATATCTGTTGGCTCAGTATTGGAGGCACCTTTGTGCAGTAGCTCAGAGCAAATCTGGGTATTGCCATGGAGATTCTTTATATAACTATAGAAGGCCTTGTGCCTGTCTTTAGCATCTGCTGCAGTTCTGTTTTCATAGCTAGCTTTAGAGGATATGATGAGGGATCTCATTCTTTTAGTTTTCCAACATTATTGAGCCACCGAGAAGCTGACAAATGACATGAGAAGTACTAATGAAAATCATTGTGACTTTGGAAGCAGCAAAAATAAAATAAAGTAAATATTAGTTTTGGATTTTTACTTTGGTACACCAGCCGTAAAAAGTCAAGAGGCCAACAGATAAGCAGGCAGATACAGCTATGCCACACAGGAATTTTTATTCACCTTTAGCTGTAGAAACCTTTGAACATATCAAGGTATAGTATAGTACAATGTCATTTTGAAAGAAGATGCAATATTGGTTGAAATCTAAGTATCTATATATCAATCTCTCTGTCTCTCTATAAATGCATATCTATCTATCTATATATATATATATATATATAGACATATTTATACATTATATATATATATATATATATATATATATATATATATATATATATATATATATATATATATATATATATATATATACACACACACACACACACACACACACACACACACACACACACACACACACACACACACACACACACACACACACACACACAAGGAGAGATGGATACAGATATTACTACATACACTTTCCAAAGATGCACAAGGATTAGCTGCCATCCACTCCCAACATATTGTGATGGTATGATTGTATGATTTTATATATGCGGCTGCTTTTGCTCTTCATGATTTTGTCCTGAAACCTCTGTTTAATAAGACCTATGTATTTATTAAGGTCACAGATGCTGCCTGTTGCAGCTGAATGATCTAGAATTGACAAGTGGAGATATTTTTGTGAGTGTTGATAGCAACTCACTCTGTGCCAGTATTAATTATGGTTCGAGATGAGCTGTGATAAAGAGGCTGAAGTATTCACATTAAGATTTCATTCAGAACTTGTTATCACTATATGTATCTGTGTGAATTTATTCAAACACATAATGCTTTAATTCTGCTGGATACCTGTCAACTGTCCAGATTTTTAAAGAATGTCCATATTTTTCTCTCATGTTTTGGTTTGTTCCTCATAAAATTTATGGGTTTCTGGCAAATTAGTGGCAATTGAAGCCACTAAATAATGACAGATATTTGAGTTACGGATTTCAAATCTTCTAGAAAATGTATACTAACACAAAATGTTTTATTCTATCACTTTCTATGTTTATAGTAGTAAGCCTTTGTCCCCCATTATTTCTGGTTTTGTCCAGATTTCTTGTACTAAGAGTTTGAGAGGTAAGAGGATGGTTTTATTCGGTGTGGAGGTTTTATCAGTACTTCAGGTGTACCTGCAAATGCATGTACATTCTTTGCATACCTCAAAACCTCAATTGGATAAAGTCATAAATGAAAGTGGAACAAAGGTCCAAAAATAGGGACAATTTTTATATATTGCTCTTAAAAACTTAGAAAGTTGATAGAATAACAGGTTTTGCATTATCATGAACTGTCTGAAGTGTATGAAGTCTGAAAGTCAAATGTCTGGCATGATTTTCTAAGTTCAATCTTTAATGCTTTCTCACTAATTTGCCAGAAAAAACACAATTTTATGAAAAATGGACCAAAGATATGAGGCAAAAATCTGGACATTCTGTGAAAATCTGTACAGTTCAGAGGTATGTTTTTTTTTGCATATAAGAAATACACTTCATTCCTGTCAGATGGTATGTTTTCATGCAATAAATAAAGTTTTTGTTACTTTAGGTATTGCAGGGTATTTACTATTAGTTTGGACAATTACTGTGTGTATACATTTATTACTAGCATATTCTTACATTTGTAAATATGTTCATTTATGTATTTTAGCATATTCTTGTATCTGTGAATAAGTTTTGTTGATTTCTTTTCTGATCCTATTCACCCGGGCTGTGCCTGCAAATGGTCCATTGACATCAGTGTACTACACCAACAAATAAAATAAGTATATAAATTGTTCATCACATATGTGCACCTAATACTAAAATAATATCTTACCCTCTACACAGGTAATGACAGTAAAATCAAGGACTATTATACAGAGGAAGTATATTTGAACAAAGCACTGCGATATAGGAGATGTCATCAGCGATGTGCTAGAATGAATACATCAAAATCTTTATTTCTCAGAGTTGTGAGAAATAGAGTTAATGAGATATTCCTATCATCTCGGACAGAAAAAAAATAGATAAATTAAATAGACTGTTAGAGAGGAGCAGGTCCTAATGAATTAATTGAGGTAATAAATACTTAAATACTGAGTCAAGAATTGAATAGTGGTGCTGTATCTAATAGAACATCTAGCATTTTAAAAAGGTAAATGTAAAACTTTTTCAGTGCACATGCTCAGTATGTATAATTCTCTAAGACAAGAAATAGTATGTATTATAAGATATAGATAGAACATTCTACAAAGTACCCAAAATGTAGCAAAAATGTGAAAAAAAATTGTGGCGCCCTGTGAGGCTGTGGTCCTGTCAGCTCGTTCTAAAGATATGCTTATTTTGTCTTCTTTTGCACAAAACACCCCCTCAAAAAAATAATTTTCTGCACTTCCATTTGAAAGTACAATAAGTTACCCCAGACAGAAGTTACTAGAAATTAAACAGCTGACATCTACTTGTTGCTGGATTGATGCCTTGAAGTCTGCGGAGTATCTGCGGCCTACTACTCTCGCAGTCACAACAGCTGGGAGTTTAATTCAACATACTCTAATATGCCTAAATCTAGTAGAAGAACGTTCTGTAACATACTGGACAAGAAAAAAGAGAAAAAGATGTCAAAGATCATGGAAAAGAGGATGCAGAGCAGGTATTGCTGTTAAGCAAAAAGCAAACTAATAGCTCTGCACTATCTACAATACTGCCGGCTAATGTAAGATCACTGGATAGCAAGGTGAACTACTTAGACTGGAAGTCTGCAATAAGAACAAGGTGAGAAATGCTTGTTTATTTTTGTTTATTGAGACATGGCTGCATGACAAGATGAATGACAGTGGAGAGTCTCATGCTGTTTTGTGCAGACAGGAACCAGAAGGGGAGGAGTCTGCATCTATGTCAACAAAAGATGGTGCAGTAACTGTGAACTGCTGTGAGAATTTAGAGTTGCTGTCCATCAAATGTAGACCATTTTACTAGCCGAGGCAGCTGAATGGGGTCAGTGTAAAGTGGTGTATATCCCACCCAGTGCTAATACCACTGAGGCTTTAAATAAACTATACAATCATATTGGTGAGCTGCAGAGTAAAAATCCTGACTTTGTATACATGGCAGCAGGGGACTTTAATAAGGCAGATCTGAAAGAAGTACTCCCACACTACCATCAGTATGTGGATGTACCGACTATATCCTGGACAAGGTATATACAAACTTAAAGAAACCATGAAAGGTAGTGCAACTTCCACAAATGGGAAATTCTGACCATTACACAATCTTGCCATCACTACCCTACAAACTGGCACAAATAGAGAGAAATCCACAAAGGCTCTGGCCAAAGGGAGCCATGGAGGTCCTGCAAGACTTCTTTGAAAGAACAAATTGAGATATGTTCAAGGAGACAGCCAGAGTTAATCAGCATCTGAACATAAATGAAAACACAGAGGCTGTGATGTCATACATTTCAAACTGCATTGATTAGCTAACTAGCACCAAGAGCATCACTATCAGAGCAAACCAGAAGCAATGGTGCGCCCTAAAGGTATATAGAATTCTGAAGGCAAGAAATGCAGCTTACAGGGCTAACGACAAAGCAGCCCTAAGGCAAGCTAGAGACACTCTGATGGGGTGGTTTAAAGGAGGCAGAGAGGGAGTATGGCAGAAGGGTGCATTGCCACTTTGATGACATGGGGGATGCATGGCATGGTTATTATGGCAAGGCATACAGGAGATCACTGACTACAAAATCAGGTCAACACAGTGTGAGGATAACATCCAATCCCTGCACAGTTTGAATACCTTCTTTGGAAGATTTGAAGAGAGAAACAACAGGGTGGCACTAAAACTACACACTGATGAGAAGGATTCTGTGCTCAAACTCAGTACAGAGGAGGTGAGAAGACAGCTATGGAAGTTAAAGCCCAGAAACTGAAGAAGTCTTGTGCTACATACAGACGAAAGTGCTAAAACTGACATTAAAATCTGGTTCATCCTGTTTCCTGTGCAGTTGCTTCCAGCCTGAGTTGAGTTTTTTGTTTGGTTCACCAGTTTGCTTTACTAAAACCTCCCCTCCAGCCTTAACTACGGACCAGTTGCTCTGGCATCCACTGTTATGAAGTGTTTCGAGCAGCTGATCAAAAGGCATTTGTTATTGAGCCTACCTCCCAATTTTGTCCCTCTGCAGTTTGCTTACACAGCCAGATCCACAGCGATGCTATTTTCTTAGTGCTACATAGCTCTCTTGAGCATCTTGAAGGCAATGACAACTATGTGAGGATGCTGTTCATAGATTTCAGTTCAGCATTTAATACTGTGGTAGCAATGTAGCTGATAGAAAAACTGGCATATATAGGAGTCAACAAACATATCTGTAATTGGATCCTGGACTTCCTGATTGAGAGGACACAGAGAGTGAGTTCTGGTAAGGGCACATCAAAGTGTATCAAGATTAACACCAGAGTTCCACAGGGGAAGTGTTTGTACTCCACTATTATACACCATCTTGACCCACGACTTCTATTCAAAGCACAAGTCCAACCATATCATCACGTTTGCTGATGATACCATAGTCGTGGGGCTCACAAATGAGGATGAAGGTGCATACACAGAGGAGATGACATCTTTGATCAGCTGGTGTGAGGGGAACGACCTTGACCTTGAATATAAGCAAGATGAAGGAGATTATCAATGGCTTCAGGAAGAAGAATACAAACTGCTCAGCGCTCATGATCAATGATGAGCATAGAGATGGTTACGTGAATGAAGTTCCTTGGTGTACACATATCAGAGGGTCTCTCATGGTTCAGTAACACCACCCAGTTGGTTAAGAAAGCACACTAATGCCTTCACTTTTTGAGAAGGCTGAAAAAAGCAAAGCTCCTGCCTCATATCCTCTCCACCGTCTACAGAGGTGCTATTGAGAGTATCCTCACTGGCAACTTGACAGTGTGGTTTAGTAATTGTACAGCTAAAGAAAGGAAGGCACTACAGAGAAGTCATGAGGGTTGCAGAGAAAGTAACGGGTATCATAGGTTCATAGGTTAATAGGTTCATACTAGGCTATCTGCCCGAGGGCATTTACAAGCCTAGCCCATCGTTTTGTGGCTTAGGCCACCCCTTTAGTATGGGGAACTATACCCATTATTTTTCTGTGCCTCTGTCGAGCAGTGACACTGAGGTAATCCCTGGGGTATATCTGCGATCTCCCATCCATTGGTCAAGATTTCTCTTGAACAAGGCCAGCGAGGTGCTCTGCCTCACATGTACCGGGATTTTGTTCCACAGCATAGGGAGTCTTTGGGTGATGAATCTATCCCTCCAGCACGTCCTATTAATAGCCGTGTCAAGGTTTAAGTCTCCGCCCTTGTGGCTCTGATGGATCTAGATTTTTGAGGTGAAGCATATTCATCAAATCTGGGTTTGACATGGCCTTGTATGTTAGGCAAAGGTCACCTCTGAGCAGCGGTAAGCGACTGAATAGAGCTGGAGTTCTTTCAGTCGGGCAGCATAGGACAGATTTTGAGACCCTTTATCCTTTTGGTGAGGAACTTTGTGGCCTCTCCAGCTGCTGCAAGTGTCGGGTCAGATACATTCCGAATGGGGCATTGTACTCAATCATTGGTCTGATGAGTGATGAGTAAAGGGAGACTATGACCTCCCTTGATCTAGATGAGAATCCCTTCATGATAAGGTGGGCAATGTAGAAGGTCTTCCTAACTACTTTAGCTACATGGGTGTCGAATGACAGACTACTATCAACCTGGGTCCCCAGGTCCCTGATAACTTCTTCTGTGCTCAGTGGATTGCCACCTATTTGGTAGCTAGGGGTAACCTTGTTTTTCCCGAAGGGTATGACTATGCATTTTTGGCATTTAACTTTAGGCCGTGGCTCTGGCACCAGTTATCCGCTTCTGTGAGACCCTTCTGAAGGATATCTGTGTCAGATGTGTTTTCTACTATGGCCAGTTTGCAGTCATCTGCAAACTTTGTCAGCCATAACCCTCCTGTGTTTGCTTGTACTGGAAAAGTAGATGCCAAACAAGAGTGGGCCCAGGACTGAGCCCTGTGGGACACCACTTGTGACAGGCTTTGAGTCTGACATGGCGCCAGCAGCTCTGACCCTGTGGGTTCTGTCACTCAGCCAGTTTGCAACCCATCTTGTGATGTATGGGTTGACATTTAAGCTGATGAGTTTTTCAATGATACCCGAATGGGGTATTGTATCGAAGGCCTTAGCCAGATCGAGGTAGGCTGTATGGACTGCCTTTCCCTCATCAATGGCTTTGGTGACTGTTTCGAAAAAGTCAACCAAGTTTAAAAGGCATGATCTGCCTTTGACAAAGCCAAACTGGGTTGGATCCAAAGTCTGCAAATTCCCTATGTCTTTATTTATGAGGTCCATTATGATCCTCTCCATGGCTTTGCAGATAAGGCTTGTCAAGCTAATGGGCCGGTAATTTCCAGGGTCGGTGGAGGCACCGCCTTTGTGAAGTGGTACCACAGTTGCAGTGCGCCACTCCCTGGGTACGTATCCAGAGGTAAGACTTTGATTAAACAGCTGTCCTAGCTGTGGGTTTAATTCCTCATTGAGTTCATGGAGCACACAGCCGGGGACACCATCAGGTCCCATGGATGCTGTGTTGTTTGCTTTGGAGAGAGCAGTTCCCACTTGGGCGCTGGAGATGTTTGGGGGACTGCAATCGTTTGGTATAGATATCTCTCCTTTTGGGAGGGGAGAAGTTTGCACTGAACCTGTCAGCCAGTATGTTGGCAATGTCTGTAGGATCAGTAATCTTCACATCATTTTGAACTAGCTCTGAGCATATCTGGGAGTTTCCTCCCAGGTTTCTAACATAGCTAAAGAAGGCCTTATGATTGTCTTTTGAGTCTTTAGCTATTTTTCTCTCGAAATTTGCTTTGGATGATTTTATGAGAGCTCTTAGTTTTTTACTTATAGTGATCAAGGGTGTCTTACCTTTTAAGGATTTTGCTCTATCTTGTAGTAGCTTCCTCCTTTTGTTGTAGAGTTTGTTTATGGCTGGGGTCCACCAGACTGGATGCTTGCCTTTGGTAAAAAGAGTCTTTGTTTTGCTTGGGATTGCCTTATCCATGCAGTCCTGCAGGTGCTGGTAGAAGGCATTTGTAAGTGATTCAGCGGCTTGAGTACTGTTTTCCGCCGGCTCGGGGGCCTTAAAGGAGACCACACTAGTCATTACAGCTTTTCTCTGCAAAAAGCATAAGAAGGGCCATCAAACAATACAAAACACCATGCATCCAATGCATGGACTGTTTTAGCATCTGGCATCAGGTAAAAGATATCGCAGCATCCTCTGCAGGAATACCAGATTCATCAACAGTTTCTACCCGGCAGTGATCAGGCTTCTGAATTCGGTCATAAGTTCTAGACAACTGGACATTAACTAAGTCAGTACTTTCTTTTTTTTTACAAACATTTATAGTCTGTTATATACCTCACAAATTCCTAGTAAGTGCAATATTTATTTATATTGTCCCTATCAAGTGCAATATTAGACAAGGTACAATAAGTAATGTGTTTTTATTTAAATGGGGCAGTTATTTCAACTTAGGGGAGGGTATACTTATTCTACATTTAGGTATTGAAATTATTTTTTGCTGCTCTTTTTGTATGGGTACTGGGAGTAGGATTGTATATGTCAGCTGTGTCATTCTTTTACTTGCATGTGCGGTTTTACTTTCTGTATGAAGGAGCCGATGCATGGAATTTCATTTAGGCTACACCTGTGTGGTCCTAGATGACAATAAAGTTTACTTTGAACCTTTGACTCTAGAAGAAAAAATGTTCACTAATACTGTTTCTAATCTGTTAGAATATCTCAATGGAATTATGGTTAAGAAAGATCAATGTACTGATAAGAGAAATATGAGGAAATGTAACAAATGTCACACCTGTAGCTATGCTAATGTATGTGCAATATTTATACATCCAGAAAAGTAAAAATGTGTATGTTTTAATATAGTTATTATTGAAATATAAGAAACCTATCACTGATTGTATTATAGGAAATTTATTGTTAGTGTATATCCCCGGGATTCACGAAGCATAAAAGTCCATTCAGTAACAGTGTAACCATCCCTGCACAGCCCATGGCAGCTGAGTGATACAGGAATGTTAGTTCCTGATGTGCATGAGCCTGCCTGCACTGTTCCTGCATGGAGGTCTGTGCAGAATGCTAATCACCTCATTTGCAGGTGAAAACCATGCAAATGAGGTAAAAAAGTGATTCTGCAAGCAGGCAGATCTCCATGCAGGAAGACAGCAAATTGGAGGTCTGACAGCTCATAGAAGAGCATGTATTAAGCTAATTCGGCATGACAATGGCTAAATATATAGCCATTGGCATTGCCATATGAATAAAATTTATAAAAATAACAATTTTTGTGGCCAATTTCGGCAGTTTAAGTGCAGCACTGCACAAATGGAAGGGGTCTGAAAATAAAAAAAGAAAAAGAAAAACAGCTTAAAATAAAAAAAATCTGCATTTAGCTATTATAGTCAATGGCATGTAGAATGTAAACAACAGTAAGCAACACTGGTTACTAAGGGGAAAGGCTGTGCTGTAGTGCAGAAACTATGGGCTAAGGCAGTGGAGTATGTAAATAAGGGTAATGTACCCGAATCACAGATTTCTTCTAAGTGCCACACTGCACCTGTGTAGGAGCAATAGCAACATGGTGTAAGAACAGGAAGCATCAAATCTTAAAGCAGGGGTGTCATGGTTCCTGTAAGCACACTGGAGCTATGCACAAATTGGAGGTGCAGCACTAAGGTTAGCTCAGCAGGGGGGTGTGACTGATAAGCGTGTTCATGGCCAGAGGAGGGTCAAATGATAGTAAGCATTGTTTACACTGCCTCCACAGGCACAGATGGACTTGGAGGAGAAACCCCCAAAGTCTGCACTTGTAGGCAAAAAGAGGCATGCCCAGTATGCCCAGGTTTTGGCAAAGAGACAATGCACAGCACACACACTGACACTGTAAGGGCCAAGGACTGACACCTCTCTCTGACTCCTACACACAGTAAAATGGAGGCACACCCCCCACAACCTGTTATCCACATTGTATAGGCTGTGTACTGTGTGCATCCAGCATATGCAGCCCTCAAGCACCGTCCTCACTTCTGCTGCAGGTAGAAGGAAAGTGTGTTTTCTTAACAATAACTGCATGGATTACTATGTTGTCCTACCATACCTGTGGTATTGCAGCATGCATGCAAGGGACTGGGGTGGGCTACTTAGATAGCAGCATACAAGTGACAACTATACAGGGCACCAAGAAGTCTGTGGCCAACATTGCCATCACCACAGTATGCAGTAGTACCCAAGGTGAGTAATACCACAGCAGAATATATGGGGGGGGGCAGGTAACAGGGTGGGCAGATGTCACAGGGATGGGTGCCACTGTGGGGGTGCTATACTCAACCCACACAGACCCACCCAGCAACTTAGCTGTAGAAACCATAAAAAATGTCTGGCACAGACTAGTCTCACAAATGGCAACAATAATGACACACACCCATACAACGTTATACAGTGATAGCCTAGCAGGTTCTGCAGTCACAGTAAGGCTCTGAAGGGCAAGAAGTCTGAAACTCACATTATGCCAACACAGTCTGACCTCATTCTCTGTACTGATATGCCTGTAGTCTACAACACAGGGCACGATATTATGGAAAATGGCAACAAAATATTAAGCAAATATCAGCACAGTCTCTGCAAATGTGTACATAGGTTCATAGGTTCATATGTAGGTACTAGGCTATTGGCCGAAGGGCCTATGTAAGCTTAGCCAACAAGGTACCCTGGCTTACGCCACCCAAGAAAGTTATTTTCCTGTGCAGCTGTCGAGCAGAGACACAGAAGTGATCCCTGGGGTGTATTTCCTATTTCCCATCCACTCATCAAGATTTTTCTTGAAGAGTGATAATGAAGAACTTTGCTTGACATAGATGGGTAGCCTGTTCCAGAGTTTGGGAAGTGTCTGGTACAGGAATTTATCCCTCCAGAATGTCCTGTTTATTGTGGTGACAAGGTTTAGGTCCCTAGAGCATGTAGCTTGGAGGGATTGGGATTTCTTTAGGTGTAGCATGTCCAACAGCTCTGGGTTTGACATAGCTTTATATGTTAGGCAGAGATCACCTCGGAGTAGGCGATATGCTATGGAGTAAAGCTGGAGTTTTTTGAGGCGGTCAGTGTAGGGCATTTGTTTGAGGCAAGTAATCCTCTTTCTGAGGTACTTCTGTGGCCTTTCCAGCTGCTGCAGATGTCTTGTGAGGTACATTCCAAAAAGGGGCGTTGCACTCTATGATGGGTCTAATGAGTGTTGAGTAGAGGGGAACAATGACTTCTGTTTACCTGGATGAGAACTCTTTTATGATGAGGTGTGCCACATAGAAGGACTTCCTGACCACTGTGGCGATGCGACTATCAAAGGAGAGACTACTGTCCACCTGGGTCCCAAGGTCTCTTATCACATATTCAGTGTTAAGTAGATTGCTGCCAATGTGGTAGTTTATGGGTACAGAGTTTTTACCAAAGGGGATGACACTGCACTTTTTGGCATTGAGGTTGAGGCCATGGCTGTGACACCAGGCATCTGTCTCAGCAAGACCCTTCTGTAGGATGTCCACATCATTTGGGGACTTGACTATGGCTCCTAGTTTGCAGTCATCTGTGAATTTCGTTAGCCAGAGGCCTTCTGTGTTAGCCTGTATTTCAGAGAAGTAGATACCAAACAGGAGAGGTCCCAGGACGGAACCCTGTGGTACTCCACTTGTCACTGCTTTGAGGTCAGATTTGGAGTCTGCAGCTTTTACAGTGTAGGTTCTGTCAGTGAGCCAGTTGGCAATTCATCTTGTGACATAGGGATTTATACCTAGTTTAGTGAGTTTAGCTATAATTCCAGAATGGCAGAATGGGGGATGGTGTCGAAAGTCTTGGCAAGGTCAAGATAGGTTTTTTGAACCACCTTTCCCTCATCTACAGCTTTGGTGACTGCCTCAAAGAAGTTGATCAGGTTCAGGCAGCATGATTTTCCTTTCACAAACCTGAACTGGGTGGGATCCAGATTTTGGAGGTTACCAATGTCTCTGCTTATGAGTTCCATGATGATACGTTCCATGGCCTTGCAGACCAGGCTCGTCAGGCTAATAGGTCAGTAGTTCCTGGAATCAGTGGTGGCTCCCCCTTTGTGGAGTGGGATAACTGTTGATGTGCACCATTCAATGGGCACAAAGCCTGATGTGAGACTATTATTGAACGTGGTGCTTAAGTGGGGAGCCAGTTCGCTCTGAAGTTTGTGTAAAACGCAGCCTGGGATGTTGTCCAGTCCCATGGATGCTGTGCTTTTGGCTTTAGAGAGTGCAGCTTTTACCCATGTAGTTGTGATTACAGGGACTCTGCATTCTTCCTGTATAGATATGGGCCATTTAGGGGGTGAGGGGGTAAAGTTAGCACTGAACCTATCTGCCAGGATGATTGCAATATCAGTTGGTTCTGTAATTTTCATGCCATTGTGCTGTAACTCAGAGCAGATCTGAGTGTTGCCATCAAGATTCTTGACATAGCTATAGAATGCTTTGTGGTTGTCCTTAGAATTAGTGGGAATTTTGTTTTTGTAGATAGCTTTGGAGGATCTTATAAGGGATCTCAGCTTCTTACTCAGGCTGACCAGAGAGCTCCTCCACTCATGGGATTTTACTCTCTTTTGCAACAGTTTCTTCCTTCTGTTGTACAGTTTGTTTATGGCAGGGGACCACCAGATTAGCTTCCTTTTTTTGGAGGATAGTGTCTTGGTTCTGTTTGGGATAGCACGATCCATACACTCGTGTAAGTGCTTATAGAGTGCATTTGTTTGGGATTCAGCAGTTGTAACTGTATTGTCCATCTGCATGGGTGTCATGAAGTTCACCACTTCTGTCTTAAGAAGCATGAAATTGGCTTTGGAGAAACTTTTTACCATGGTTTCCTTAATGGGGGTTGGGGGCGGGATGTGGATATCAAGGGTGATTAGCTTATGGTCAGATCGGACCAACGAGGAGTTAACTTCAGGTGTGGAACACCAGTCACTCATGTAAGTAATGACTAGGTCTAGGATATTGTTGCCCCTGGTGGGGGTGCGGATAAGTTGATCCAGGGCATTGGAGTTACAGTTCAGAGGTGGCCCCCCATACAAAAGCAGTAACATATATGTAGGGAAAGAAGAGTGCAGCACACATTGCAAGGGCCATCACAATCAACATGATAATCTGTGCTTTGACAACACAATTGCCTGAATGCCCCTACTGATGTGCTGCCTATAGATGTGCATGGGGAACACACACTAAAGTCATCTGATCCCTCTGTGTCTCTGCTGGACAGGGGCTCTGTGTGCTGACATGTTGTAACATAGCCTACACCCTCATCTGTGTGGGTGAGAAGGGCCTCAGGGCCCATACCCTACTAATATCATAATGACCTATTAACCCACACAGAAGTGTGTGTGTGTGTGTGTGTGTGTGTGTGTGTGTGTGTGTGTGTGTGTGTGTGTGTGTGTGTGTGTGTGTGTGTGTGTGTGTGTGTGTGTGTGTGTGTGTGTGTGTGTGTGTGTGTGTGTGTGTGTGTGTGTGTGTATGTGTGTGTGTCAGGGGTCACCAGACTGCTCTTCACTGCTCTGCCACTGATACTGTAAGTTACATTGCTATCCTGATTATACTGCACACATGATGGACATTTCTGCACAGTAGACTGAACACTGTACCCACACACAGCCACAAACCTGTGACATCAACACATCTGGACAAGATCATAAGTGAAAGTGGGACAACTGCAAGATAATAGGCATATGTACTGAATACTACTCTACATACTGAGGAACCTGGGATGGGAAGGTGACTTGCATTCCCAGGACTTCTCTGCAGGAGAGGAACTTTGATACAGTAATGTCTGTTCTTAGGTTGTGATGTCAGTCTTCAAATACATGCAACTAACTTGCCATAACAACACCAGTCTATGTAGACTGCATGAAAGTGCTGGACAAGGCCCTGGACCATATGACCAGAAATATAATGTTCAGAAATATGCCTACAGCAAGATATCACCTATCAGGTAAGAAGAATAACACACAAGCAGGGGATGCCTAGCCAGTACAGTACCAACTTGCTGGACTGTTTATAAAGCTGCATCAGTCAAGTGGCCATAATAACATCTGTAAACAGGCCTTAATGGACTAGAATGTGTATAGTATGGTTCATAATATTGTTTTGTGCATAATACATCTTGTATTCCTTTGGTAAAGCACTGTGGTGATCTCAGGATGTCTGTCAGTAGGGAATAACAGAATACATTGCAGAGTCAGACCTACCAACAGTACTCCAAAACTTGTTTCACATGTATGGGCCTGCCTGTACTACTACACCACACTGAGGTGACATGTCTGATGGCAATCTGTCTCTGACAAAGGGTATGTATGCCAGGTCACTCTGTCTGACAACAGTGTTCATCACACACTGTTTCATGCATACACACCTGGTAAACATACATATAAAGGTGTACCCTGGCTATGAAACAGTCATCGTATGTCCACTCTGCCACACTCCACATCGGTATTGTCTGCAGTGTCACAGCCTGCAGACACACAGACAACTGGAACAGAATACAGCATGTCAGACTACATTCAGGCACTGGTACTATCAGCAATAATGCATCATGGCTAATAAGGTACATACACCTCTGTGTGTACCCATAACAAATGCAAGCAAACAACACTTTAAACAATATTACATATCTACAATTTATAATAATCACCCTGTGCCTCATATCCATATTAGCCTGTCCCTGCATTGATGGTATGGGTGACAGGGATGTAGCACAGGTATCATCATATGCACAGGGTGTAGTGTAGGTGTGCCAGAGGCATAGGCTGGGCCATATGGTTGACATCCATGTGTGTGTGTTTGTACTGCTTTGTTATAGATGGGCTGTGTAGAGGTGCTGTGTGTGTCTGAAGGTGACTTACCTGTGATGCAGATTTGTGTGTGGGTATGTATGCACACAGTCACATCATGTGGCTGCCCTAAACAGGGGTATATTGGACAGCTGTGGACCGTACAAGGCAGAGTGTTCAGTTTATTGTCTCTGGCCACAGAGACATGAACTGGCCCTGACAGGGGTCTCACTGGCACTACCAGGCCCAAGGCCAGATGCAGTACTGCTCCTGATAGTGACGCCCATCTCCCACCACATGATCTAGCACAGACGTGACACAGTCGAGGATTGACAAGGTCTCACCCTACCATTAATCCATGACCTCAGTTTTTTGGCATGTGGCCTCAACAAGGTCATGGGATTAGCCACGTAAACCAGGAATACCTGCACCCAACATCCTCAGTGTTGCATTCACTACATGCCTGTGCATCCATCACAGCCTGGAACATCAGTCTGGTGACACATGCTGTAGCACTTACAACAGCAGCTCGATGAGCAGTAGTCCTCCAGTGAGCACCCCTATCCAGCCGCCTGTGTGTGACCTTGCCAGCACTCTGGCTATGGCAAGCATGTACACACACCTGCCATAGTCTCCACACCAGCCTGTTCCATGCCACCACCTAACAACTGTCCATCATCTGTGGATGCTGAGGATGGGGCATGTGACTATGTGCGGTGACAGTGTGCATGAGTGAGGGATCCCAAATGATGGCACAGTTTTTGCCCCTGATAATACCATGTGTGCCTGTATATCAGCATCATCACTGGCAGGGTCTGTGGATACACTGTCATCATATACTGAGTTGGAGGGACTGCGACCACCATGACTACCTGTATGGAAAAGAACAACATATGTACATAATACCTGCACTATACCATTTCCTGATACACATGCACACAGATGCACACACATACACACACACACACACACACACACAGGTGAGGTGGCAGACATGCATCACACAGACCTCACACTAGGCAAATGCTGACATTCATAACCCAGACAGACCACTACATATCCTGGACATGCTGTCAACAGCATGCAGTGCAGACCTTTATACTTCCTGTTACAACTTCTGTACACCTCTGTGATATGTGAGTATTGTTAGCAGGTGATGGGCATTGTAGTAGCACATACCGCAGACATGTATACATAATTGCTGATCACCTGTATAGTACAGTGCCAATTCTTACAGGACATACCTCCCAACTGTGCAGAGTGTCGCTGAAATTCTACATGTGTGGGACAGATGTCTGCTCTGTCTTTCATAAATCTTGCAGTTGTCTGTCACCTTACTCTGCTGATATGGGTTCTACTGTCACTATGTAGTGACATATGTAGAATCGCACATCCCCAAATCTGAAGTACATATATGTCACAACATAACTGTGTACACTTGCAACTTTTGAAGCTTACAGTGGATATTATGTGTACACAACCATGTGCACATGCCAGCTGTGTCCCATATATAACATGAGTGCACAGAAATTCTGTGATAACATCACCCACCTTTATTGTGATTTATGACCTGTGCAATCCAATTGCAGAACACACATATTGGGTAGGGGAACATGTTGGAGTAGCAATATGTACAGTAGGTTGATTGCATGACTGCACACACCCTTAGGATAATACGATGTCACAGCACATTCTCATTTCCTAACAGCAGTCAGTGTACTTGGGAAGGTGTGTCTGAGCATGGCACATTCGCACTTTGCAATATGTGTACACTCGCACTTGCAGAAGGTGTCAGACTCTGTTGGATTGCCATGGTATGACATCTATAAATGCCTCTTCATAGCACCACACAGATCCTATAATGTATGCATGTGTACACTGTGGCTGGGCCATTCCAAAACTTTGATTGTCCACTGCGGAGGCATTCTTTCATAGATGTTGATGTATGGTACGGGTCAGTGTTTTGTGGAACTGAAGTGCTCTCCATCCTCAACTTTCTAGCTGAAACATAATGACTGAGTAGCAAAAATTACTGGTATGTTGAACTGTTCCTAATCCCCTCCACCTTGCCACAGGCGCACATTCAGCTCATGAACAGCAACCACAAAGCAGAACACTGCCATCAACATGCTTCAGTATGGGGATGGTGTTCCTCTGCTGATGCACGTTGTCATTCTTCTGCCAAACAAAGCTGTTGGTATAGTGGACAAAACATGCAACCTAGGTGTCATTAGACCATAACACATCTCTACACATGGTAATGGGGGACCTGCAGTATTTACCCTGAGACATCATCTAGACCTAGCTGTTGTTCAGTGTGTGAGACGCCTTCCATCTTCCAAGCCTACACCATAGGCCAGACATGTGGAGAATATGTGAGACTGTACTTACTTGTAGTACACAACTGGTACATGCCACTGATTCCTGCAACTCGTCTAGTGTTGCAGTAGGACTCATGTTGCCCTCCATGACCACTGTGGGTCCTGCATTTCCCACACATTTGGAGGGCTGTCCAGTCATATCCAATATCACTGTTGGCCCATATGTCCACCTCCATTTGATGAGTCTCTGCACTGTGTTGCATGGTATATGCACTGCTGTGGGAATGTGTGCGTACCCTATTCTGCCGTGAACCCTTGCACAAAGGAGATCCCTTTGTTGTCTTGCAAGCTGTATGCAAAGTATGCCTGTTGGTGTAGCAGGCAACATAGTACATATAGGATAATCCTGGTAGGACAATATCCAACAGGAGCAGAGCGATATTTGCCATTAATGTCAGAGTGTCAGTAGTTGACAACAGATGTGTACCCAACAACATGTACATCTGTACTAATATCTACATTTGCTGCAACACAGTATTATTTTCAGACTGTGTACACATATACATGTAGTCTTCTACATCTGTTATGTGTCAAACTTGTTCCAATAACAGAGTTGTTTATCTTACAAGTGAGTTGCACAAGTTACAGGTCACATGACAGGTTGCAAGAGTGTGTAAATGTGTGATAGTGCTGCCATGTTTGTACCTCACACATGGCCATCATTCTCATGGGTGTGTGTACACCATTTTGATGCAGTGTATAACACTTATTATAAATATGTCCCTAGATTTGACCCTTCCTCCCCCCATTTTGTCAGTCTTTCTTTGGATTTCTTGCAATTACAGGTTGGGAGCTATGGTATAGATATATGACATCTCATGCTAATATGCCCCTGTGATGACCATTGTGATACAATGCAGTTAACCCCACAACAAATGAACATGCAGATATTTGCAAAATAGTTAAGAGTAACAGCTGTGTGCATGGTGACATGCATGACCTTAACATGCCTGTGTTACTGTTGAGCCACATCAAGGTTATACTATGCTCACCGGCTGAAGGCTGCTGCCCCTCATGCAGACCAGAGGTACCTGTGTAGGTGTGGGGGAGAGATATTGTCAGCAGACTCACAGTTAGCAGTGGTACAAAGATGAATGTTATGTGTCTGCACAGATAGAGTACAAGCTATGGTACTACCCAATTAGCTGTCACTCACCATAGATGTGCACTTCTGTGCATTACGTAACACCACCCACAAATGCTGTTTTACTGACATACGCATGTAGATACTCAATAGAAGACAGTATGACTGATAAATGAGTACATTTATATGCACTGTGGCCTTACTTAAGATACTCCTCACCTGTTTCCTGGGTGCCACCCACCTCCATGAGTACCATGTGTTGGGCTGCTGGTCATGTGGGGCTACCCCGAGGTTGACAAGGGGATCCTCAGTAGACATGAGTGAGGGTTGTGTTGCTGGAACCCCAACTGTAATTGTACGGTCTTTGGCCATGGCAGCAGCCCTTTGCTGGAAATGATGGATCAGGTCAGTGGCACGATGCCTGACCTGATCATATGTGCGGCCATGGTGACCTATGTTGTTCACTCTGTGGACAATGTCATCCCACAGGGCAGTCGACTCCCGCAGATGGTGGTGCCTTGAAAACAGGATGCTGTGGTGTTCATTTATGGCCTCCACTAATGCAGCAGTCCCTGCTTATGTATAGTCTGGGAGCCTCGCCATGCTACCTGGAAGAATTAAGCATAGAAACACATCATAGGACCTCAGACATTTTGACAGAGATATACACAGAACCAGCACATCAATAGTGAGTATCAGCAGCCACCATTTCCAACCACATCATACCCCAGTTGTGTGTCAGCACAGTATAAACTGGCATTGCTGTCCTGCTCCTGATGTGTCATGTTTCCATTAATGAGGGCCAGTACATTGCAAAAACCAACATTCACCATCCACATTTCTGTAGAGAGGTAACAATGTCTGTGTTCCTTGCATATGGGATGTGAATAGTGTCCCAGCTTTGCTTCCATACAGTATGTAATGGAGCTGGTAGCTTATGGCTGTGTTATGTAGGATTCAGACAGGTATGTTCTCAGGTCCCATGTGGAGTTGCTTTTCTTGACTTGTATTAGGTAATATGCACCTACTCCCTGATGACTAGAGGGGTGTGTGTGGTGTTCATATCCACCTACAGTGATGGTGACCCACGGTTGTGATGTTTGCCCTAAAGCTGTCCACAGCACTTTGTCTGTACTTATGGTGCATGTGTGTGTGGACGAATGACATTGATCACTCACATCATTAAGTTCTGGGACAGAGTACTGGAAGCTATGTTAAGAAGGGAGGTGAGGAATACTGATCAGCATCATGGTTTAATGCCAGGAAAGAGCAGTACAGATGCAATGTTTGCTCTGAGAGTGTTGATGGAGAGGTATAGAGTAGGTCTGTTGGAGTTGTATTGTGCCTAGAGAGGAGTTGTGGTGTTGTATGAGGAAGTCAGGAGTGGTGATGGAATCTGTAAGAGTGCCACAGGAAATGTACAAGGGTAGTGTGACAGCATTGGGGTCAGCCATGGGAGTGACAGGTGTGTTTACAGTGCAGGTTGGATTACATAATGGTTCAGCTCTGAACCCTTTCGGACTTGCAGTGCTGATGGACAGGCTGACAGACATAATCAAACAGGAGTCACCGTTTACTGTGATGTTTTCAGATGACATTGTGAGCTGTACTGACAGTAGGGAACAGGATGAGGAGTCACTGGAGATGTCTCTATCCTCTACAGAGGGGAGTGATGATGGTTAGCAGGAGTATGACAGGGTATATTTGTGTGGCTGGGAGGGAGGTTAGAGGAATGGTGAGTACGTAGGGAGTACAGTTTGGGAAGGTGCATGAGTTGTAACACTTGGGTTCAACACTGCAGTGTAATGACAAGTTTGGGGAAGAGGTGGAGATGACAGTGCAGGGGGCTGGGTAGGTTGGAGAGGAGTATCAGCAATGATATGTGACACAAGAGTACCATTACAAGTGAGAGGGAAGGTGTACAACACTGTAGAGGGACCAGCTATGTCATATGTGTTGCAGACAATGGCTCTGACAAAAAGGCAGGACTCACAGCTGGACGTGACACAATTACACATGGTAAGATTTGCAGTTGGTGTCACAAGAGTGGACAGAATTATGGATATGTATGTTACAAGATCTCCCCAGGTTGGACATTTTGGAGAGAAAGCCAGAGAGTACTGTGATAATGTTGTTTTGGATGTGTGGTGAGGAGGGATGCTGACTATATTGGGAATAGGATGGTAAGGATGACACTGGCAGGTGAGAGGTGAAGAGGAAGGCCTACGATAAAGTGTATGGATGTGGTGACAGAGGACATGCAGGTGGTTGTTGTGATAGAGCAAGATGCAGGGGACAGTAGGAAGTGGGGACAGAAGATCCAATGTGGAGACCCCTAACAGGAACAGCCAAAGGAAAGGGAGGAAGATGTTGTAATGTCAGTCTGCACAGGTTGTCAGTTAGTTGACAGACACAACACAACTGTTATAATAAATTACTACAAATATGAGGCACACCTATGGTCAGTGCATATAACACTGCAAATGTGAATGGCACAAGCTCAGTATATCATGTGCCTTTCAACAAAAACATCTGCAACACTATTGCAGTATGTAAATACCCTGCATAGGTCACTCACATTTCTGAGACACACAACTATATCAATGCTGTACTCACAATAAACATATGAATATCTACATCTCAGTATCTGACCTAGCACTGTCACATTCAGTATTGTTAACACACACTCCTGTAGTTGGCATATGTGAGCCATCCTTTCCTGGGGTGACTCAGGGCCCAGAGCTGTGATCTATGCCACTGCAGGCAGACCCAGTTCATATGGTCATAGGTACTGTTCACGAAGATATCAGGACAGCAAGTGTGGTTGAGACATATTTGTTGAACTTCCTATTTTCCCTTTAGTACATACCCCCTACTGCATTACATTACAGGCTTACATGTTTGACATACCTTTTTTTTTTCCAAACATCTGTGTCCTGCTGGTGCAGTCTTCAGATGTGTTGGTTGGTTTATTTATTTATTTGTTTGTTTGTTTTCTTCTTTCTCTCTCTCTCTCTCTCTCTTGGATGTAACTGGGACATCTGTTTTGCATGGGCAGCATCCTGCCTTTTTCTAGGTAATGCTCAAGAGCAGCTGTTGGCCTGTCACCAATTGGTGTCCCCCACTTTCTAATTGCATGCATAACAGCTGTGGTGTTAGTCCTATAGCCAAGTCCTATAGCCAATGGCATAGCAACACACTCCTATAGTTGAGTACATCTTGTGGGTGCTGCTACTTTTCCTTTCCTGTGAGGAAGGTGTCATATAGGTGTGTGAACAACAGCATCAGAAAGGTTCCTTTGAAATACCAGTTACATCGTACAC
The DNA here is from genome assembly GCF_019279795.1 of Protopterus annectens. Taxonomy (NCBI): domain Eukaryota; kingdom Metazoa; phylum Chordata; order Ceratodontiformes; family Protopteridae; genus Protopterus; species Protopterus annectens. The sequence continues at coordinate 901,406,321 of NC_056729.1, forward strand.
TGTGGAGACAGGCCAACAAACTGGGGGGAATGTTCCACACATAGTGACACAATGTAAGTATTGCTGTTATACAATTGTACGGATGCTAGTGTAACAGGGTTCTGTGGACATGGCTTTTCTGTGTGTTTTTAAAGTCTGACAGTGTTATGTGGTTGACATAACTCTCAACAGTAGGCCAAGCTGCAGCTTGGCCAGGTGTTGGACTCTCACGTTCGCTATGTTTGTCAGACATGTCTTCTATTTGTAAAATCAGTGCAATACTGTGGGTATTGCAGTCAGTAACTTCTATCATTCATTTGTGTTTCTGACTTCATATCCCTCAGACAATATCTGTTTCTTCAAACCCTCTTACACCTGCAACTGTGTCAGTTTATGGCAGCAATATTGCATATATGCCCATGTTTGTGGACCTCTGTTCCCCAAGTATGTCAGACTTTTTTTTAAGATGTCATGCAGTGACACGGTGATAGGTGGGGTATTTCATTCTTTAGTGACTTCATTCCTGATGCATTCCTAGTGATGTATCAGACTGCTAGACATGTCATGTGTAAGAGGCCTGATATATGATGACAAAGCATGGACATTGTGTGGGACTCTAACCAGTTAACATATCTGCATATGTATGCCAACATGCCAATTGTTGACAGACTGTCAGGATTGTGTAGCATTGTTGTGAGTTATGTGGCCTGTGTAGGGAAGGTGGTACATGTATGTCTTATGTCTCCTTTTCTGTCTGCCTGTGCATGCTGTTCCAGTCTGTGATGGTCTCTCAGCTGTATATGTTTGTAGGGCCAGACTGAGACATGTTCTATACCACAGTCAGCCAACATACTACAGTGTGACTTGGGCCAGTATATGTAGGGGTAGTGTGTGAGCAGCAAACATGTTGGGATATTTCTGTCCAGAAGGTCCTTATTCTGTACTATTCAATTGTTTTCACAGTATGTCACTGTGACTGTGTTGGGATTAGTTGTGGGTATGCACTTTCACAATGGTGTCTGTTTTGTAGTGCTGTTACATCCATGTAGTGCCTGGTATATTTGCAAATAAAAGTGTAATTCCCCATACTGGATTTTGGTTACTGTTGTGTCAGCCTTTCTGTACTGTGGACAATGCTTGGTAACATGCTTAGGATCTGGCTGTGGTTTCAACAATGTGATGTTATGTCCAAATATTTGTTGGGTGTACTGTTTCCTGACCCCCACAAGGGTTGTGTATTTCTGTCACATCAGTGGGATGATGTGTGGATGTCAGTCGCTAAGTACTGTGAAGTAATTTAGGGTTGGACTTGTGCTATTTCAGTAATTATTTGTTTGGACAGACATGAGGGTGTTACTGCAGCAACTGTGCCAGCTTATCTAGTCCAGTATTTCAGATATATCCCTATTTTCATGCCCCTCCCACCTTGTCACGCTTGGTGTAGATTGGTTGCAGTAAGGGGTTCTGAGCCTACCTCTCAACTGGCCAGATTATTTCCGACTATCCAGGTTTATTGGTCATTTTTGTGGTGTGTTCTACAGATTCATTATATTATTTCTCTGGTCAGTCACTGTGATGATGTGAGGGTGTCTGACAGTAACTGATGCCATATATATATATATATATATATATATATATATATATATATATATATATATTTATTTTTATATTGCTATATGTATATATGTCATTTAACTGTTTTTTACGTCATATATTATTATTTATATGTAGACATGTATATATTTAACATATATATCCTTATTTATATTATTGATATATTTCTCCATATATATGCATCTCCATAAATATATACGTGTGTATTTGTACATATAAAAACCTGACTTTTATTGTACAGAATGTTTCTGTACTGTTGAATGACTGTACTGCAGAATATATGTGAATAAAACCACTGATGCTGATATTAGAAATCTGCTAGAGGCGATGAAGATTAAGAATGTGTTTAAAAATATTGTTGTCATTTCATTGTTTTTTTCAGGAAACATTTAATCTCTTATGTGGTTAGGGAGGAGGAGATGGTAAACTGAAGGCACATTTTGGAAAGCACATTATGTCAGGATGCTGTGGTTGATTAACTGATTGATTGATTTAAAGTTTGATAAGCAGGGCAATGGCATGATCCAAACTAAACTCATTTCAGCCACAGACCAGGGGTAGTTCAGCTAAGCTGAAGGGTTAGCTGTTACATCTCAAATTTAGTGCAGAGTTAGTGCTTCTCATCGGCTAAAAAAAAGTAAAATTTCTATCACTTGCATGGTAACAACATTTGTAACAGAAATTAAAATCATAACAGCTTATGATGACAAATGTATCTGTATCTGTCAAGGTGTATACATAATCACGTCACTTTTATCATGACAGAAGAAATTATGAGAATGATGGACATTAGACATACAGTATTGCATTTATCAAACTGTGGGTTGTATGTTGTAGCAGCAAGTTATTACGGACCTAGCATTCAAATAATACAAAGAACTTTTTAATAATATTACAAACATTCACATGAATTATAAGCTGTCCTTGGTGAGGTTGGAGGCTGAGGCTATTATTTAATTTCTGAGACCAGAGGTTTACTTTATATTGCTGTGCATTAGATGGAACATTTTGTCAGAAGACAGAGAAAGTATTTTGCAAGGAACCTTATTTTTTATGTCCATCTTAGAGCAGGGGAAGCAGACAAGCTGACAGGCAATAGTGTGAGGTGTAGGTCATTAAAGGAAAGCTGTTTCAGAGATGGTATGGAAAGAAACATTAGATTTAAAAGTTTTGGTAGGGTGAGGAAGACCAATCACAAGTTCAAGACAATTTAATGACAAGATGATCAGCATAAAAATGTGGATATGATACAACTGAGTACTAAACAGATGAAGCTCCATTTAAGGGTATGAGGAGTGAAAGACACTGGAAAATGAAACTGATGGTACACTGCTAGAAAAAAAAATAACAGACACAAAATAAGGTATAGACCAGTTCCACAGTATAAAGGATCCAAGACATTCCCTAGTCAGATGTAATGGTCCAAAACATCAATTATATACGAAAAAAGAAAGAAAAAAGCAGAATGTGACTGCATGAAGGTAGGTTAGGAGGGGTGAAATAATGGTTAGAGTGTTTACCTCACAGACGCAAGGTACAGAGATTGATTCTCAACTTTGAGAGAAATTAGCTAGGCTTAAAGTGGCCCACAAGGGAAGCTAGCCTAGTATTTGCCTATGAATCAGACAACAGCCTTTCTGCAAGAAAAAATGGGAATGTCAACCAAATTTATAAACAGTTGAAGAGACTGAGTGCAGTTAAGATGTTTGGATATTTAGGTGGGTTTGCTATTTGCAACTGCAGTCTGAAGTAAGAATATACAGGAGAAATGCAGGAAATTGCACATATTTCTATACTGCACACATTTTTAAAGTGCTGGTTTAACCTTGCATTATCTCAAGAGGAACTTGTCTGTGATAAGGATGAGATGCCCTGAGGACAGTGACTTGAAGGTGCCTTACAATAAAGTCAGACTACAACTTTTTTTCTGACTAAGCATCAGTCACCTTAAATGCACCCTGTGTTAGAATAATGGTCTTATGTGCATTACTGGCTTGACAGATTATTGATGCCAATAACAAAAATATAGAAATGCTGTGCAGAGTTTTAAGTATTTCTTATTGTTTCTACTTAAATTTGTAACATTATTATTAGAAACCACATTTATTTCCTTCTCCTTTGTGATAAAAAGGTCCATCACAATGCCCTTCACTATTTTACTGAATCAGAAAACTTTGATTGATATTTTCTATCTAGGGAATACCATAATAATCAAATAAAACTGTAGGCCTTAGGGAAGTGACATATTTGGACTTCTATGCTCAATGATTCAGTTCAAGTTCCCAGCCCTGAGGGTATCAGTAATGGTTCATGAAAATAAAATGAGGGTCATGTCTTAATTCAATAAATGTCTTGATATAAGCAATACATCATTCAGAACTGTAGCTTAAGATAGATGGATACAATGCTTTATAAATAATTTAAATAAGAAACAATAAGAGCAGAACAAGCAAATCTGATACACAGTAAAATAATGCCTATAGTGTTATACTACTGTCATCTAATTTATTGCATGTAGTTTTGAAAAGGGTTTTTGATTCTTACAGAATGCAAACTAGAGGTGCAGGTAATAAAGTAACTATTTTGTACTGAGATATCTCATAAACAAAGAACAATAACATTTAGCATTTTGTCTCTGATATTTTCATTATGTACCTTCTCAATATCCACTTTTGTTTGTTCTTTGATACTTTGCAAACTTCTTACTCAGATCAGTGCTTTCAGAATGTCTCTGAACACAGGCCTTATTCCTACTAAAGTACTGTCTGGAACTGTGTTACTATACGTTTTCGGAACATGAAACGTATTATACTAACTTTTTCTATAGGGTGTCACTTAAAAAATATTACAGACAAAGTACTAAATGACAACTATTATCTTCTGGTTTCATGTGCATAATAGATATTTCCTTTGTTTATTGCTTTATTTATAAATTACTCTTTTTGTTTATGCAAGTTTTTTTTTTTTTTTTTTTTTCTACAGACATTCATTTGGCTTAAGTAAGACACTCCTACCTTGCCACTCCCCAAATAGTATGTATTCCTTCAGATAGTTATGCAAGTAGGTCAGTTGGTCAACAGAGAGTCATCAGCCTTGAACTGGGCTATTGAGCATGTACAGCATAATGAAGTTCACAGACACAAGTACAGTAACTGCCATTATACAATAACAGATATTGCAATCATTGACTAAAATAAAAGTGCAAAAAATGACATATCGTTGCCTAAACATTAAAAACAAAGTAAGAACATCATTACATACCATATATTATTACACTGCATTACTATATGGAATACAGATGGATTCATTGATTCACTTCAAATGCTGTATATTATGTGATTGTTTTTATTGCTTCTCTGGACTGGATAATTTCTTTATGAGTATAAAGCTATTTAAGTAATTGATTTTCAAGTGATACACCATTCTTTGATTTGATATTTTTAACCAGGCAGGGATTCCATGGATGTCTTTCAGACTCAGACAAGGACTACTGTTTGGCTGCTCAGAATCACACTGGAGGCTGAGACAATCAAACCGTGAACCACTGGACCACATAAAGCAGCTTATTCACTGCACCTTAATCATACGTGCCAAATGCCAGATAATCCTCTGCATCCTCAGTCAGTTGTTCTTTTACCCCATGTCTTATCAAGTTAATTGTTATTTTGCAGTAAGATGCTATGGTATTTTTTTTAAATTAGCTATTTGATCAACATTCCTGTTATTCTGAAGTACAGAATTCCATACATCTGAGCCTACTTTGGAAAATGATTTTTGCCATCTACCTTCACAAAAGATGACTTCACTAATTTAATGGAGATTTAATATAAAGGTACATCATTTCCTTTTTTAAGTAAATGAGCCAGTGGGGGGAATATAGGAACAGCTTAAAAGTTGGAAAGTGAAGCAGCTGAGTGGGAGTTTTCTGTTAAGGGTGGTCACTATATTTTTGTAATGTAATTCAGTGCTGCTCATTGAGGTTATATAGAGAAATAAAGTGGTCAATCTTTACTTTTATCAGCAGTGGATTATATGTTCTAAATTAGGTCATGGTAGATACAGGTAAGCTGCATTACATTTTATTTATTAGCATTTGAAGAGCTATAACCTGCTCTTATGGGAGTAAATGTAATTATTGATATGACACTCTATGTTAGGTCAGACTTTGATTTGTTATCTGGGCTGTGTGAGCCATAAAGTTTAACTGTTGGTCAAAGATGATTCTGAGGTATCTTTTGTGTGCCACATCAGGAAGATAACCATCCAGGGATCTGTTTTACAAAGAAGAGGTTTCCTGTATATTGAATATCATTGGTTTTATTTGCTGCAATTTATGACCAGATACACATTAGTTAGCCAAGTCTACATGGTATTTGAGTTAGTCTAGAGTTAATACTTAAGTTTCAGTAGACAGCTGCCTGAGTGAATAATTGCAATACTGTCTGCATATAGTCTGAAACTTATTTTCCGGAGGTCTAGGTAAAGATTATTTTTGAATGCTGAAAAGAATGGTGGGTTGATGATTAAACCTTGTGACACAATCTCTAAAAAAAAGGTCACACTTTCAGATCTATTGTTGCCTCTTTGCATAGTTTTCTTGGAAAGGTATGTGGTGATCCATTTTAATGTTGGATAAGTGACACTAAAATTACTCAATACTGGGAAGAGAACTGTACAGTTCAAATATTCAGAAACTTATTTATGGCTACAAAAAGTAAGTCAATTGATTTATCCTTTTCTGTAGCTTCATTTATATGAGATGTATCAGAGTAAATAGCTGTTTGATTGTTGAACTGCTTTCATACCCATCCCATTTGTCAGAGGGTAGATCAAATGTTGATATGGAATCCATTAACTGGTGATATAGAACCTTATTCCATAGTCTTAGCTAAAGGCTATAGTATGACAATGGGTTTAATTACACTTCATTACAGTCTGATTCTTTGGTGCAGTATACTGAGAAAATGCAATATGCAGAATGGTGTGAGCCGATGATGTGTTTTTGAATATTTATTGTTCTTTTTTTCAACATGTTGTGGCCATGGAATTTGAAAATATAATTTAGGGGGGTGCAAAGTATAGGGGTTTCCACATCTATAAAAAGTATTTTGATTGTGCTTTTAAAGTTTTTTTACTCACCATTTTTGATATTTATATTTTGGTGAATGAGTTGTAAAAGTTTATGCATTAAAGTGTATTGTTATACTTCTCATATAACTGTGTTTCACAGATAATTTCATTTCTGGATGTACTCCTGACATTAAAGCAGCAGGCTAAGATTGTGACTTTTTAAATTTGTTTTACTTTTACTGCTAAGTTTTTCCTTTTGGTCGCACCCACAAAATGATATCACATTAGTTATTTCCAATAATTTACATACACACAAAGTGCATTGTGGGTAATTAAAAGAACCATACTTTTTTAGAGGAATAGCTACTTATTTATACTATGATTTCATGAATGGAGCATTGAATGTGTTACATTTTCAAGGGTGGGTTTTGCAGCTGTGAGAAATAGCTGACAGATTGTCTTACCAGGCATTCTTAGTATTGTAGCTGGCGTGAAAAATGGTAGCATATACTTTACACTTAACTAGCCACCACTCTTGGGCTGAGTGCAAAAAAGGTCCATGGAGATCAGTGCTCAACCCAGAAAACAAATACAAATGAACAAATAAATAAATAAATGTAGAAAATGAGGGATTGTAGTTACAGTCTTCAATTATGTCATGGTAGGTGTGTTCAGCTTCAAGAAAACTTTCAAGGAGTAGTGGTTTTGAATTAAATTCATTGTAAAAATAGGGCACTATTTACCCCAAACACTGCTAAAATTTGTATAGTTTCTGATAAATAGATTACTCCCATCACTAAGAGTTGGTTATTTACATTGGGTAAGGAAAGTGTGACAATATATTTTATTAAGTCCATAGGTAATTACTTGGTAATCAGTCTGCAGATGATTACAAGCCTTGCTAAAAGTTCCTGTTAAAAAGTTTTCTCCATTTTCAAGGAGTACAAGATAATATAAACCTAAGGAGAATTTAAGACAAGATACACCAAGGGAAAATATTATGCTGTTCATTAAGTTATCTAAATTTCTGTTGAAGGTGGGAAGGAGGCTGCTTGATCTATAATGGAAGTTTGTTCCAGAGGTAAGAGATACATTAGGACAGATCTGCTTGAATGCTGGACAACCACTAGGACTGAATGGTTCTGTTAGTATAAAAAGTTTATTGTACTTTATAAGTATCTACAGAAGCTACGTTCTTTTTAGTGTAAATGTCATCTGAATGAAAAAGAAGCTTTTTTTTACTGATATGCTGGAAAAATATAATGTGGGTGAAAATTGCAGGATATAACTCAAATTGTTTTTATTTTGAAGAAGTCTGTTACATTATCAGATTGAAAGCACTGAACTAAATGAAGAAGTAAATATCGATGCTTCACAATGCTGTATTTTCCTTTTTTTTCTTTTCTTATTATTGCAATCACTTAAACCTTTAGGTAAAATATATACACCTCTACACTGTTATGGAATGTTTGGTATGTCCGCAGATTCAGATTTCCAAGGATAATGATCTGGAGTTGTCTGACTGCTAATGACTAACATTTATAATGATGGTATATGTTCAATACAGCTGGAAGAGGAATATTAGTAGTGCAATATCAACCTTCAAAATATGATTTTCCATAATCGCCAACCAGGATCTGTATCAGACTCTTAATCCTTATTTGCCATAAGATTTGCATTAAATAATGAGTTGCATTAGCTAGTAGGCATGGTCTGTTATTTGTCCTCAGTCCCGGTATATTAATAAAGAAGTAATGGTAGTTCTGCTACATTAGTTGTGAAGTACAGCGTTGGTCTTCGGCAGTGTTCAGTAATTGCTAATAAAGTTAGGTTATGTTACATGATCGCACTTTCAGGGCCATTAGTCATTTACATTGTTACTGTTTATTAATGCTACATTGATGTGTCTCATATTTTGTTAAGTTGTCAGTGTCTTATTATATTATTTGCATATGGTCCTGGGATTAACTCAATATCTTTGGCTTTGATTAATGCAAGTATTGTTATGCCTAAAGTGGCATAGCACTGAGGTTTTCTTTACTTAAAATTTTCACCATTGCTAACAGTATTTTGGGTTCAGTGAGCAAAACATGGTTAGTGTGTTTTTTCCACCAATGAGACACTACAATTATACCATGATGTATATACAATTAAGAGTATGTTTATATAGTACATTAGTGAGTACAGTTAAAGTAGGTAATTTGTAATGATGTAATACATGCTATCTGAAGCAAGATTCCAAACTGCTATGTCATTTTGTATATATTTTGTTTGAAATGCTGTGGGAAGGTCATAGGCAAAATTCCCACAACACACACCAGCCATTCAGAAGATGAAAGCTCTAATGCCCTCATAAATTCAAATAAAATTAATTAAAAAAGTCTCTTTAGACATAAAGCACTTCAGCGTGAAATAACTTAAAAGTTACTTTCTTTTATTTTAAATCTATGTATTTATTTATTTATGTCCAAGTGCAATTCAAAACTTTAAAGTACCAGTCAAGACTCTTTACAAGTCCGAGGTGTCAAGAGGTGTCATAGGCAGGCACTTATGAGTGTGTATTACTGTCAGAAATTAATGCCAATACTGCACTGACTTACTGCTGGGAAGTCTATCTGCACAGAAAGAGCTCTTTTATTTTTGTGTTTTGTTTGCACATGACTCTTCAGTTTCTGTAGGATGACCAAAATCTGTGTTCTTTACCAGACAGTATCTGTAACTATGGTCAGTGTGTGTCACAGACATTTTGCTGTCACCATTCCACAACATTCTATGATTTTTGTATAGTAATATTTGATGTGTGTTGTACTTAAGATCAAATGAAGTAGTGAAGTAATTGCAATTGTTAGTGCATTCAGTAGATAGTACAAGTCATATTTTTTTCAGATTGTACTAGACAGGAGATTATGACCCACTAAATTAAAGTGACTGCTATTATTTAACCCGCTGAATTAAAGTGACTGCTATTATTTAACCCGCTGAATTAAAGTGACTGCTATTATTTAACCCGCTGAATTAAAGTGACTGCTATTATTTAACCCGCTGAATTAAAGTGACTGCTATTATTTAACCCGCTGAATTAAAGTGACTGCTATTATTTAACCCGCTGAATTAAAGTGACTGCTATTATATAACCCGCTGAATTAAAGTGACTGCTATTATTTAACCCGCTGAATTAAAGTGACTGCAATGCCAGGAAGTTTTGGCTTTAATTTTAATACAAAAACCAAAAATGGAGATGACAGCGAACAAGCACAAACTAATAACACCAAAATTTCACTATGAAAGTCCAATAAAGGGAGAGATCATAAAAAGGAATATAATATATTGCACCAGTCCACACAATAACACACTAACGCTGAACAAATCACAAATACGTTTTCTTTCTGCACTTCATCAGATGTAATGAAAAAATAACTGCAAAGAGTTGATTAAATACCACATTTGAATAGGTGGCTTGTAAAAGAACCAGTCAAAGCATACAATTAATATGCATTAGAACCAATCACTTTGAAATCATGAATATATATGTTTAAAACCATGAAATGTATATTAAAAACATGAAGCATATAGAACCATGTTAAAAACCCTAAAATTCAACCTTGAAACCATAATAAATTTTAAATTGTACTGCACATGATAATCAAGAAACTTATATGAGGGTTCATTTTAAATATATACTATTACTGAATAATATGATCAAAAAAACATAAAAATAATAAACAATAATCCATAAATGCCCTCTAGTGGACAGTAATATCAATTACAACTTAATTGTATGCTTTGATTGGTTCTTTTACAAGCCACCTAGTCAAATGTGATATTTAATCAACTCTTTGCAGTTATTTTTTCATTACATCTGATGAAGTGTAGAACGAAAACATATTTGTGATTTTTTCAGCGTTGGTGTGTTATCGTGTGGACTGGTGCAATATATTATATTCCTTTTCGTGATCTCTCCCTTATTGGACTTCCACAGTGAAAATTTGGTGTTTTTAATTTTAATACAGATTTAGCGTATATATGAAATGGTAAAGAAGTAGTTATACCTTTTTTTTAAATTCAATTTGGTTTAACCTTTCATGTTGTATGTATATTTTGAAAAATGGAGCTCTGTTTTTTTTTTCTTTGCATTAGGTGTGTATGCAAAACGCATGGAAATCACTCTATAAAAGTAGTATAACATGGGGAATAGAGTAGCGGGAGAGCCTGCAATCAGCATTTCCTGCTCAGTGGGACTCATTCTGGATGTGGAAGAGCAAAGTTGCCATGTAACAGATCCAATGCTGTAATTCTCTTCTATTTCCTCATCCCAGTATTCCACAATGTTCATTAAAATGGTTAAACTCAGGGCAAATACTACAGTGGAAGTACTGCATCCCAGTACTGGTTAATCAATATTTCAGCCTTTAATATGTTTCCCCTCTTAAACTGCTTTCAAAACTAGAACTCTGCAAGAACTTTACAAGACCAGCCATTTTTAGACAGAAGAGCATAGAATTATGAAGAAACCATAATGTAATATAACAGGAAAGACAATGCCTTAAGCAATCATTTCATATTTTGTTATGAGTGAAAGTCATCAATGCATTTAATTACCTGCAACAGTTAATACTTGCACGCACAAGTGCTTATAGTGTGGAGTGTACCTTACTGCTTTACATTTGTGCACAGGGAGTCTGGTCAAACTTTGCAGTGGGACAATCCGGGAGAGCTGTGGCGGTGCTCAGTGGCTGGCAGACGGCAGAGACATTTTGATGACTGGTTATAATGAGCACACATTAATGATATAAATATTAAAAGTAAATATTAACACATCATACCTCTCAACTATCAACTTTTGCAGAATGTCCAGATGCTTTGCCTTGCATTTTTAGCCTGTTCCTCATAACATTTGTGGTTTTCTGGCAAATTGCTAATGAATGACGTCAACAAATAATGACACATTTGAGTTTCAGACTTCATATCATTAAGAAAATGCATACTAACACAAAACCTGTTATTACACAAACTCTCTAAGTTTATAAGAGCATTATTTGAAATGCGTCCCTGTTTTTGGGTGATTGTCCCCCATTATTGTAGGGTCTGTCCAGATTTCTTGTGCTAAGAAGTTGAGAGATATGACACAGGTGGTCTGCTAGCAGTTTGCAATGAAGGGATCCAGGCAGATGCAGAGGTGAAAACCGATGAGCAGATTGAAGGTTGACTTCCATAATTGTTGAAGTGTTTATGATGGGCAGATAGTCAAATAAATGTGTTAGTAGTTTATTACTTATGTACATCATAATAAGGGTACATTGACTAAAACAGTATGCATCTTAGGAAATTCCCAATCTCTGTTATCTATTTCCCTAAAACATTACCTAGGCAATGAAGCAACATACTGATAAACAAAACAGACTGAAATCTACAGTAAGACAATAGGCCATACTATCTGCACAACTGAGTCTTGACTTAATAACAGAAATAATGCTGATTATGCAATCCAGTTAGTATGTGACAGCATGTACCATACTTAAAGGCAAATATAAAACCTAAAGTCCATGCTAATGCAATGCAGAAAATAGTATCTGTGTCTCCTCTTAACCCTGCCTTTGTAACTGTTGCATTGTAATGAGCATTATGAGAACTGTACATTCTATGAACAGCCTGGCTCTGCTGTATCTCTGACTCCAAATAGAAAGTTGTTAACAAAACATGTGTAGGTATGCAGGCTGTTGGGATAAATGGACCATAAGTCATAATGCACAGCAATACTACTGTCTTTACATGAAGATGCTGTAATACAAAGGGCAGGCAAACTCACAGTGGGTACCTAACAGTGTTTGTGCAAGAAGTTTCGGGGGGGGGGGTGGCTAAGCTGGAATGCCTTCAAAAATGCTTTTACAATAAGGTGTTAAAAATGAAGGACTGGCTGGTGACAGCAAATCCAGCAAAAGTTTACAGCTGTCAAAGTAGAAAAGAGTCTTACTGCACATGCACAGCTGATTATTAGCTGTAACAGCCTAACAGCTGGCTATCTGACAAAGCATTGCACTAGCATTGTATTCCCTTCTTTGCAATGTTCCACTGCCTTATTGTTAAATGATTCAGACAGTGGTGCTTACCACAGCTGAAGCACTGTATCATTAGCATGGGCTTGTCCGACCCGTTACTTATAAAGATTTTACCCTAAAATGCTTAGAAACCTACAGCTCTACAAAACTACTAACTGATTCAAATAGAACGTGAAACAGTGAGGAAGCCATAGCATGGAAGGGATGAAAATGGCTTAAGTAAGTAGGCCCTGTTCTAAACATGTGTAAGAAGCATTTCTACATTAGCCCATAATAGCTGACACCTGTATATGTAAGACTTTGACCGAGGGTATACCTTAACAGTTCAAATATATACAGATGTAGTCTGTTCATACCTTATAATGCGGGGTCTAGAAAGACACAGTCATGAAAACTGCTGACCTGATGGCAGGACCTTAGCATCATTTTGTACATACACACTTTTATTTATGACACTTCTGGCCTGGTCATGCAGTTTACTTACTTGCAACAAATTTATACTTATAAATGTCTTGGTTTTAATCTTAAATAATTTCAACTATTGATTGCTGTTATGTGTTATATGTTGTTATAAAAACTGTAGTTTATCATGATGAAGAAACATGCATGGTATTATCTGTGAGAAATGAAAGCATCCACACTTTTCAGTTTTAATAAATTGTCTAGTGATTTTATGGATTTTAACTAAAATTCTGCTAGTCAGGGGATAGACACCCAAAGAGCTTGACAAGAAATTGATACAAGCATCTAAAGAGATTACTCAATATGATCATAGGTTCATAGGTGTGTACTAGGCTAATGGCTCTGGAGCCTTTACAAGCCTAGCCCATAGAAGTGCCCTGGCATCATGGTGCCCAATGTTAGTTCCCAATGCCTTTATCAAGTAGACCCACTGGAATGATCCCTGGGGTGAACTTTCTGTTTCCCATCCACTCATCAAGATTTCTCTTGAAGAGGGCCAGTGAGGTGCTCTGCTTGACATGTATGGGAAGTCTATTCCAGAGCATTGGCAGTCTCTGGGTTATGAACCTGTCCCTCCAGCATGTTCTGTTGATTGTGGTAATGAGATTAAGGTATCTGGAGTGTGTGGTGTGAAGGGATCGAGATTTCTTTAGATGTAGCATTTCTAACAGAGCTGGGTCAGACATGGCTTTGCAAGTCAAGCAATCATGTTAAGGTAAATATGAGTAAAATATAATATAATACTGACAAGTCAGAAATGCATGGAACATATTGCGATGTTAAAGGAACTGAACCATAAAAAACTAAAATAAGCAGTTATGAATGATTTTGTTTATGCTAATTTTGAAAAACAGGCACTCCAGAGTATCTTCAAATGTTTAAACCTAACATATTGTTAGAACAGTAAAACAAGAAAAAGATATGAATTGCTCAGTAAAATAGTGAAAGGCACTAACATTAAGATAATATGCTTTGAATGTCAATCATATTACATATTATTGCCAGTCAGACTAGTATAGGGCTATGATCATATAAGAGAACAGATCAGTTGTCTATAGCCAAGACAGTTGACAGATGCACAAATGAGATATACTAAAATTGGGAAATCATAGTTAGCAATAGTGTATGAATGTAAGAAATATCAGGACTCTGTCTAGGTAAGAGAAGTTCAAGTGGAATCAGGCCATGGAAAGGATATTCCTAAAATTTCAAAGACTTGTTTCAAGACTCCTCCAACACTGCTTTGTTCTTTCTTGCATTGCTCAACATACTATTTCTAGCCACTCTATCAGTTAACTTTACTTTCACCAATCTATCTACAGCTAGCTCCAATAGTACAGAGGAATAAAACTCCAAGTATGACCCAGACAATCTAAGCTTTGCAAATGGTTCAGCTGCTTCTTGAAACTTGTGTGGAGGGGAATGAGGAGGCATAAGACTGATCAGATTTCTTCAGAAGGGAGACGAGGGGTGTGTTCTCAAGGTGCGCTATTCATGGTAGAATTCTGGAGGCACCAAGGATCACACAGATGTGCCTGTGTGAAAGTGCCCATCGGCACTAACAAAAGGAGGTTGACTCTTAAAGGTAAAGCCAGAGTCTCCTTGTAGATGACAGTGTTAATCACATTCAGCTTTATGGCCACCTTCAGGGAATAAATGAGCTCTACAACCCTCCCTTGTAGGAGCAAATGGGTCAACAGCTTAGGAAAGGGAGAAAGCTTCATGGTCAGAAGAAGACCTGTTAAAAAAAAAACAGAAAGAACATATAGATAAATTAATATATAGATATATTAATAGATAGATACATTTGAAGTCAACTGATTAGCTTTATCCAGTATGTGCCAGGGAGAGAGAAAGATTTTAAAGAGAAATTACTAATGTCAAGTTTATGTGCTTGCTGTTAAAATATTGATATTACTGTATTTTGATGAATTCTCCTTACTATGTTTTATACCAGTCCTGAAATTAGCATATATGAATGACAGGGTTGTGGAGGAACAGCCTTCCATGTGATGGATAAAAGGGGGCAAACTTCTTACAAATATGTTTTTACACAATTTCTGCCTGCTTGAAATGTTAAGCGCTATATTATTTCATGAGCATACATGATGGCATTTTTATTTACCAATCACATATTAATCTTTTTTAAGAGTTTCTTTTCTTCGATGTCTTTTAAGAGATTTAAAAAGCAAACAAAAAAACCCAATAATAATTACAGGGAATTCTAACCACTACTAAAAAAGGCTCAGACTAGCTCATTCTAGCAGTGGCAGGCAAGAGCTTTAACTTTTTTGCGATTTTTATTCTTATCACTGATCTGGTGCTTTCTCTGGTTGTTGATAGGTTTTGTTCTATTACCTGGTCCACAATGTAGTTCAGCAGACTGTGTTACTGTGTAGCATTTCACTCTCTATTGCATTATTGTACATGCCAGTCAAACCATGCCCATCCCCCCGCTCAGCATCTGGACAGAGTTTACTTAATCTTTGTTGGTTACAAGCACCATTTTCCAGAAGCAGCTTAACATGGCTGTTGTAGTTCTGTGTGTCCTGAGTATAGTGTGTTCACCAAGTAAGTGCACTTTTGTTTGTGCAATATCATCAACCATTATCCCAGGTTTTGAAATGCTAGAAACTGTATTTTTATGTTTGCCTAAACAGAAACAGAGCATAATACTAAGTCATTTAACTGCATCTGTGCATATTTGCTCGCCCAGTAAGTATACTGTACTTTTAGTTTATGTAAGAGTCAAATGAGCATAATAGTACTTTATTTAAATGATATCTGAACATATCTGCTCCACAAGCAAGTGTACTCTATTTTAGTTAGAGATAAACAAACAAAATATTAATTCATTTAGTTGCATTCTGTGCATATATGGTCACCAAGTTAGCATATTTTTTTGCAGTTTATCAACTGGTCATTCAATAATGTATTTTTAGATTGTCTGAGAGTTATGCTAGTGTAATATTGATTTATTTTATTAAAAGTGTTGAGTAATGTTCGTAAATGCAAGTGTTGTGTAGAGCCTGCAACTGTATTTCACTAGACCATTGTTGTGCAGTGCTTAACTCCAGTTAGTAAGACTACCATTTCAGCAGGAACTTAGATCTACAATACAACACTGTAGTTGATTGCTATTTAATCTGTTCAAAGCTCATTGTTATGTTGTGCTACTAGCTATATTGCCTTACACAGTACCATATACTTTTTATGGCATACTGAACTGCTTATTTATTTCTTCAAGATGGTCTGCTCTTTAGCTTTTCCTAATTAGCAACCTACTTTACTTTAGCCTTTCTTTCTTTAACTCCCCTCTTAGGAATTGCTTTTATGTTACAGCCCCACTCCCTTTATCAGTGTGTGTGTGTAACCCCTACTGACATTGGATGCCTGAAATGTCCATCCATTATAACAGAATCACTTCAATGTAAAGACAAAACAAAAAAAATCATAAGAGGAGAGTTGCAATATTTGACTACAGTGTATGTTGCTATCCATACCCTTACAGTAGGCAAAATTTGTTATCTGCCAGAAAAGTTTTTGTGGGATAGTGTCATGCACTAACAGGGACACTACAGGTTTAGGCACCCTCATACCCCTAAACAGTTGGTTAGTTCCTTTTCTTCAATCTGTTTTAATAGATTAAAAAAAAAGAAAAAAAAAACAATAATAATCATAGTGGATTTTACCCACTACTGACAAAGGCTCAAACTAGTTCAGTCTAGCAGTGGCAGGCAAGAGCTTTAACCTTCTATGGATTTTTATTCCTGGCACTGACCTGCTGCTTTCTATGCTCTCTAGGTTTTGTTCTATTACCTAGTCCACCTTGTGGTTCTACCTGCTCAGTTAGCCTTTGCTTCTCTCAGGCTCACTCCACTCCCCTACTCTACCTCCAAATCCCACCCACCCCCACTACTCCTACATTTATACTTAGCCAGATGCACACATTCTTTAACTTGCAATCAATTACAACATTCCAAACCAACAATAGTTAATTAACCTCATAATTTAACAATATGTGTACTTCAGTCATTACCTCTGCCCCTTCCCTCAATATACTCACCCTCTTACAATCACCTTAACACTATCTCTGAAACATTCACACTGATTCATAACAATATACTACTCCAACTCACAGACTTACTTAGCTTACTTAGTACAATCTAGCTCTCTACATCTTATCAAAATCAACAAATGACTGTTATCTGCTCTCCCACCAACCCAGTCATCACCACATGCTATTCTCCTTTAAGTTATATTATCATATCACCACAACTCTAGTACTGAACTATTCCCAATTAAATATGTGCACTCACAACTTAATCCAAATTTACTCCAGAAATACAATAGACTACTCAGCTAACTTGGACACCTATTCTCACTCAATACATCTCAGATTAAAATAAGTGGTGGAATTCATCCCAATCCAGGCCCTCAACTCATACAACACATACCTCTCACTACTAGTATACCACTCTCCCCAAACAGTAACAGTATCCCACATAGTAACTCTGATCTAGTAATCTTAAACATGAACCTGAGAAGCCCACCAAACAAAATTCATTAATTTTATGCAACCCTTCACCAAAAGTCTCCAGATATAGCAATCTTAACAGAAATGTAGTTAAACCCCAGATTCAAGATATCAAAATCCTAATTGATAGTTATAACATCTAGAGAAAGGATAGCACCCATAAATGTGGTGGTGGCATGGCAACAGTATACAAAGGCAATGTTATACTTCAACATCTTGATAGCAACCCCTCTCATCTCAAGAACTCTGAAATCCTGATCTTCTGCATCCAAATAAACCCTAATAAGCACATAATTATTACAGCCATCTACATTACCCTGGCAACAATCCAGTTATTACTGAAAACTTCCTTTGTTGTTGTGCTTCAACTTTTAGTGAGGAGACCATTATAACTGGGGATTTTCATATAGATTGGTTCACATGCTCTTCATACAATCCCTCAAACTTTATAAACCTCCATGGAGTCAGTTAATTAATACAAACACCTACCAGGTTCAACAAGCACAATAAAACATAACCAGTAACAGACTGGACCCTAACAAATAAAGCCTCACCATGTCACCAATTTGCCTGTCTCCCAGACAGCCTAAGTGAACACATACCCACCTACATACTAAGAACATGCACCTGCCCCCCACAAAAATCCTTAACAAACACAACAAAATACATTTCTCTCCAGAGGCCTTTAAGACACTCCTTTATCAATGTGACTGGTCCCCTTTAAAGCACTTACATCTAGACTTAGCTGTTTAATATTTCAATGAAAAATTCCTCATTATCCTAAACAATCTGGCTTCCCTTAGAAAGATACCATGGTTCAGCAATAACACCAAAAAGCAAATCAAACAGAGAAACAGAGCAATGTATCAATATAATGAGACCAAAAACCAAACTTCACTCTACATCTATCATCCATTACAGAACTAAGCCAAAAAAAAAAAAAATTAAACATGACAAAAAGCTATACTATACAACAACACAACAATTGTACCAAAACAATCCCCAGAAATTCTGGAGAGCTATTACTCTATTGTTAAAACCTGGTCATTCTGCAACCCTAGCTCTCCCCGCAACTAACTCCACTGAGAGTATAGCATCGCAATTTAACTCACACCTTATCAACTCTATACTATCCCTACTTAAAAATTATAACAATTCCCTTCTATCTCATCCTACAGGATCAGAAACTAATGTGAAATCCTTCTCCACAAATCCATCTAATCCTACAGGATCAGAAACTAACCTAAAATCCTTCTCCATTAATCTAATACAAACTTGCCCTATTTAAAAAACTCCTATACAAACATAAATCCTATTCCCTCGCTGCTGACCAACTATGTAATGAATATCTTAGACTAGCCACAAATATGATCTCCTATCCTATATATCTCCTTTTTACCAGAATATTACAGAGCATTACATCCCCAAACTCTTTAAAGTCTCCTATATCACCCTTTTCCAGAAAGGCAGCACCTCCACTGAGTTTTCGAATTACAGGCCAATTACAACTCTACCTCCCATAGCTAAGATTCTTGAAAAATGCATGCACACACAACCATTTGGCTATCACCTAAGCAACAACCTCCTATCCACATCCCAACATGTTTTTTAACCAAAACATAGCAGCACAACAGCTCTGATTAGTTTCATCAATTCATTCAACCAGCACAGAAACAATGACCAACTTGTCTCCTCTATTTTTCTTGATATGTCAAAGGCTTTTGACACAATTTCCCAACAAAAGCCTATCAAGAAACTAGCTTCCTTAAGTCTTTCACAAACAACCATCTTCTTGTTCACCGGCTACTTATTCGACCATCAACAGACAGGTGGCAAAATTAACTTTCTACCCATCTCTGTGGTTGTACTTCAAGGCTCAGTTCATGGTCCATTGCTCTTCACCATTTTCACAAAGAAACTCTGCACTCCACTCAACATGCAACCATAGTCCAATATGCAGATTACTTCTCCCTCATATGCTAAGCTCCATCCCTACCAGAACTCCTGTGAAAAATTTAACAATCCTTCCTAGACATTGAAAAATACCTTTCAGAATCTCAACTTGTACTCAGTCCAAATAAAAGAAAGCTCATGCTCTTCACCAGCAGTAAAACAGCTGATCACCTTCCTCCTGTCACTATCTAGTCTTCCAATAAAACCAAAATTGAACCTGTCCATCACACTAAGCTCCTTGGGTCACAATTGACAACAGTCTCAAATCTGACAAACACCTAGTGCTAGTTATCAAAAAGGTCCACATTAAGTTAGGTTCAATCTATAGAGTCAAGCCCTACCTAACTGATACCACCAGGCATTCTGTTTCCAGAACACATCTACTCTTTACCATCTTATATGCTTTACCAATATTCACCAATTTCATACAAACAGACTTAAACAAGCTAGAGTCACGTTATAATAAAATAGCCAGATTTGCTATAAACCTCCCTTATAGATCTCACCACTGCACAGCGCTAAACTAACTGAAATGGATACAACTATCTAATCTACTAACCTTTAACCAGCTATCTCTAGTTCATTCCACCCTTCACCACCATGAAAACTGCCCAGATCACAAGGACTTAGTTTAACCTTTCTCCAGCTGTAGATCACTAAGATCCTCCATAAAAAAGTACTCAAACTAACTTAATTCTTGTAATAGTCATAGTGATTCCCTTTACTCCAATAAAATGTCAAAGTTCTGGAATTCTATGCCTCAGAATATATTCAATGCTACTAACTCATTCAAATTCAAAGTACTACTTGGGAGCACCTAACCAACGCTTGGCTTTGCTCCTGCACTAAGCTAGGCTACACATACTCCTCTTCTTAATATAATTACCATGCATTCCCTTTTATCTCTGTATTCTAAATCTAGCAACCTGTACCCAGCTTCCATTTGTCTGTCTATTTCTCCTGTATGCTCTTCTTACGTCTTGATATGCCTATATGAACACATACAATATATGACTAGCCTATTATACTGTATAAATGCTTTACTCTGATGCTTCATTGGCTGCTCTCATTGTATGACTCTCTGCAAATGTCACTAAGAATATGCTGCCCAATTACAGTCACTCTTCTCTATAACTTCACTATTTATGATGTCTAGCCGATTTTGATGATGCTGTAGTTTTTAATGCAGTAAATATTGAACTGTCTAATTTACCACTGTTATTCTTGTCTGTACAGTGGTAGCATTGTTACCTCACAGCAAGAGGTTCTCCCATTCGATTCTCAGCTTGGCTTGGGAGTGCCTTCTGTGCAGAGTCTGCATGTCCTCCCCGCGGTTGGGAAGCGTTCGAAAGGCATGCGTGTGTAAATGGGCGTGCCTTCATTGAAGGTTGGGTGTTGAGCTGGCACCTCGGTGTTTTGTAAAAATCTACTGCCAATCATTAGCGGACCGGAGTTCCGCTGTGGCGATCCCTTACAGGGAGAAAGGCGAAAGAAAACATTCTTGTCTGTAATCTACTTAAATAATGTGTTGTCTATTTTTGTCATTATTATTATTATCATAATTGTGTTCTATTCAGTGGAGCTTTCCTCCCTGAAGCTTTGTTGAAAATGGGCCAATAGCCCAGTCAGACTTAACGATAAACAAATCTAAAATAAATAGATTAATCAGAAATCAATTGCATTTCTTCCAAAATGCTTGAGCAACATATTGTGTTGGGACTGGTTATAATGCCTTCCCACTGTCCCATATGCCTAAGATTCTCCTCACACATATAAGTTGATATGTACCCAGTCACAGGTATTTCAATGACAATCAGGCATACATAACTTTATTTAAGAATTATGTCTTCTTAGATTTGCATTCAAATTCAGTTTGGAGTGTTATGCCAGACAACTATAACAAGATTAACACTAGATGCTGCCCACATACTAATCTATAGTTTGGTGTGTTATGCTATTCATCTCTCACAGTGTTATCACTAGCCACTGCCTACATACCACTCCTAATCCCAAGGCAACCCCATCCCCCTCTTTTAGATTATGCATGACATGAACTAAGGCTTTCCATGAATGAGCTTGAATCTTTTGGAAATTTTATTTTTTTTTTGTTTGTTTGTTTGTTTGTTAACAGCATAAGCACAATGTCTACGCACCTTTTTCAGCCACATCAAAACCTTATTGTGAAGCAAAACTAATAACAAAATAGAATTTATAACAAAACAGTTGCAAATTAGTGACATTCCAGAGTAAGATCAAAATAAAGGTCTCATACAACATAAATTGTAAAGAAAGTCCAAGAGATGGTAGGAAATGCCAACAGAATAAACATACATAGTGACAAAGAAGTACAGATGTGAGATTTAGTAGAAATAAGCAGATAACCAATACACAGCTAATGCCACACAGCAATATACATGTTTATGAGAAGAAGAAAAAACATAAAAAAGCTATTCCATTAAGTACACACCCTAGATTAATAGCCTTAGTACTGTGGTTGCAGTGGTATTTACGGATAACATAATACAATTAGCATGTGCAAGACTGCACCAGTATAAGAGAAAACATAAATTACTAAGCTTATATACGTATAGTCTTGTTGCTGGCATAAATGCATATATTATGGTTATTACAGATCCTGGAAAAGTTAGGAAAGTGAGAGAATCATAGTATAACATAGATCCAACAGGGAACAACTTTTCTATGTCGATGAACTGTTCAACAGAATTTGTCATATAAGCTAAAACAGTTCCTATGAACATGCATGGATTACTATAGCTCATCCCAAACTTCTCCTGTGATATAGTGATATATCCCAAACTTTTCACATAGCTCAAATTTAGTAGAAGGAAGCTGGAGTAACCAAGAGCAACAAGGGAGAAGGCTATAGGTAGGGAAGTGGAGGTTAGTGGGTAAGAGGAGAACATATTATGAGGGTGAGTATGAGAAAATAACATTTGGTATTAGAGTGAAACAGCTCGCCAGTAGGAATGTATAGCAAATGGAAGTCTATGGGAGAAATGTTATTTAAGTTTGTTGGAGGGTGTTTTATCCATGATTCTAAAAGTTGTGACATGGTGAACTTTCTCTAATATGTCTTTTGAGAAACATATTAAATTCTTCAATAAAAGTAATAAATCTGATTTGTGTGGGATTTTATTTCAATACTCTGTAGCTAATTTGGCAAAAGATTTATCAGAAAGAATATGAATAAGGCCGACAAATAAGATTATCAGTGCTCCGAAGTGATCGCCACTGTCCCAAAAATAAAGTAAATTTCCAAATGGTAGGCAGTAAAGGTCACTTAATAGTTTGTAGGTTATTGTGTTTAGAAGCAGAGCTGCATTCCCTTCAATGGAGAGAAGTTATAGTTGCACAGTAGAGCTCATGGTTGGGTCTACAGTAGGTGAATATAAGTATTTTTGGTTCTTTGAAGCATGTTTTGGAGCATTTCTGAGTTTTGAACAGATTGTAAGGCAAAGACTGAAAAGGGGGTATTCTAGTCTGGGCAAGACAATGCCTTTCAGGATGGTTTGATTAGCTTCCTTTGTAAGAAGGTCAGATATTTTGTAGGCTACTTTTGAATTGGGTTAGAACCTTTTTTGCTGGAATTTTGAAGTGTGGTATGAAAGTTAGGGTGCTATCCTATGTTCCTTTGATGAATCCTGGATTCAAATATATTTTTAAGTATATAATGTTATGCCACCCATAGTTTATATAAATGTTGTTGATTAGACTTCATGTCACTTTTATTCTCTTTTATTAAAGGCAATTGTGTTCTATCAATAGTTAACAACCATTTTAGTGTAATAATGCATGTCTTATACTCAATTATACATTGAACTAGACTACCAGCGGTAGCTCCTTTTGCAATAACTTTTCAGTAAGACTGAGCTGTTGTCTTTATTCTAACCCAACAATGACATTCATTCACTCACATTCATTTTCCATTGTCCACATTATCTTATTTAGGTTTATAACTGAAAAAAAGACTAAACTATCTCACATAGTTCAGTAGGTATAACACCATGCCTGGATGGGATGCCAGTCCATTACATGATGCAAACACAATAACACTCTCCATGTGCATACCTGCATGTGAAATTAAGAGCCTTGGCATCTTACCACACACTACGTAGATTCCACACAGAAAGCACATCAGCCAGGAAATGATGGTATCAGGTGGCAACAGTACTATCTGTTGTTGTGATGTCACTGTAATGGCAATGTTCATTTAATTTTTATAAATCTTTTTATCTAGTTTTACATTTTACATTGTGACCAATTAATTTGTGTTAGACACCTTTGATCACTGACTCCTACCTTTTCCTTATGATGTCATTAATTATATAAATCATTCAATAATTAAAAAAAAACTGTAATAACCTAATGATAGTGCTTACCTTAATTCTGAATCAGCCAAAATATTTCCTTACTGTTTGTGTGCTGATTTTTTTACTTGTTTAGGTATGTATGTATGTATCTTTGTATTTTTTAATCATGCAAGTGAATTAATCCTTAGAAAAAATTTTAGTTGTGACCTCATCCAGTAGATAACTTGGTGAACTGAAGATAACAAATAGTAATACAAGATTCAATGAGATACTCTTTTTTAGTTTTCCAATAATAAAAATATAATATATATAATATATAATATATAATAGGTTCAAAGAATAAGCCTTTCACAAAGGTAGAAAGCATTATGGGAGATATGAAAAATTAAGCTCTTAAAAGCATACACATGTTCGAGCTTTATGGCTTAAGTGTTTATTCAAGCATGTAGGCCAATGAAACCAACCCTGCTGAATGCAGACATCGCTTGATTCACTCTTTTTATGTGCTCATCAGCACAGTATAAATAGTTTGGCCACTTTCTGACATCATTTAGATGTTAAAAAAAGCTTATATCCATAAACTTACAATGACCGCAACATTTTCCAAATAAGGACCAAAACAACAAGAAAAAATATCAAACAGCAAAATCACAGAAATGTAAGACAAGTAAAACATTAAGAAATATCAGCCTAGTGAAGTGGTAGTTAATGGGAATACAACAGTCTTGTTTTACATATTGGGTAGTTTCCTGTAATAAAGGAGTGCCAAAAAGTATTTGTCCAATAAACGGTAAAACAGAATGCATGTATAAAAGTATGAGCATAGCAAGTAAACACCAATGTTATGCACGTTAGTGTGTTCTCTGTAACTGTGCAATACAAAATGACAAATGTTACACACACACACTAGTTACAGAAACATATAGTTGTAACAAGCTGTCTGCAGCAACATTGGTAACATTAAAAGTTCTGTATACAATTCCTATGAAGGTCCAGCAAGCAGATACTCATTCTAGCAGCCTAGTTGTTGAAAACTGAAGAGACAAATAAAAATTCCAAAAAGGAAGTTTTAGCAAAAAATATGTCTTGCTGTCACTGCAAAGTAGAACTCAGTGCACAGTATAGTACTAAGGAAAAACTGTACAGATCTAGTAACTTGAAGGATTACAAACAGAATTAAAAAAATAACCTGCCTGTGAAAATTCCCTTGGTGCCTGTCTCTTTTGGCAGTGCCTGATAAAACGGTATATATATATATATATATATATATATATATATATATATATATATATATATATATATATATATATATCTATGCTGGGGAGCAAAATGTGCCGATGTAATAAATAAAAGAACACTCAAGCAATACTGTACAAGAAAATAAAATGAAAACTACATTTTGTGGTACATTTTCTACTTTTGTATTACCTTGGAGCAACAACGGTCTAAATATAGGAATTACATTCGCCCCAGATCAAAGTTAAGTAGAAACAAAGCTTCACAGCTACAAACGCTAAAACTTCTTGAACAACATTTTTAATATTAGGGTACTCTCTTGAGCCACCAACCATAAACCTGTAATAAAGAATTACAGCCCCATGTAGTTTCCTGAAAAGATGTGAGGAAAAAGAGAAAATAGCTCAGTCCCCATCAGAAAAAGAGCTCTGGTTAGGGAGTTACTGCTGTTTGATACTCCCTAAAGTCAAAAATTTTGCGGTTTCATCTAGCTAATCCCCTGGCAGAAGAAGTTACGATCCAGTTAATTTGACATTACCATGTTAAAATGCACAACAAAAATAATTACTGCATGATGCTTCATGTAAATTTTCATCAGAAGAACATTAAATAAATAATATATATTAAAATACAGTAACAAGATGTTTTTATGCTTCCTGGTGTTTTAATGAATCTTCGAATGGCTACAGACACTCCTAATTGAAAAAATAAAACAGGTAAAAAGAAATATAGAAATACAGATGGACTGTAAATCTAGTGTTAATTTAATGTTTTTGTACATAAAAGACAAATTAGTTCTGCATATCTTCGCATGCATTTTTATTGCTAATGTCTGCTTAAAGTTTAAAATTAAGTAGATAGCAAGGGAATGTGTACAACAATAAATACTTAGTCCACAGTTTCTCCAATGACACATCACATTTTTCTTAAGCACATTAAATCCTTAACTTTAGAAATGCTTCCTCTACAAAACAGGCAAAATTGGGTTACAGAAAGCATCACAGCTAGAGTTATGCCAACACTCAAAACAAAATAAGACAGAGTTGCAGACATTTTTCTTTTTTATAGTAGAGCATAGACTAACCCAGATGTAAATTACATGAAAAAAGCAATATAAACATTTTTATATTTTTGATGGAAAGAAAGTACATGAAAAACCTATAGCAGCAGTATAAACTATATAGATTATGAATTATAAATAACAAATTTAGGAAAAGATATGTGACAATTTTGATGAGTAACTCACTTGATCAGTTTTCAAAAGATTAAAGCCAATGATAAGCCATCAACAACTTTCCTCAACTGATAAGGAATTTGCAGTTATGGAAAAGATCTCTACCATGATAGACAGATAAATAGATTGATAAGAAGATAGAAAATTTTAATTTTGGTATAATTTCATTCATTACTTAGACGGATGTTACCTCTATCAGATTAACTTTCAGAGTGTAGTGGATCAGTTATAATGCCATGAAACCAATATGGCATGGCAGAAGCTAACTAAAATGTTGTAACTTAATGTTAGCTATATATATATATATATATATATATATATATATATATATATATATATGGTTTACCTTCAAAATGTCATGACTAACTTGTGTGACACTGTAATGTTCAAAAGTATCTTTTTAAAGATATGCATTAGCAAAAGTAAAAATGCTGAACCCACAACAGCGAATGGTAGTGTGCATTCACTCTTGTGAATTCGGCATTTTGAGTGAAGATTGCACTACAGTGGTGATCGAGAAATGTACCCATTCCCTCAATATAATGTGAACTCAGAGTTAGTATATATAATTAGCAGGGGGTGTGGGGGGTGCAGGGGGGTTTGTATCCCTGCATAACAGTTATTGGAGACATCTGGAAGTGATGGCTGTTGCACACAAAGTTGATATTCTCTGAGTGTTGACTTTCTTTGAGTACCAGGCTCGCTCATCTGAGCATTTGATGTTGCCAGTTCTGACATTTTGAGTTGGGTAGATAAACAGTCGCACAAGTGTATTGTGATATTTTAAAGGCAAATCATATATATATATATATATATATATATATATATATATATATATATATATATATGTATATATTAGTCCGGGTCCACTTTCTAGTCTCGAAATACTGAAATACTTAATTTCAGTATTTCAAGACTGGAATGTTGAAAGTGCAGTTGTTCGAAACTGCACTTTAATGAATCTTTGTTTTTCAAATCCATGGTAGGTTTGGTGCAGTGTGCAGTTTATTGTTTGCTGTCTCTTTAAGGGGCACTGTGTTCTTAGATTTCTATATGATGGCTGATGTCTGGTTAGGTATGGAGATTAAGGCAGGTGTTTATTTTTTTAGGGGTTTGGATACAAATGTGTTATGTTTTATTTTATTGGGAAGTTTTAGGTGTAATTTGGGGTAGGTAGGTGAAAGACTGTGTATATCAGTGTTGAAAGTGGTGCTTTTATACATGTGTAGTGTGTTTGTGTATATGTGTGTGTGTGTGTGTGTGTGTGTGTGTGTGTGTGTGTGTGTGTGTGTGTGTGTGTGTGTGTGTGTTATTAGTGAGTGTAAGTATGAGAATGTGCAGTGGGAGTGTAGGGCATATACAGGTAGGTTTTTGTATTTTTTTTTTTCGAGTTAGTGTGACCTCGGAGTTGGTATATATAAGTAGGGGGGGTGGCAGGTGCAGCAAAAATGGATTGTAGTGCTGGGTGTTTTTAGTTTGTTAGTTTTTTGTTTTATGTCGGGGTGGGTTGCTTGTTTGCTTGTATTCTAAGTGTGCTGAGATTTTTCACATCAGTATTATGAGTGTTTGTGTTTCTGGTCTTTCGCCATTCCGGTTTTGAAATACTGAAATTTGACATTTCAAGTGGACCTCTAGATATATATATATATATATATATATATATATATATATATATATATATATATATATATATATATATATATATATAGGTCTTCTGATGAAGTCCTTGAAGATTGTGGCCTTCTTCATTTTTTTTTTAATTTTTGTTCGTTGGTTTGTAGTCCGTGTATTGGTGTATTTATAGGTTAAACAGCAAATATGTGAAACTCCTCAGAACCTCTTTCTATATGCCATATTCTACTTAAAAAATAAGTAAGGTATTGACCATTGTCCAGGAGAAGCTCCACCAGGGCCAGATAACTTGGTATCCTGATTCTTCCTAGTATATAAAGATCTTGCCTTCCTCCAACTCAATCACCCTCACAACTTATATCTCACACAAAACTACATTCTCACAGAACGGAAACAAGCAGCTGTCAGACCCTTATCCAAACTGACAAAGTCCAAATAAGACAAAGATTTTGGACAAGTCTCTCTGCCACCTACCATAGGAGAAATTCATCTTTACCCAGGTAACAAGATGCATTAAGAAGACTGGTATACTACCCCCAAATGGCTTTTCGTTAGGGAAATTGACCCACAACCACTATATATACACCGACAGATGACATCCTACATCTCTTCAACAAAAGCCTTCTAATTGGAGAAGTATTCATCAGCCTCACTTAAGCTTTTGGCCTTTTAGACCAATACCTCCAAATAAGCTTTCAATACCATGTCAATATAATAATATCAAAAATTAAGTCTTTTCTTTTCTGAGTTAATACATAGCATGTTTTCTATCTCTCAATGGCAATAAAGTAATTGTCAAAGGAGTCCTACATGTGCAGTTGGAACTTGATTTATCCTAATAGCTGCATCCTCAAAGAAATCCTGTCCACCCTCTTCAGCAAAGATTATCTGTACAATTGCCACTCTTGTCTTCTTAAAAGATACCATGTTATACTCCTAAGTAAAGCCAACTGGCAACCTATAAACAAGCAATACACACTGTTTCTTGCTTCCCTAACTTACAGACTAATCGTAAAATAATTACGAGGTGCAGCACTCACCAGGATAAAAGCATTCTCATCAAACTAAACAAAGAACTCATAGGACAAATAAAGTCTACCAAAGGCAAATTTGAGGCAAATTTGGCCTCTCAGGCCAAGGATAACCAGATGGAATTATTTAGCTATAGTTGCAACCTCAAAAGCAATACACAATTGTGTGCAGAACTCATTCTTAATGGAGCCACCTATACTGAGCCAGAATGGAAAGTCCAAATGGAGATATGATAAGACAGCGAGCAAAGGAAAGTAGTATTGCTGAAACTGAATTCATCTGCAAGTCTTGATGAGTACCTTCATGAAGTGGACCCTGTTTTTTACAAAACCACACCAAGATGACACTGATATATAGACTATATTTTACATAGCTTATATCATGGACAGAAGTAGGTCAAAAATTAAAAAAGATAGCTGGGTGCACAAGACCCAGGATAAAAAAGTACCAAATCCTGGTAGACGCACTGGTGCCAGGACTGGAAAAAATGATAGTGTAGAATTCTCAAAATACAGAAACATTCCTACAATGGGGTCATGCCAAGCCCAGGGGGAGGATGGCCTCTCTGTTATACAAGGAAGTAGCAATCCACAAAAATCACAAAAACTCATAGGCCAAAGAAGAGCCATAAAGATGGTAGAGTGGACTATCGAGGATAAGAAAGAAACGATGTATTGTTACTAGTATAGAAAAAGCTCAGAATTTCCAGACAAAGTATATTCAAAAAAGATTAAGAGAGAAATTGGAGGACAGAAAAATACTTCCACAAAAAAAAAAAAAAACAGAAGCCTCAAGTAAATAATCATGTTCTTTAATATAACAGATGTGTGAAAAACATTATATAGACCAAGAAACTTTGATCTGTTTGGAAAAAGATGCATCTGAGGAAGTGAAAATATAAACAACAAAACCGAGAGATTTTTGAAAAGTATAAAAAAAGAAATATGTACAAGGAAAAGAAAGAGAGATTTGATATGGGGCAATATTTATACAAAGATAAAAGACAAATTAATAAATACAAAAAAGAAAACATATTCAAAGACAAATATAGGCAAAGATATTCAGATATGGAAAATTTCACAATAAAAAATAATATCGCAAACAGGCATGTAGAAAACAAGATCAGTAAAGTAGAAGTTAGAAAACTAGAAGCTGAAGTTATGGAGTGCCTGCAAAGTGAAGGATTTGGTGTAGAAGGTCTAACACAGATTACATCACAGCATGATGGAATGAGTCCCCAATGTAAGGAGATACATGAAGATCAGGAGACATCTGAAGAAGAAATATGGACACGGGGACAAAAGAGATTTAATATGGTGTAATCTTTATGCAAAGGAGAGAGCAAAACTATCAATACAAAATGAGCAGCACCAAAGATATTTGAAGAGAAATTCAGCAAAGGAATCTGGACATGAAAAAAAGAAGATTACTAATGAAGAAGTTAAAGAAATAGAAACTGAGGTTATGGAGTTCCTGCAAAGTGAAGGATATGGAATAGAAAATCTAACTCAGAAAGCACCACAGCAGGATAGAGCAATACACATCCAAATTAAGAAGAAACCAATGGAGTAGAAAGTAACTGGTCAATTGCCATATGAAGATATTTTGTAGCCTTCCACAGGAAACCAGTATAACCATTCACTTGAAGCTGGATAGCAAGGGAAGGAACAGGAAATTGTGGCAAATCTGACAAAGTCAATGTTGAGGAGTGATAGGTCGTTGAGTTTCCATATGACAGAGCAACAGATGACAGAAGCATACCTCTCAACCTCTTAGAACAAGAAAACTGGACAAAGCTGTAAATAACGGGGAGCAAGAAGCCCCAAAACAGAGACAATTTTTAAATATTACTCTTACAAACTTAGAAAGTTGATAGAATTGCATCAGTATAAATTTTCTGAAGGGTATGAAGTTGTTGTTGTTTCTTTCAGCTTATCCCAGTTAGGGGTCGCCACAGCAGAACTCCGGTCCGCTAATGTTTGGTAGTGGATTTTTACGTGCTGAGTTACTAGCCCTGACGCACAACCTTCAACAAAGGCACGCCCATTCACGTATGCCTCCACAAAGAAGACGCTCTAGCTGAGAATCGAACAGGACGTCTTGCTGTGAGGCGACAACCCTACCGCAGCACCCCTACCGCAGGCCTCTGAAGGGTATGACGTCTGAAACTCAAATGTCTTTCATTATTTTCTGACTTCAGTCTTCAAGCATTTGTCAATGTTTTCCTAGAAAACCTGAGAAATGGACAAAAAGTATAATGCAAAATCTGGACATTATGTGAAAATCTGTACAGTTCAGAGGTATGGACAGAGGATGAAGTTGAAGAGAATGTGCCACAGGAAGATGCTATAGAACTTTCTATAGAATGACCACAGAAAATGGAGAACAAAAAAAGTGTTGCCAGTCTAGAAGAAAATCAGCAAAGAGAACAGTTGCTTGATTTAATAGAGATAGACATATTAAGATCAATGAAAGAAGGTCAGTAAAATCCAAAAAGTTAGATGTTTGATAAAACAAATGAACACAGTAATTAGGACTGTCGACAGAGATCCATGTGATATAACAGAAGTAAACAGGATATATTATTGTGATCCTAAACTAATAACCAATAAAATTCTACCACAAGAACTTAGGGTTGTAAGGCAAAGGAAGTGGAGAAATAGAATACCATCATGGAAGTATTGAACAGAGAAAACTATAAAGCAATTAAGACAAGAAGTGTCACTGTTAGAGTATAGAAGAGGGAATAGATCAACAAAAATACTCAGAAAGATAGATATGATAAAAGCAATGCACAATAGCATAACGAATCAGGATGTATAATGCACTGTTGCAAATAATAAACTAAAAATATCCCCACAAGCAGAAAAACATAGATGATACACAGATAAATATAAAGGAAAAGTACAAAATAAGCTATTTATTGATGACCCAAAAAAGTCTTATAGTGAATTGAAAGACAACCAAAAAAGAAGAAATAGACACATTTTGGAGAAGTATTTATGAAGATCCTGTGAAACATAACAAAGATGCTAAATCGCTAAAAGAAGTAAAAGAAAGAATAAGAAGTTCAAAGGTACAGGATGTGAGATGGAATGAAGTAACAGCCAGAGAGATTAAAACAAAGTTAAGAAAAACAAACACACCAACAGATGCAGGCAGGATAAAATGTTTACTAACTATAAGCAAGTAAAATCTAAAGACAAATAAAGTGAACCAAGCGAGGGTAGAGATACTAACAGAAATGCACAGTTCAATCATAGAGCCCAAAAAACATTTATTGTGAACGCTTTCACAGTCAGATAATACTGCTTCATCAGACAACAAAGTATCATAGAGAAGTTTAAATACATCAATCAAGCAGTAAAAACATTTGATTAATTAAATATAAAAAATAAAACCTACATACATAAACATACTTTAAAATGTCATGAGCACGCACAAAACAAAAACAATAACAGCAAGTTCCCTTTACTTAAAAACAAAGTAGTATTAGCAACTCATTATTTAAATATATGTTCCTATAGTATTTTTAATAATGAGTTCTCTATAATACTTTATCTGATGAAGGAGTATTATCTGACTGTGAAAGTGCTCACAATAAATGGTTCTTAGACTGTATGATTGAACTGTGT
Source organism: Protopterus annectens (assembly GCF_019279795.1). Lineage (NCBI taxonomy): Eukaryota > Metazoa > Chordata > Ceratodontiformes > Protopteridae > Protopterus > Protopterus annectens. The sequence goes on from NC_056729.1 coordinate 901,439,092, forward strand.
GCTTCGGTTGGTATCTGTGCCATCGTTTGGTTCACTTTATTTGTTTTTGAAAGTTAAAGAAAAGCCTCTAAATGGAAACCATCAGGCCCAGATGCAGTACCTAACTTATGTTTAAAAGTATTAACATCTTTGCAAGAAGATTTAGCCATGAGTAAGTACTATTTATAGGCGCACCCCAAACAGACACTAACCTGGCTAGCAACAGGAAAAACAATGCTTCTTTTCTCCTACTTAAGAGTGAACTTGCAAGCTACCCAAAAATGTATAGATCAATAACGTGCCTTTCGACAATGTGAAAACTCAATTAAGGCAATAAAACAAAAGGGCAATAAAAGAAAGTCATATGGAATAAAGTATCATTTGCTGTTAAATAAAGTCATAGTGGAAAACTGTAAAAAGGGGAAGAATCTAAGTATGGCATGGACTGACTACAAAAAAGCATTTGACAGTGTCCCTTATTCATGGGAAACCATTTTGCAGTTAAGCCATAATAAAGGACAAATTATTACTCCAGGGATAAAAATCCTAAGGGGATATTCCTGGGTGACTCTCTGTCACAGTTGCTCCATTGCCTTGCCCGTAAACCATTATTTAGCTGTCTGTTTAACAGATTAGGTCATGGCTGTAATATGGCTTCCAGAAAGGAACAAAGTACAAAGACTTTTCATCTTTTCTTTGTCAATGATTTAAAACTGAATAGCTCATCAGAGGAGGAACTGAAAGCACAACTGCAAGTAGTCAAAACTTTTTCAGATGATATAAGAATGTCATTTGGGCTTGATAAATCTGAAAAAACAACCTTTAAAGTAGGAAAGCTGCACCACCAAGAAACCATTAGTTTGGGACAAGAATGTGATATAAAAGAACTTGAGCAAGAGGGAGTGTATAAATATTTATAAATTGATAAAGGATCAACAATAAAACATGAACAGATGTGAATAAAACTTAGTAAGAAACATTTTAGATGGATAAAATTAATTCTGAAAACAGTGTTGATATTTGGAACAAAATGCAAACTATAAACCAATTTGCTCTTCCTGTCCTAACTTACAGTTTTGGTGTGATAGACTGACCCCAAAAAGTGTTGGATAGCTTAGATTGGAAAACAAGAAGGATGATTCATGTTCACCAAATGATTTATAAAAATCAGTGTATATCAAGATTATATATCCCCTGTTCCAAGGGAGGGATGGGCCTCCTTGAAACTGATTACATGTATAGAGCTGCAATTGTGGGACTGCATAAAAATCTGATGACGGCATGAGATCCAAACATAGTGAAAGTATTGAAACATGAGGAGAATAAATCTAACATGACTTCCCTTCTTAGTCTATCAAAAGCATATCAGTGTCAAGCAGGAATGGAACTCATACCAGAAGTAGATAAAGGTCAGGCAGCAACTGAATGTGCCAAAAAAACAAAAAGAATATAAGGTGAAGGATCAGATGAGAAGGCAAGAAATGTGGAAACTGCATAAATATACTTGCAAGTATAGAAAACTCCTGGATATGGCAAACCTACTGGCTAACAGATTCAGCTCAGACTTTACCCCTCTCTCACCATCAACCCTCCCTCAGGGAATGCCATCAAATATAACTCATCCTGCTGTCACTAGGGAACAGGTCCTCAATGCTCTCTCTAAGGACAAGAATGCTGCATCAATGGGCCCAGACAATATTCCAGGATGCCTTTTGATTAGCAAGAAACATCACCTATCAGGTCCACCAGAATTGTTATTTGACTGCAGCCTTCTAACAGGCTTTATGCCTCATGAATAGAGAACAGCAACATTCACCCTCTGCACAAAGTTGGACCATCTACTGATCCTGGAAAGTACAGAGCCTTACGTCTCACTAGTCTCATATTCAAAGCCATGAAAGAGTTATCATGGAAAGGGTCAGTAATGACATAGGAAGCCATCAGAAACTGGACCCAACACAATTTGGTTTCATCAAGGGCTGGTCATGCATACTCTACTTGGTGGACTTCTTAGAGAAGGTCACCAAAGCAATGGATGAAGGCAAAATGGTTTACGCTGCCTACCTTCACCTGTCCAAGCCATTTGACAAAATACTGCACTCAGGCATTGTTGACAAACTCAGGAGGTTAGATAAAAACCCTTATGTCACCTGGTGGACAGCTGTCTGGCTCACAGACAGGACTCAGGAAGTTAGAATTGGGGAGTCTACCTTTACAAAGAAGCCAGTCACAAATACAGTCCCTCAGGGATTGGTCCTGGGACATCTCCTTAGGAACTGCCATTGAATCTCGCACTGACACAAATGTTCTCCAGGAAGGGCTGACCCAGACAAATAACTGATGTCAGAGCCATGGACTAAAACTAAATGCCAAAAATGCATAATACTATGCTTTGCAAAGTCATCCACAACACACCCATAAAAGTTGGCCCAGTATTCAGAGAGTAGCAACACACATAGACCATAATCTAGCCTTTGACTATCACGTGTCTACAGTAGTGATACAATCATTCTCATAGCTGGCCTTAGGCATAGGCCAACTAGTCGGCCACCTAGGCCACTGCTCTAGCAGGGGCACATTTCCAGTAATCTGGATGGTGTAGGTAGACTAAGATGGAGGCAGAGGGTGGTGTTGGGGGGGTGCCACTGAGACCTTTTGCCTAGGGAATCAGTTGACCAAAGGCCAGTCCTGATCATTCCATGTTCTACAACTTATAAACAAATGAATGGCATCTAAGTCCAAAGAAGTCATTATTCCACTATATTTGGCATTCATCCTCACTAAAAGAATGTAGGGCATAAATAACATGTCCAGTGAAGACTGCCTCAAGGCCCTATCCTTGTATTCTGTCTCCTACAGGCTATTGAGGTGATATTTGTGCCTGGCATATAAGGCATTGTCAGATCCCACTTTGATAGACCTCCTGTATATCTGCAAAACGAACAGCACCAGAATTAACCATTCTAAAGAGTTGAACCTTGCCTGTTATATAAAATAATCTGCTGTAGAGAGAGGTATGTATCCCAGAGACTACCCCTTCTCTGGAACATGCTCCCCATCCATCTGAAGCAGAGTTCCTCCCTAAGCCAATTCAAGTGTATTAGGTCAATTCAATGGGGAACAGGAAACGCATCACTGGTTTGGCACCTATGTCTCTAATGTATGCAGGCAGTCTGTAAATGGTATCAAGGGTATGAGAACTTGTCAAGGATATGAGAAACACCTATGAACCTATAAAAACAGTCCTTTTACTTGTAAGTCAGCTTACCAAAAGAACTGCCATGTACAATCTAAATTCTCGCTTAACTTTACCATTTCTCAAAAAAAATAAATAAATAAATAACAAAAAACTCCACAGCTCCTCCTAGACAAGTTTTCAATAATTACTCCTCAGATATAGGAATTATCAACAAATGATCTGCATTCAATCTCTCTGTTCCATAAATTCAGAGAGGACCTTAAAAAGCACCTAACCAGACAAGTATCTTATACATGCTTCAACTCCTAAGGTGGTCAGCGACAGCAACAAATGGCAATCAATGTGTACTGAACTCCTTGTCTGGCTGTAAACGTCATACATTACAATACCACTTGGCACATTGCAAAATAAGACCTCAAATGCATTCTCTCCCTCACTTCTTGTATGCTCCATCAACACCATATACCCTATCCTTCTCTACCACCCTTTTCTACAGCTCACCACTCCCACTTCTTTGTAGTCTATGCATCACTTCTCTTTATCAGAACCCCAGTCCCTCCCCCTGATTTTTTCTCACTATTAATTTCATTCTCTTTTTTCATAATGGAAGTACACTATGTTATTGCATACATGCACCTCTTTATAACCATTATATTTCCTGCGCTGTGATATTGTAATACATTTTCTTACATGCTTGCTAATAATCATTTTCGATAATACTACTACTGCTTTTAACTACTGCTTTTTTATATCATAATGGTTGTAGTCACCATACTTGTGCCTGAAAAACAGTCCAGCTGGATCAGTGCTCTGCTATAAATAGCAAAGAATGAATGAATGAATACATCAATAAATAAATTAATCACTGAATTAATTAAATCATCATTTATTGATTTATTTATAATTTCATAACCATGTAAGTGAACTGGTTTACTGACCCTTTTTCAGTCATGACCCAGATACAAAAGTACAGCATAAAGCATAAGAATGAACACAGAGCAGAGGGTTTCAGAGTAAAAGACATTTCAAATAGCATGCGAGGTATACATCAGTTGTGTAAACAGCACAGGAAACAAAGTCAACATTTATGATAGTTACAAAAAATGAAGTAGTTTAAGACTGCAGTTGTATGACCTGGCCAGTACTACAAAAGTAAGTGGACTCCCTGAAAAAGAACATCCCTATTTTTTTTTTGTTTTGTTTGCTTGTTTTTTTTTTTTTTAATTATTGCTAGTTTTTATTGTTTTTATTTCTTCTTTTAGATGGATTGACATAGCTGGACTTATTTTAGACAAAGGCTTTTCTCCAATGGCTAGTTTGAATCTAGGTGTGGCTAGAGAGAAGGTGTATATTTCCTGCTTCTAAGGGAGTAGCTTGGTTTCCTAATATGCAGCATTCATCTGAGTGGTGTACAATAACCAAGTGTAGGAATTTTAAATATTAGCGTATTTAGCCTGAAAGATGCTAGCAATGGGAAAACAATGTACATTTAAAAAAAAAAAACACTAGTGATGATTTCTGTCTGCTAGTAAGGCAAAACTAAATATTTTATTTTCTGCTATTTTTAGTATTATTAGATGAATTAAGAGAGATAAGTTGTAGGGAATTAGAATATTTATTATGTGACAATACATACAGTTGGGGTAACAAAGCGAGAGATAGGATAATGCAATTTTGTCTTTGTCAGTACTTTATTCATTATGTATTTTGTGTGTATGATTGCTTTGGAGACAGTGTTATGTAACATCCAAATATGTTTGCCATTTTACATTAGGGATGGGGATACCTTTAGTATACATAATGGTTACAGTAGGTAGTTCATAGGTTCATAGGTTCATACAAGGCTATCTGCCCAAGGGCATTTATAAGCCTAGCCCATAGTTATGTGGCTTTCGCCACCCCTTTAGTTTGAATAAAACTATGCCTATTATTTTGCTGTGCCTCTGTCAAGCAGTGACACTGAAGTAATCCCTGGGGTATATCTGCGATCTCCCATCCATGGGTCAAGATTCCTCTTGAACAAGGCCAGCGAGGTGCTCTGCCTCACATGTACCGGGATTTTGTTCCACAGCATAGGGAGTCTCTGGGTGATGAATTTGTCCCTCCAGCACGTTCTATTAATAACCGTGTTGAGGTTTAAGTCTCCCGCCCTTGTGGTTCTGAGGGATCTAGATTTTTTGAGGTGAAGCATATTCATCAAATCTGGGTTTGACATGGCCTTATATGTCAGGCACAGGTCACCTCTGAGCAAGCGGTATGAGACTGAATAGAGCTGGAGTTCTTTCAGTCGGGCAGCATAAGACATATTTTTGAGACCCTTTATCCTTTTGGTGAGGAACTTTTGGGGCCTTTCCAGCTGCTGCAGGTGTCGGGTCAGATACATTCCGATTGGGGCATTGTACTCAATCATAGGTCTAATGAGTGATGAGTACAGGGGGACGATGACCTCCCTTGATCTAGATGTGAATCCCTTCATGATCAGGTGGGCAATGTAGAAAGTTTTCCTAACTACTTTAGCAACATGAGTGTCAAATGAAAGGCTACTGTCAACCTGGGTCCCCAGATCCCTGATGACTTCTTCTGTGCTCAGTGGATTGCCACCTATATGGTAGCTAGGGGTAACCTTGTTTTTCCCGAAGGGTATGACTATGCATTTCTTGGCGTTTAACTTTAGGCCATGGCTCTGGCACCAGTTATTCGTTTCTGTGAGGCCCTTCTGAAGGATATCTGTGTCAGATGTGTTTTTGACTATGGTGCCCAGTTTGCAGTCATCTGCAAACTTTGTCAGCCATAACCCTCCTGTGTTTGCTTGTACTTTAGAAAAGTAGATGCCGAACAAGAGTGGACCCAGGACTGAGCCCTGTGGGACACCACTTGTGACAGGCTTTGAGTCTGACATGGCTCCAGCAACTCTGACCCTGTGGGTTCTGTCACTTAGCCAGTTTGCAACCCATCTTGTGATGTATGGGTTTACATTTAAGCTGATGAGTTTTTCAATGATACCCGGGTGGGGTATTGTGTCGAAGGCCTTTGCCAGGTCGAGGTAGGCTGTATGGACTGCCTTTCCCTCATCAATGGCCTTGGTGACTGTCTCGAAAAAGTCAACCAAGTTTAAAAGGCATGATCTGCCTTTGACAAAGCCAAACTGGGTTGGATCCAAAGTCTGCAAATTCCCTATGTCTTTATTTATGAGTTCCATTATGATCCTCTCCATGGCTTTGCAGATAAGGCTTGTCAAGCTAATGGGACGGTAATTACCAGGGTTGGTGGAGGCACCGCCCTTGTGAAGTGGGACCACAGTCGCCGTGCGCCACTCCTTGGGTATGTATCCTGAGGTGAGGCTAAGATTAAACAGCTGTCCTAACTGCGGGTTTAATTCCTCATTGAGTTCGTGGAGCACACAGCCGGGGACACCATCCGGTCCCATGGATGCTGTGTTTTTTGCCTTGGAGAGGGCAGTTCTCACATGGGCGTTGGAGATGTTTGGGGGGCTACAATCCTCTGGTATAGATATCTCTCCTTTTGGGGGGGAGGGGAGAAGTTTACACTGAACCTGTCAGCCAGTATGTTGGCAATGTGTGTAGGTTCAGTAATCTTCACATCATTTTGAACTAATTCTGAGCATATCTGGGAGTTTCCTCCTAGGTTTCTAACATAGCTAAAGAAGGCCTTATGATTGTCTTTTGAGTCCTTGGCGATTTTTCTCTCAAAATTTGCCTTGGATGATTTTATGAGAGCTCTTAGTTTTTTTACTTATAATGATCAAAGGTGTCTTACCTTTCAAGGATTTTGCTCTATCTTGTAGTAGCTTCCTCCTTTTGTTGTAGAGCGTGTTTATGGCTGGGGTCCACCAGACTGGATGCTTGCCTTTGGTACAAAGAGTCTTAGTTTTGTTTGGGATTGCCTGATCCATGCAGTCCTGTAGGTGCTGGTAGAAGGCATTTGTAAGTGATTCAGCGGTTTGAGTAATGTTTACCACTGGCTCAGGGGCCTTAAAGGAGACCACGCTAGTTTTTAGAAGTGTGAAGTCGGCTTTTGAGAAGTTTTTCACTGTGGACTTTTTTATTTCAGGTGGGGGCGGGATGAGGACCTCCAGCGAGATTAGTTTATGATCTGATCTCACCAGTGAGGGCTATACTTCGGTGTTGAACATTGTGATCCCATGTTCGTGATGATGAGATCAAGTATGTTTTCTCCTCTTGTGGGGATGGTGACTAGTTGTTCCATGGCATTTGAGTTTATGAACTCCAGGAACCTTTGGGCTAGAGTGTTTGGGCTTGAGTAGTGTTCCCAGTCTATATTAGGGTAGTTGAAATCACCTAGTATGATGGTGTTTGGAGATACATTTATCCCTCCAATGTTTTCAGGAAGGCCATGTGAGGTTCCTGAGTTTGAGAGGGTGGCCTGTAACATGCTACAAATTGCAGAGCAGTCTTGCCTATGGTTAATTGCACCTGGATGGTCTCCGATGCATCGTGCGTTGCCACCAACCTTGAGGTGTGGGTGTCCTTTATGAATATGGACACCCCCCCTCCTTTCTTGGTGTTGTCCGGATTTTGGGGCTGGAACGCATGATATGAGGTGAAACCTGATAGTGCTGGGGTGCTCTCAGGAGCCTTGAACCAGGTTTCTGTCACAGCACAGACATCGATGTTCTCCATACTGAGAAGGGCCTCGAGTGCGTGCATCTTGAGATTGAGACTTCTGGCATTGAGCAGCATTACCCTTAGTTTTTTCCTTTTTGTGTTCTAGGGTGGTAGGTTTAGAATTTGAGCCTTGCCTAAAAAAGGCACTATGGGGGTGGCAAGAGCCTTTGCCAATATCCGGAAGCCTAGGGGTGACAGGTGCAAGCCGTCCCTTGCGAAGCAGCGTGGCTTGTCCAGCATGTCATCCCAGGCAGACAGACATTGATCCCCTTTGAATGACACCAGAATTTAAGCCAATTATTAAAGCTGATCATCTTATCACTGTATTGTGGCATCATTCTAGGTGAAGGTAGGATACTGCTCAAGGTCAGGGTCATACCTGCCTGGGCTACATAATCAGAGAGCTCCTCAATGTCTCTTTTCATGTAGTCCAAGGAGGTACATCTCAGGTCGTTGACACCAGTGTGGACAATGACTGAGTCGTACTTGTACCTGCTGTTGAGAGACCTGAGTGCTTGCGTTATGTGGCGGATTCTAGTGCCCGACAGGCAGCTTACTGTGACCTTCTCCTTACTCAGTCTGGTGAGCGGACGTCAGTGTGTCTGACTATGGAGTCACCTATGACAAGTATGTTTGGTGTTGTATTTGGCCTTAAGGGCAGTGACTGCTTTGCACACTGATTTTGTTGTTTATGTGTTGTTTGTGTGGTGTATTGAGTTTGCAGTTGCTTGGTTGTCTGCTTTGGAGGCCTCTGCTGTTTAGGTAAATTTTTACTCAGAGCCTCCGAGTATGTCTTAGTGTGTTTATGTGTTTGATTCAGTGGTGTGGTTGAGTTATGTGAGACTGGTATTGTGGTGTGTGTAGTTGCCTTCTCCTCCTGCCTGGTCTTGCCAGTCCTGAGTTGAGAGAGCTCAGCCTCCAGTCTGGCTAAATAGCTGCATCTCTCACAAGTGTTAGTGTTATGTGGGAGGAGGAGAGGGTTGTCCGTGTGCATGAGGCAATTGTAACATTGTCTCAGAATTCCCAGATTCAGCAACTGGGCAGGAGAGGACACCAGCATCTGACCCTTCGACATGCTAGAAAGAATTATGAGTTGGTATGAGACGGAAAAGTAGTGGGCTTAGCAGGGAAGTGGGCACTCCTGGGGGGTTTTGCTAGTGAGAGATTTGTATAATATAGGAGTGCTTGACCTGCAAAGAGAATGCTTATAAGACAAGGGATATGCTTATAAGACAAGTGCTGAGCTTTTTGAGAAGAAAAAGCTATTTGGAACAAGTGCTGCACTTTTTAGTGAAGATGTAAACTGTTTAGGTTCCTAACAGAGCAGTTCTAAGGGAAAAATTGAAGAACAGACTTTCTGGAGCCAGAAAGAGTTTAACCTTGTTTAACCGGTGCTGCCCGATGCTGCTCTAGTGGCAACTCCGCGCTAAATCACGCTAAAGCACGTTAAAGCGTGCTTGATAGCAGGGGCTGGAAAGAAGCAGGAATACACCCAAAATGGACAATAAAACTTCCGTTTCAAGTCAGTAACCACCTCTACGGGGGGCAGGGAAGCTGCTCAATGTTATTCACTGCCACTGATCACAGAGAGACCCTCCTTCAGCCCAAGCAAAAATGGCCTCACAGAAACTTTCAAACAGTTCAGGAACAGCAAGCCTGTAACTGAACTTTTTTAACTCTCAGAAAAGTGGGAAAAAAGCAAGATTTTTTTTTTTGTTTTTGTTTTTTACAGAGATATCAGAGGTTCACAAGTAGTATCAAGTTATAACAGTGCAGTAAATGACCCCACACAAGAGTGCTAGGTCAAGGACAGAAAATATGCAAGTTTTAAGAAAAAAACGATTTAAAATTAAGTGCAAACAGGAAATTCAGCAAACAGCTTTTGGTTGTGCTCTAAATACAGCTACTAATACAGAAATCAAGTTTAACAAGCCAGAAAATGCTCAAGCTAGGCAGCTATGCAGAAAAACTTAGCAAATAAACAGAGAAAAATACTTAAAATCTCAAAAGTGGCTCCCTTCTTCTCTCAGCGTTTTTTCCTCTTGGAGGGTGCTTCACCAACAGCCAACAAGCCTGAAAAGATGCCCAAGCCACGAGGCAACTAGGTTTTAAGAGAGGAAGATGAAGGAGTTTTGGAAATGACCCCTAGTGGCCAATAAAACTACAGTTTCAAGTCAGTAACCACCTCTATGGGGGCAGGGAAGCTGCTCAATGTTATTCACTGCCACTGATCACAGAGAGACCCTCCTTCAGCCCAAGCAAAAATGGCCTCACAGAAACTTTCAAACAGTTCAGGAACAGCAAGCCTGTAACTGAACTTTTTTAACTCTCAGAAAAGTGGGAAAAAAGCAAGATTTTTTTTTTTGTTTTTGTTTTTTACAGAGATAGCAGAGGTTCACAAGTAATATCAAGTTATAACAGTGCAGAAAATGACCCGACACAAGAGTGCTAGGTCAAGGACAGAAAATATGCAAGTTTTAAGAAAAAAGCGATTTAAAATGTGCAAACAGCTTTTGGTTGTGCTCTAAATACAGCTACTAATACAGAAATCAAGTTTAACAAGCCAGAAAATGCTCAAGCTAGGCAGCTATGCAGAAAAACTTAGCAAATAAACAGAGAAAAAATACTTAAAATCTCAAAAGTGGCTCCCTTCTTCTCTCAGTGTTTTTTCCTCTTGGAGGGTGCTTCACCAACAGCCAACAAGCCTGAAAAGATGCCCAAACCATGAGGCAACTAGGTTTTAAGAGAGGAAGATGAAGGAGTTTTGGAAATGACCCCTAGTGGCCAATAAAACTACAGTTTCAAGTCAGTAACCACCTCCCCCGGGGGGAGGGAAGCTGCTCAATGTTATTCACTGCCACTGATCACAGAGAGACCCTCCCTCAGCCCAAGCAAAAATGGCCTCACAGAAACTTTCAAACAGTTCAGGAACAGCAAGCCTGTAACTGAACTTTTTTAACTCTCAGAAAAGTGGGAAAAAAGCAAGATTTTTTTTTTTTGTTTTGTTTTTTTACAGAGATAGCAGAGGTTCACAAGTAATATCAAGTTATAACAGTGCAGTAAATGACCCCACACAAGAGTGCTAGGTCAAGGACAGAAAATATGCAAGTTTTAAGAAAAAATGATTTAAAATTAAGTGCAAACAGGAAATTCAGCAAACAGCTTTTGGTTGTGCTCTAAATACAGCTACTAATACAGAAATCAAGTTTAACAAGCCAGAAAATGCTCGAGCTAGGCAGCTATGCAGAAAAACTTAGCAAATAAACAGAGAAAAATACTTAAAATCTCAAAAGTGGCTCCCTTCTTCTCTCAGCATTTTTTCCTCTTGGAGGGTGCTTCACCAACAGCCAACAAGCCTGAAAAGATGCCCAAACCACGAGGCAACTAGGTTTTAAGAGAGGAAGATGAAGGAGTTTTGGAAATGACCCCTAGTGGCCAATAAAACTACAGTTTCAAGTCAAAAATCAAGACATTAGTCTTAGCGTTAAGCAGAAGTACATCTATGCTTAATTAACTACTTAGGTCAGTAAATTTGTTAGTAAATAATTTTGTAGTATTTGGTATGGTTTCTTAGCCTTGAATAGGAGAATATCATCAGCATACATTACTGTGTTGTGGTTGGGTAATTTTAGTGTGATATTAAAATAAACAGGGAGAAAGGAAGAGGACTTTTGGTAAATTTTTGAAGGACTCAGATATTTAGAGTTCCTTTTTTTCTAATAAAGAGTCATTAAAATAAATTTGGAGGGTTCTATTCTGTAAATAATTTTTGCTCCAAAGTTTAATATTGTCTCCAAAGCTGGGTTATTGCAGTTTGTGGAGAATAATGAGATGGGTAACTATATCAAAGGCATATGTCATGTCAAAAACCCCTCTACAGTGAAAAGACCATTGTTAATGCTAATGTAAATGGTATTAGTCACTGGGAGAAGGGCTGCCGGGATACTGAATGAATTTATGAATCCAAGCCAATGGTAACAAAGAAGCCTATAGTTGTTTATATGTATTAACAACCATTGGTATATTAGATTTTCAGAGAGGTTTGTAATACGGCAAATATTTGAAGCAGGTCTTTAGGTTTTTTTAGTTTTATCGGAGAATGTACTTCTGAAAGAGGAATAATAGTTACATATTCCAAATTTGGTGGAACAATGCCAGCACTCAGAGAAAAAATAAATAGAAGAGTTAAAGGGTTTGAAATATTTTACTTGATACTTTCAGGAATGTAGAATGCTAAATATTATATTTATCATTCAAAAGATTTAGTTTCTAGAGTAAGAAGCTTTTGCAATATTTATTTTCCATTCTTGTGGATTTTCTTAAAGGGCTAATTTTTTGAAGAAGGGCTAGATTTGTTCTGCCACGTTTTCAGGATTTCTTTTTGTACCTCTCTTTAATTGTGTATGCAATATCATTAAGCCAAGGTTATTTGTATCTCCTGAGCCATTTCTGTGTAATTGAAAATAAAGATTCTTGCATCTCTGAGGGAATATTTATGAAGTATGACAGAGCAGTTATGGGTTCAGCTTGGGTGTGAGCATATCGCTTAGAAAGTTCTTCAGTAGTGAGATTTGATTTTCAGGGGAAACACCTTATACAGTATTGAAATCATTTATGTCAGAATATATCAATGTATTTCTCCATGTGATACTAGTTGAGCCCCAGCTTTACTAGGTATCATTGGCCATTAAAAATATATGTAGCACCATGGAGAACTGGAAAGAGTCTCACCAGTATCTCCAGAACATAATCACAAACCAAAGATGATAATGAGTTTCTAAACAATAGCCATGGAAATGGGACCTACAACTATAAAAAATCAGTACACCTGTATATAATCTGCAGCCAAACTCAGGTGGTCAGCTTATTAACAGATCTGTAAAGTGACTGCAAATATTAGAGATCATTATTCACAATATATAGAAGCCATGTTATGCTTGATGTGAGGTTGTCAATTTCTTTATTTCATGAGTTAACTGTTCTTATTCAAAATATATATTTTACAATTGCAGCTGTCAGTACTATTATTGTCATAAACCAAAATAAAGAAAAAAAGTTGAAATCCTAATTCTCTATACAGCCTGTGCCCCATTCATGACTGAAAGGAAACATATGGATTAGATTACCTACGTTGGTAAAAAAAAAATGTAAAAATTAAAATAATCTATAAAATTGCATTTTTCCTGTTCTAAAACTGTCTCATGCACTGGTGTTATACATTTCATTCTGTGGTAAATTAGATGAAAATTTCTTTCCCGGGAGCCCATCTTCACCACAGACTATATACTTGCTGCAGTCTTTATCGTCTGTACATTTTCTGAAAATCTGAGCTCATAGTTAAAGTCAAAGTATTGACCACATAATTTAGGATGAGAGTTTATTGCAGTTATACATGTCTAAGATTTGAGCACTGTAATGAATTCTGTTCTTGCAGTGCAGATGGTGTGCATGGCTTTATTTGGGAAACTGCTTACGTGCAGTAAAAACAAGTAATAGATGTTTTCCTTTTTTGAGCAAATAGCTGATGCTGCTTTGTACTTTTGAAAAGCTTGCTGTTCAGAACCTGAACTACATATTGCATACACAGTCAGTGATAACCTCTGAAATTAAGGACCAATTTAAGCTTTTAAGAGCTATGCCATTTTCAAAGAACTTTTTGTCAATAAGCGTCATATAAGTTGGTTTGATTTGTTATCCATTTGATACTAGTGGAATCATTCTCAGATCACACAATGGCAACATACCTTTTTTCTTTAGTTTACTAAGAGAACTGATACTTGAAATCATTAAGAAATGCAGATCTTATTATAACTTACAGGCTAACCTAAAATAACACCACTCTACCCACATATTCACAGGTACGAATAAGCAGGATGTGCAGCAGGTTTGTATCACTCTCTTGTGGGCAGTGGAGACGGCGATATTATATTTATATTTAGTGTAAGAAGTGTAATAACCAAGACTTGAGTTATTCTGAAATATTTATAGCTATATATATATATATATATATATATATATATATATATATATATATATATATATATATGTGTGTATATGTGCATACATACGTATGATTATGGCAGCAGTAACCCAACAGTACGTTTTTTCAAGGTTAGCAAATGCTGTATTATATATTTAAATAATTCTCTCAATTCTGCCCTTGTCCAGTATATGCTTAAATTATGTTAAACATGGTGTTATTAAGTGACTTAAAAGAAAGATGTTTTATATGCCTCCTAAGAAAGGATGTGCCGATTATTCATAATGGCTGTGTTATGAAACAAGTAAGTTATAATTTACTAGTCAAAATGTTATTAGTCTCTTTCTGAATCTAAACCTGTCTTTAAACTGTATGCCCAAGTGTGTTTGCTGTACTGATTATAGGAATGATATGTAATGAAGACTGGACTGTATATCTGAGGTGAAATGAGGTCCATGCTGCTGTTCTTTGATATAACATACATGCCGACTGCCATGAGGATTAGGGAGCTTGAAACTAATCTGCTTTTTGGTAGTCCCCAGGCATAGAGACACAGGTGCAAAATGGTTTTGGCAACAACATGATTAATTTATAGATAAACATAAAGCAGTACAAGTAGTTCCTAAACAGGTGAGATAATAATCTTCTGGAAAGTGTCCCTTTGTGGAGGGGAAGTCATTAATCTGTTAAAAAGGACGGAAGATGAGTATTTCTCAACAGTAGAGGCAGGGTGGATGATGCAATGGAAGGTATGTTACAAACATAGATGCTGCAGTTCTTGCATGCCTCATTGATGTTAGTCATTTGTATATTTTATTCTTTGGCAATGTTTTCTACCCCATTTTCATTGGAGGCTCAAGAGAAAACAGCCACATAAGAAGACTTAAAAAACCTTAATGTGTTTAGTAAAACATCATAACAGTCAGGCACAATAAGAAAAAAAATCTGAAATCCTTTATAAAAGGCATGCTCATCAATCTGTTGTTAATTTAGGTACTTCCACCTCAGCCTGATCAAGTTTAACCTACTGAACCATGTGACGAGCCACCCCTGACTTCCACCTCAGCCTGATCAAGAGTTTAACCTACTGAACCATGTGTTTGGGCCGCCTGGATCTGTTTGAAGTGAACTGCTTTTGTGTTCTGACAATGAGCAAAGCCGATATAATCTTTCACTGAGTGACTTGTGGGCATAAGAGCTAATGGGTGATGAATGGGATTCCAGGTTGCATGCATTGAAAATAAAAGGTCATACAGAATACGTCGAATGAGGACTACAGTTACATTTGTTTCTTAGTTCAGAGAAGAAGACTACAGGGAAATTCTGGCAAAAAATACTGAGCAAACTATTATCAGTTTTACAAGTCTTGATTTTGTAAGAGCTGTTTGAAATGATATATCTACTGGTGGTCAAGATCTAATTTACAGATACTCAAGTGCCTAAATCACATATCGCCAAGGAACAGAATGCTGATTACTGGTTTCCATAGAAAATCACTGTTAGCATGATTTCCAAGTGTGTTCTGATAGTGAGGTATCTCCCTTCTTTATGTTTGTGTGACAATAAAGTTTATATTAATAACCTTTTTAGGGTGTGGTGAAGCTTAGCTTCCCAAATAGAGAAGTACAGGGGCTTAGTCCCCTGCAAAAAATGCTTACAGTTGGAGATTTCACATTTTGCGCATTTCCAGCATTTGTGTAAATCTTTTAGTTACATGGTATCTTGTAATTTTTGGTTTCTCAGAAGAATTTGAAAAACTGCTTTGTTAAGACTGTGGTAGTATATTATTTTTCTTTAAACATGGAAAAGAAGGACATTCAGTTTGAAGTGTACCTTAACTCTATCTTTCATTAACAAAGTGTCTAAGTGCTGAAACATTAATTGACAGGCAATGCAGTCATAGGTTCATAGGTTAGTAATAGGCTATCGGCCCTTGGGCCTATACATGCCTAGCCATAACAATTTGCTGGATATTTCTTCCCACAATATTTACTTCCCTGGACCCCATGTCTGACTGACATGATCCCCAGGGTAAATTTCCTATCTCCCATCCAATTGTCAAGGTTTCTTTTGAAGAGGGCCAAGGAGGCGCTCTGCTTGACATGTATGGGCAGTCAATTCCAGAGTATGGGGAGTCTCTGGGTCAGGAACCTATCCCTCCAACATGTTTTGTTCATTGTGATGACAAGGTTTAGATCCTTGGAGCGTGTGGCTCTGAGGTATTGGGATTTCTTTACGTGGAGCATGTCCAACAGCTTGGGTTTGACATGACCTTGTATGTTAAGCAGAGATCACCTCTGAGAAGAGTATAGCTGGAGTTTTTTTAGACAGTCAGCATAGATCATCTGCTTAAGGCCTGTGATTCTTTTAGTGAGGTATTTCTGTGGCTTTCCAGCTCTTGCAGATGTCTTGTGAGATACACACCAAACGGGGCGTTGTACTCTATAATGGGTCTAATGAGAGATGAGTACAGTGAGACAATGACCTCCTTTTCTCTGGATGAAAAGCCATTAATGATGAGGTGTGCCACACAGAAGGATGTCCTGACTGTTGTAGCGATGTGGTTATCGAAGGTGAGACCACTGTCCACCTGTGTCCCTAAGTCTCTCATCATACTTTCGCTGTTTAGTGTACTGCCACCTATGTGGTAATTCATGGGTACATGTTTTTTCCCAAAGGGGATAACTATACATTTCTTGGCATTAAACTTGAGCCCATGGCTCTGGCACCAAGCATCTGTTTCTGTAAAGTTCTTTTGTAGAATATCTACATAATTTGGGGGATTCAATAATGGCTCCCAGTTTGCAGTAATCTGAGAACTTTGTTAGCCAGAGTCCCTTAGTGTTGGCCTGTACTTCAGAGAAGTAAATGCCAAACAGGAGCGTTCCCAGGACTGAACCCTGAGGTACTACACTTGTCACTTGTCAGGAGCTGGATTTGGAGTCAGCTACTTTTACTGTCTGGGTTCTGTCAGTAAGCCAGTTAGCAACCCATCGAGTGACATAAGGATTTATGCCCAGCTTAGTAAGTTTATCTATGATTCCAGAGTGGGGGATGGTGTTGAAGGCCTTGGTGAGGTCCAGATAGGCTGTGTCGTCCACAGCTCTAGAGACTGATTTGAAGAAGTCAATCAGGTTTAGGAGACAAGTTCGTCCCTTCACGAACCCAAACTGGGTGGGGTCCAATGTTTGAAGGTTGCCAATGTCTTTGTTTATAAGTTTCGTGATAATGCATTCCATGCCCTTGCAGATCAGGCTTGTCAGACTGATGGGACAGTAGTTCCTGGGATCCACGGTGGATCCCCCCTTGTGGAGTGGGATAACTATAGCTGTGCGCCACTCAGTGGGCATGAAGCCTTAGGTGAGGCTATGATTAAACATGACACTTAGATGAGGTGCCAGTTCATTTTGTAGTTCATGTGCTACAAAGCCCAGGATGTCATCTGGTCCCATGGATGCTGTATACTTAGCTTTGGAGAGTGTGGTTTCTACCTGTGTGGCTGTGATTACCGGAATTTGGAAATCTTTTGTTATTGAGCTGGGCCCCTTAGGGGTTGAAAGGGGGGGGTGAAGTTGGCACTAAATCGATCTGTCAGGATTTTGGCAATATCCTTGGTATCAGTATATTTAATGCTATTCTGTTGTAGCTCAGAGCAGATCTCAGCATTGCCATTTAGATTCTTGACATAACTATACAATGCCTTGTGGTTGTCTTTGGAATCTTTGGCAATTTTATTTTCGTAACTAGCTTTGGAGGATTTTATGAGGGATCTCAGCTTCTTACTTAGGCTGGTAAGGGATTTTTTTTGCATCCTGGGATTTTCCTCTTTTCTGCAACAGTTTCTTCCTTCTGTTGTATAGTTTGTTTATGGTAGGGGAATACCAGTCAAAATAAATGTGACAGTTAGTACCTGAGGAAACCTTCTAGTATTATCATTTGCACACAGCTGGATATCCTGTCCAAATATATGCTTCACTGCTGCAGGGTCAAGGAAAGGGTTCTCTTACAGCAAATGTTTCTACAACTATTACTTCCTATCTGAAAATAGTATCGGTATAGCTACAGATATTACATAATTTTTGTATAATAACACTTAATTTGATAAATGTCTAATAGTGGTTTTCATGGAAATTGTCTACAAAACTTAATTGGAAGATTCATTCCACATTGCTGCATCCATAATAAAGCAGGGAAACAGCTGGTTTAGATTTATTATCATAGACTAGGACAGTGGCATGACAGTGGAATTCATATTACCCTGAAAACATTTGTTGTGTAAATAGTAGAAAAACCCTGAATCACAGTACTGAAGGAGGTAATCATTCAATGAATTGTGTATGCGTATGTGTGTGTGTGTGTGTGGGGGTGTTGGGCATTTGTGGTCAATTTAGCACTAAATGTGTTTGCTAATATATTGGATATATCAATTGAATATGTTATATTATTATGGATGAACATAGTGCATTACTAGACATTATCCCTTAGTTTACTGGCATAACTAAAAAAACAATGTCTAGATTTCTTTTGGTATCTGTAATGTCCTTAAATTTATAGTCTACTTTACATTCGATAATAGTGCTCTTATGTTCCTTGCTGTCATGTTGAAATATGGTCTTTAGGTAAGAAATGAGAGTTTCTAGCATTTTTCTTTTTATTATTTTGCTTCTTTCTTTATACTGTTTCTTAAAATAGGAGTTCCACCATAAAAGCATATTCCTGAATTTACCACTACTAACAATTACAGACTTTTTCATGCAGCAATTTTGGTGCAGGTAAAAATTGGAAGTAAATTTAACATGCCACTCTATTACATTTACAGGGATTGTTTGGAATTTTATGATGGTCTTCTATACTCTGGGGTAGATTTGTACTGGACAGCTCCCTAACATTGGTCTCATTTCATGGTTGGGGGGTGGTACTACCAGGCCTGACAGAGAAGATGATTGATTTGTGGTTAGATTTAACAGAGGATGAGAATATGCAAGATGGTGTACAGGTAGCAGTTAGACTGATAAGGACAGGGACAAAGCTATTAGTATCTAGCAGATGGTTTTACAATTTGCTGCAGTGCATTTGTATTAAAAAAATCTAGGAAAAGCTGAGCATATCAACAATTAAAATTGTAGCTGCGCCAATCAATGCTTAGGTAATTGAAGTATCATAATACAAAGGCAATTGGCTTGATATTTAACCCTTCAGGAGACATTAATGGGGATCTGTAGCTAGCAATGAAGTAATAGATTTGTTATGGGTTTTATGGTTATCTAGGAGCTCCGTGTTATGGCCATGGGTAGTCTGAGATGAGGTGATGGTGTTGTTGACAAATACTGACACTGCATCACAAGTAACCATGGGGTAAATCTTTTGATGGAGCGCTATCATTGCACTGAAACCATATCTCAGTAGCTTCCCAAATATGAATGTCTTCAAATTTTGGGAGGTTCTCAAGTTCTGGTCTCTTTCTATTTAGACCATTGGCACAGCCTGGTGCCAGCATGATGTTGTCCAGATTTGAGTTTGAGTTTGCTATGGAGAAATGCCCAATAGATTGAACACTGCATAAGAAAGCCACTAGCAAGGCAGAAATGACTTTAACTGGCATTCAGAGACCCTGATAGGAGCAGATGGTCTGATGTAATAGTCTGATCAATACTGGAGTCCCTACTTAGCAAATTGTTAAGTCTATTCATTTTGAATTGATATTTAGGCATTATTCTTTCTGAAAGTAGAATATTACTCAAAGCTACTGGCTTTCGTGCCTGTTTCTCTGGGTGGAGATCTTCAGGTCATGCACTCCAACCTGGGCCACCATTAGGTGCTAATAAAATTTGTCTGGTTTAAGGGGAGCTAAGGGTCCTTTGAGGCACTGCAGATCCTGGCTCTGGACAAGCATCTTACAGCCAGCCTGTTCTTGACCAATCTACAGAATGTGGAATCTGTATGCCTGGCTATAAAGGCAGCTATGAGCAAGACAATTCCCTGTGTGGAGTCAGATTTACTGCACCTTATGGGCTTTGGCCTGCTTTCCTGGTGACTCTTTGGAGTTGTCTGTGGATTACAAGACACTGCAGCACACTAGATGTAGGCAAGAGTGGTGACTTGAACAGTAGCTCAGGAGGATGATGGGATAAATGTTAGAAGACTGCCATATCATAGTGGAACTTATATAAACATCTGGTAAGAATAAGTGACCTTGCAGTGAACCAGAGCTAATTGCATTCAGCCCACTTGTTAGCATAGCTTTTGTAAGGTGTATTAAAATGGAAATCATATTGTTATCATGTTTTGCATTAATTTTATTCCTTTAGCTATACTCCTTTATTCATGAATGGAAACATTACACTTTATGAAAAGTGCATTGAAGACGAAAAAAGTGCAATGTGCCAAAAGACTGAGAAATTAATTTATTTGTTTATTTGTTTGTTTGTTTAGTACCAATATCTTTCAAAAACATCTGCCGTACTTTAGCAATATACAGATATTTTGCTTCAACACTTACTTAACAATGTCAAAAAGTGTAACACAATTCAGAGAGTAAAAACCGCAAAGGTGATTTGTAATATGCAAAAGATGCCTACTGTTCTTAGGGCGGTCTTTGCTTTACTTTTGTTTCATATTCACAAATGTGGATTTCATTTAAAATGTATCCCAGCATTGAAATGTTATGAATAGTTCTTCTTCAAGGGAAACAGCAGTAGCACAGGTCAGATCCATTGGGGACAAAATTGAATATCAATGGAAAGAGTTCAAATGAAAATTATTATGATTGCAAATATGTAAATCGATACTTTTGAGTTGTACTATTTAATCTGCAAAATAAATTATTTTTGTAAATGTATAACAGGTAGCACTAAAAATATAGTACTGAGAAAATTAATGAAAGTCTCAGCCGAGCTTATCTGCACTGTGTTTTTTGTGCTTAGGTCCCTAGTAAGGCATAAACTGAATTCACGTGTTGGTTAATAGAGATAAAAGGGTGGATAGAAGGTTTAGTTTCTAGCCTATGACACGCTCAGAAGGTCTATAAAAGGATATAAGGAATCTAGTGTGGCTAACAGGTTCTGTAAATAAACATACCATATAACACATCTACAGGCGTACAAAGCTTATTGTATTTTTAGCACTTTGAGATGTTCTGCAATTTTTGTTTGACTGAATATTTCATGAAAAATTAATATTTGAGGTGCTCAGCCTGTATATGCATTATGTCTGTAATAGTCTGTGTGACTTTCTTTCCATTTTACATACTTAGCAGTTTCAATTGCTATTAAAATATACACTCCTCCCTTAGTTTATGTGCACTGTTGCTCGAATATACTCTGACATAAAGACTTTGCACAGCAGTATACTAAAGCTTTCTTAGAGCTGAAGGATTGTTATTCCGTTGTTTTCTTTGGCCTTTTCTTCTGCAGCTGTAAAAAATTATTGTTGCTGCCCCTTTTTATCAAATAAAATATTAATTTAACAGATGGAGAAATAAAACATAAAGAATTTAAGTAGCTACATAGTAGTGTTGGAAAGATCATTTTTGTTGAACAAATGTGTTTACCATACATTTAGTGATGTTTATAAGATATTCTCATTGAATAATAGCTATTGGTTCTGGCATAATGTTCCTGTGTAGACTCAAAATGTTTGTAAGTCACAACAGAATGAATTATCACAGAATTACTGAGGTCACCATTAGTTCATAGGAATTTGTAAAGTTATAGATGATTTCAAGCGCACTAGTTCAATGCTTTTTTTTTCAAAAACAAGGAATCATTCTACATTTAGTTACAGCTTAAATAAATCAAGGAGGTTAGTGCCATAATTTTCGCATGTAAGCAGAATGGTTCTCAAACTGAAATCACTCAAGGGGCAAGGTATAACCCTTCTCATTCACTGTGTGTGTGTGGGTGGGGGGGTTCAAGTCTGCTCCATAGAGGGGCACTGAGCAAACTGACAGTCTTAGCTGGCAACAATATAAAACTTTAGGCATGTTGCTGTTTCTCACGTAATGTCATTGTGCATGTTTTGTATAAATAAAATTTACTGTTAATGCATCTGCTAATCCTGTGTAATGTAAAAGTGTCTTGTTCACTCAAAGAATATTCCACTTGTGTGTTATAAGCATATAGTTTATGTACAATTAATGATGTTGCATAGATGACAGTACAGTTTTCTCTCATAATGTCTAAATTCATCATTTGTTTCCTTACTGTTATCAGGCATGTCTACTTTCTTCATTGTTATAGTGTTCCTGCACCTCCTTAGCAATCCGATTCAGTTCCTGTTTCAGTATGAGGTACTAGCACTCACCGGGGGCACAGTCCTATTCATGGTATGTGTTATAGGGGCCCTCCTCAGAGTAAAACTATTCAGTATAAAGAGACCATATAATTAATGTAACCAACATCTTATTATCATTTTAATATTATGACTTGGGTAGTTAAAAGTTTAAGATGTTTTTCAAGTTCATAATAACTGAAAATGATGATTTTCTTATGACCATTTTTTAGTGTGAAATATGTGTCATACCTTTCCTATAGGCCACAGTTAACACAAAACTATCAAGATGTCATTTGGCCTTATCTTACTTAGGACTTACATCCTATATTGTTATCACAATAGTGCCAGCACACTCATGAGGAAGGAGTAAGGCCCATGTACTACAAGTGCAGTAAAATAATCTGAACTTCAAATATCTGAAGAAACAAAGGTACTCAGATGAGAAAACCCAACATTTCCAATCCTTCAACGATCTTACTAGTGCCTCCATCATCTGTGAACTCAGGGGTCTGCTAAAAACAGAGCTACTACAATCACATAGGCCTTTTTACCACACTAGCACTGTCATTTGGAGGAGTAAGATTATGTAGTTTTAGTGATATAAGCGAATGGTCCCCTTGACTAATGACATTTTCAAAGAATCCACTGGCTCACTGCTGCTGAATCACTGAATCAGAGAAAGTACAGAATTCAGAACAGCCATATGCTGAAGGGGATGTGGTCATGCAGCCCTAAATTAAGTGCCTGCTTAACTATATGGATGCTGGATAAGGACCATTTTAAGGAAGTCGTGCAATGGACAATCATGAGAAGCATTTGGGCTGAAGACAAGTTGTTTGAAACTGCAGTGCTGAAGTCAGGTTATTTACTAGTTTTACCACTGATGTCAGTTGATCAGAAGGTTCTGAGGTTTAACCTCTACCAAGCATCTGAGATACTTGAAAACCCCTTTTCATTTAATCTACACTACTCTTGTCCCACGGTAGCATGAGGGAATATTGCTTCGCTGATGTTGCATATTTCAAATGGGACCCATAACGTTAAAATGCCATCCTTGGTTTAAATGATTATGGGTCATAATGCTTTATGCAGCCTGAACAAATTACCAAGTACTTTGCAGTATGTACAACTCTGCACACTCAATTTTGTGGACATTCGGCATGACAGCTTTGTATAGATCCTTACATTGGACAATGAAAGCAAAAACCTATAATTCATCGATTTTTACATTAGATAATGAAAGCAAAAAACATAATCCATATTGCTTGACAACATTGCAAACACTATTAGTCATAAGGAAGGAAATTAGAAAGTTATATAATACTTACAGTTTGACTGACATTTTGCAAATATTAAATTGTAACACCAATATCTTAATTATTAATGTTCACATTAATTTATTTAGTCAAGCATTGTTTTACTGACTCCATTTATTTAATACTTTTTTAGACAATCTGGAATATATGCTGTTCTGCTTTATTAGACTATTACTTTAATAACATTACTTCTGAGTCTTTGTATATCCCATGTATTGTTTGAAAGGAGTCAGTGACTTAGTATATATTTTAAAATTGAAAACGGTGATGATAAGTCTGTCTCGCTTTATGGTGTTAGTGTATTTGTAATAGTTACAACTATTCGTCTTTAGGAGAAAGGCCATATGTTTGTGCTCTATGTACAAGACAGTGCATCACATGACTGGGGTATTGCTGGTAGGAATCTTGGTTAGTATTATTAATAGGGTTATTTATCACATCACCTGTAATACATAGATGTGCCGCAGTCACAAATGTATATACAGATTGACTTAGCTGTTCTGGATAACCAGTCACCCAGACAACATCACTATTTTTTTATTAAACACTCAGTAATGAAGAGGTTTAAAGACTGATATATTTTACACAGCATGCAAAGCAAAATATGAATGAGTATTAATGACTATCATTAGTGCCATTGTATTGTTCTGATCCATTTAAATATGTAGTACACTGGGTACCTCATCAGAATAAAGAGACAAACAAATCCATTAAAACAATAACTAGGTTCATGCAAAATTAAATTAGTAAAATATGTTTAGTACTGTTTTGTGAGGGATACAGCCTATTATCTCATCAGATAAAATCTTCAGGAAGAAGGTGTGTTAACTCCCATGGATGATTGCAAATCCCCGACTGCATTACCATTATCTGCTCCATATCTGGGAGCTGAAGCTGGACAGCAAGAGAAGGAAGAGGAAACTCTAGAAACTCTGATGCAGTCAATGCTGAGGAGTGATAGCCAGTGAGGTCTTGTATGACAGAGCAACGGGCAGCACAGGATTCAATTGAAGAGAATGAGCAACAGGAAGATGCTGTAGAACTTTCTATAGAATTCCTGCAAGAAATGAAAAACAAAAAAATGTGCCCGCAGTTTAGAAGAAAATGAGCTAAGAGAAGAGTTGCTTATAGATAGTCATATTAAAATCAATAAAAGAAATAGCCTGCAGGTCAATAAAACCCAAAAAGTCAGATGTTTGATAAAACAAGTGAGCACAGCAACTAGGACTATCCATATAGATCCATGCAATATAGCAGAAGCAAACATGATATATTACTGTGTAGCTAAATTAATAACTGATAAAGTTCTACCACAAGAACAAAGGGTAGTGAGGGAAAGGAAGGGGAGAAATTGAATGCCATCATGGAAGTATCGAATAGAGTAAACTATAAAGCAATTAAGATAAGAACAGTCACTGTTAGAAGAATATAGAAGAGGGAACAGATAATCAAAAACACTAAAAAAGATAGTTGTGATAAAAGCAATGCACAATATTTGAAGAGACCAGGATCTATCACGCACTATTGCAAATAAACTAAAAGTCTCAGCACTGGTGGAAAAACTTAGAAGATACACATATAAATATAAACAAAAAGTACAAAATAAGCAATTTATTGATGGCCCAAAAACATTTTATAGAGAATTGGGAAACAAGGTAAAAGGAGTTGAAACAGCCAAAAAAAAAAAAAAAAGAAGAAGAAATAGATACATTTTGGAGAAGTATCTATTTAGATCCTGTGGAACATAACAAATATGCTAAATGGATAGAAGAAGTAAAAGAAAGAATAAGAAGTTTAAAGGTGCAGGATATGAAATGGGATGAAGTAACAGCCAGAGAGAATGAAATAAAGTTAAAAAAAAGCATCTAATTGGAAAACCTCAGTCCCAGATGCAGTACCTAACTTTTGGTTAAAAGTATTAACATATTTGCACAACGATTTAGCTATGAGTAAGAATTATTTATATGCACACCCCAGACACCAACCTGGGTAACAACAAGAACTTCCAAGCTAAAATAAAAATTATAGACCAATAACTTGCCTTCTGATGACTTATAAATTATACATGAGAATTGATGCCGACAGAGTTTATAGTCATTTGGAAGAAAACCCAATCATGGCAGTAGAAGAAAAGGTCAATAAAAGGAAAGTCATATGGAACAAAGAATCATTTGTTGTTAAATAAAGTCATAATGTAGAGCTGTAAAAGGGGGAAAGAATCTAAGTATGGCATGGATTGACCACAAAAAAAGCATTCATGGATAAAAGAGTGCTTAAAAAATTATATCATACACCCTACACTGATTGACTACATTTCAGTGACAATGAAACAGTGGCAGACCACTTTGCAATTAAGCCATGATAAAGGACAAATTATTATCACAGGGACAAAAATTCAAAGGGGGTATTCCAGGGTGACTCTCTGTCACCGCTGCTATTCTGCCTTGCTCTTAACCCATTAAGCTGTCTACTTAACAGCTTAGGCCATAGCTATAATTTAGCTCCTAGAAAACAATAAAGTGTAAAGACTTCTCATCTTCTCTATGTCTATGATTTAAAACTGTAAGTACAACTGCAAATTGTCAAAGCTTTTTCAGATGATATAATAATGTCATTTGATCTCAATAAATGTGCAAAAGCAACCTTTAAAGCAGGAAAACTGCAGCACCAGACAAACATCAGTTGGGACAAGAATGTGATATAAAAGAACTTGAGCAAGAAGGAGTATATAAATATTTGGAAAATGATGAAGGATCAACAATAAAACATGAACAAATGCAAATAAATTTAGTGAGGAATATTTTAGAAGACTTAAATTAATCCTGAAAACATTTAGGAACAAAATCTAAGCTATAAACCAATTTGCTCTTCCTGTCCTAACTTACAGTTTTGAAGTGATTGACTGGCCCCAAAATGTGTAGGATAGATTAGACTGGAAAACAATAAGGATGCTTTGTGCTCACCAAATGATTTATAAACATCAGTGCATAAAAAGATTATATATTCCCCATTTTGAAGGATGGATGTGCCTCCTTGAAATTGATTACATGTATAGATCTGCAATCACACATATCTGCTGACCTCACAAGACCCAAATGTAGTGAAAGTTTTGAAACATGAGAATAAATCCAAGATGACTTCTTTGTTTAATCTAACAAAAGCATATCTGTGTCAAGCAGTAATGGAAATCAAACCAGAAGTAGATAAAAATCAGGGAGCAACTGAATGTGCCAAAAATGAAAGAATATAAGGTGAAGGACCAGATGAGAAGGCAAGAAATGTGGAAAATGCATAAATATAGTTGTAAGTATAGAAAACTTATGGAAGAACCTCATGTTGATCAGGAACAAATGCAGGAATGGTTAAGGAGAGGCAAATTCAAATCAAGAGAGAAAAGGTTAATACTGGCAGCCCAAGACAGTGGGCTATGTAGACGCTGGTTTGCAAAGTCTAGTGAACATGTGGGGAAAAAAGACAAATGTAGGTTTTGTAAAACTGAAATGGAAAAAGTTGCACACCTTGTTGCTAGTTGAGATACACTAGTGGCAGAAGGCCTGTATACTGATAGCCATAATAATGTGGCAAGATTGTTGCACAGGGGATTGTGCAAACATTATAATACTGAAGTAGCTGAAAAACACTAGAAACATAAGCCACAAAACATCATAGAAAATAATGAAGTCTATATCGCATGAGATCACCCATTACGAACAGTTCAAAATAGTGCAAATTGAAGGTCATGCTGCTCAATGCTAGGAGCCTTAATCTGAAAATGCACTCACTGGAGGCTCTCCTCACACCGGAATATGCCGATGTCTGTGAAACTTGGTTCAGGGCTGAAAAGAGCACCCCCGCCTTACCAGGCTATACCTCATTCCACACTTTCTGACTGCAAAATGAGGTCAGAAAGACTAAGGGTGGTGGAGTCTCTATCTTCATTAAAGACAGGCACACCTGCAGACTGGTTTACCAACATGATGCACAGGAATTACTCCAGGTGCAATTGACAGTTGACAAGACATCCATCCAAGTTATAGCCGGTTATATACCCCCCCTACATGTCTCAGGACACCCACTCCTCCTACCTGGACCTAATTGACTCCATCAAGGTACCCCCTAACACCCTGATCCTTGGTGACTTCAACTACCCCACCATAGACTGGGTGAACTATTCCTGCACTAATGCACTCATCCAACGATTCCTTGACTTCATCAACTGTAATGCACTAGACCAGCTGGTCTCATTCCCCACAAGGGAAGCTGCCACATAACATACTTGACTTGGTTTCCAACAAAATGGGTGACTGCTGCACCACTCCCATAGTATGTTCTTCCCTGGTGAGATCAGATCATTAGTCTGTCTCATGCAAAGTTTTTGTCCCACCTAACCCCTTCCCAGCCATAACCAGGCTAAAAAACATCTCAAAAGCTAACTACACCCTCCTAAGGGAGGGTAGCAGTAGCTTCACACTACTGCCCCCCTCAGAGGATGCAGACAACTATGCTGAACAGTATGCCAGTGCATTATACAAGCACCTGTGCAACTACATGGAGTCAGCCATACCCAACAGAACTAAAACCTGCTCCTCAAGGAAACACAAACCTGTTTGGTGGACATCCTCTATTAACAGAGTTTACAATAAAAGGAAGAAACTGTTGTTCAAGGGTAAAAAGGAACAGATCCCAAATCAGAAAATCTCCCTCCTCCACCTCAACAAGCAAATTAGACCACTAGTGAAAAACTCCAAAGCCAGTTATGAGTTGAAACTAGCCTCTGAAACAAAGGGAAATGACAAGTCCTTCTTCAATTTCATTAGAAACCTCCATTGCAAAGCCCAAGTTTGCTCCAAATTAGTAATTAATGGTACCACTTACACTGATCCTGCTGACTTAGCCAACCTGCTAACTGATAGGTTGAGTGCAAATTTCACCCCCTTATCGCCCCCCAAAGGGGCAGTCAACATCCCCAATACTTGTCCCACACCTCACATCTCTGTAGATAAAGTGTTAATGGCCCTATCCAGGGCAAACTGCACAGCTTCCATAGGACCCGATAATGTCCCAGACTGTATTCTGCACCATCTCTGGCAAAAACCAGCTCTCCCATTGAGCTCCCTATTCAACCAAACTTAATTACAGGCTTCATTCCAGCAGAGTGGAGAACCACCATTGTCATCCCATTGCACAAGGTCATGCCACCACTGACCCAGGGAGCTATTGCCCCATTCGCTTGGCAAGTCTGATCTGTAAAGCCATGGAGCATATTATTATGGATCTCATAAACAAGGACAGGTTTACTAGTTTAGTCCAGTTTCAGAGTTGCTGATTCCTGGGCTTTGGTTGTAGTTCCTGTGTACTGTTTCCTTGCCTTATTTGGGGGAAGGGAAGCTACCTTGCTTTCCTGCTTTACTAGTTTAGTCCAGTTTCAGAGTTGCTGATTCCTGGGCTTTGGTTGTAGTTCCTGTGTACTGTTTCCTTGCCTTATTTGGGGGAAGGGAAGCTACCTTGCTTACCAGTGGGAGTGGGAAGCATTGAGCTGCCTTTTGTCCAGTTTTGTGAGGTTTCAGCCAATAACTAGTAGTTTATTGGTCGTTTTGGGCCAGTTTCTAGCTTTTTCCAGCCCCTGGTATAAAACTTTCAGCTTGTACCTACTCAGCACAGACTCCACGTGGGCCAGCAGAGTAATCCAGGCTGCAGAGAGCTGAATAAGCGACTTTTCTTGATACTAAGTATATTTTTTGTTGCTTTCCACATCTGAATACCTAGCAACTGTATTTCGCCTGCCTTTCTGTTACATTGAAGCTGTTTTTACTGCATTTAACTTAATATTGCACTTGGAATCCTTGTTTGTTACTATTTGACTGTATTTGTAGCAAATTCTTCTGTGTAAGCTGTAGTAGCTGATTCATAGCATTTATAAGTGTTTGCTGTACCTGTTTCTGCCTGTTTTGAGGAAAAAAAAAGAAAAAAATGTCTCTTGTTTTTCCTGCTTTACTAGTTTAGTCCAGTTTCAGAGTTGCTGATTCCTGGGCTTTGGTTGTAGT
This sequence comes from Protopterus annectens, assembly GCF_019279795.1. Taxonomy (NCBI): domain Eukaryota; kingdom Metazoa; phylum Chordata; order Ceratodontiformes; family Protopteridae; genus Protopterus; species Protopterus annectens. The sequence goes on from NC_056729.1 coordinate 901,468,527, forward strand.
TCCTGTGTACTGTTTCCTTGCCTTATTTGGGGAAGGAAGCTACCTTGCTTACCAGTGGGAGTGGGAAGCATTGAGCTGCCTTTTGTCCAGTTTTGTGAGGTTTCAGCCAGTAACTAGTAGTCTAGTGGTCGTTTTGGGCCAGTTTCTAGCTTTTTCCAGCCCCCTGGTATAAAACTTTCAGCTTGTACCTACTCAGCACAGACTCCACGTGGGCCAGCAGAGTAATCCAGGCTGCAGAGAGCTGAATAAGCGACTTTTCTTGATACTAAGTATATTTTTTGTTGCTTTCCACATCTGAATACCTAGCAACTGTATTTCGCCTGCCTTTCTGTTACATTGAAGCTGTTTTTACTGCATTTAACTTAATATTGCACTTGGAATCCTTGTTTGTTACTATTTGACTGTATTTGTAGCAAATTCTTCTGTGTAAGCTATAGTAGCTGATTCATAGCATTTATAAGTGTTTGCTGTACCTGTTTCTGCCTGTTTTGTGAAAAAAAAAAAAGAAGAAAAAATATCTCTTGTTTTTCCTGCTTTACTAGTTTAGTCCAGTTTCAGAGTTGCTGATTCCTGGGCTTTGGTTGTAGTTCCTGTGTACTGTTTCCTTGCCTTATTTGGGGAAGGGAAGCTACCTTGCTTACCAGTGGGAGTGGGAAGCATTGAGCTGCCTTTTGTCCAGTTTTGTGAGGTTTCAGCCAGTAACTAGTAGTTTATTGGTCGTTTTGGGCCAGTTTCTAGCTTTTTCCAGCCCCCTGGTATAAAACTTTCAGCTTGTACCTACTCAGCACAGACTCCACGTGGGCCAGCAGAGTAATCCAGGCTGCAGAGAGCTGAATAAGTGACTTTTCTTGATACTAAGTATATTTTTGTTGCTTTCCACATCTGAATACCTAGCAACTGTATTTCGCCTGCCTTTCTGTTACATTGAAGCTGTTTTACTGCATTTAACTTAATATTGCACTTGGAATCCTTGTTTGTTACTATTTGACTGTATTTGTAGCAAATTCTTCTGTGTAAGCTGTAGTAGCTGAGTCATAGCATTTATAAGTGTTTGCTGTACCTGTTTCTGCCTGTTTTGTGAAAAAAAAGAAAAAAAGAAAAAATATCTCTTGTTTTTCCTGCTTTACTAGTTTAGTCCAGTTTCAGAGTTGCTGATTCCTGGGCTTTGGTTGTAGTTCCTGTGTACTGTTTCCTTGCCTTATTTGGGGGGAGGGAAGCTACCTTGCTTTCCTGCTTTACTAGTTTAGTCCAGTTTCAGAGTTGCTGATTCCTGGGCTTTGGTTGTAGTTCCTGTGTACTGTTTCCTTGCCTTATTTGGGGAAGGGAAGCTACCTTGCTTACCAGTGGGAGTGGGAAGCATTGAGCTGCCTTTTGTCCAGTTTTGTGAGGTTTCAGCCAGTAACTAGTAGTTTATTGGTCGTTTTGGGCCAGTTTCTAGCTTTTTCCAGCCCCTGGTATAAAACTTTCAGCTTGTACCTACTCAGCACAGACTCCACGTGGGCCAGCAGAGTAATCCAGGCTGCAGAGAGCTGAATAAGCGACTTTTCTTGATACTAAGTATATTTTTGTTGCTTTCCACATCTGAATACCTAGCAACTGTATTTCGCCTGCCTTTCTGTTACATTGAAGCTGTTTTACTGCATTTAACTTAATATTGCACTTGGAATCCTTGTTTGTTACTATTTGACTGTATTTGTAGCAAATTCTTCTGTGTAAGCTGTAGTAGCTGAGTCATAGCATTTATAAGTGTTTGCTGTACCTGTTTCTGCCTGTTTTGTGAAAAAAAGAAAAAAGAAAAAAATACCTCTTGTTTTTCCTGCTTTACTAGTTTAGTCCAGTTTCAGAGTTGCTGATTCCTGGGCTTTGGTTGTAGTTCCTGTGTACTGTTTCCTTGCCTTATTTGGGGAAGGGAAGCTACCTTGCTTTCCTGCTTTACTAGTTTAGTCCAGTTTCAGAGTTGCTGATTCCTGGGCTTTGGTTGTAGTTCCTGTGTACTGTTTCCTTGCCTTATTTGGGGAAGGGAAGCTACCTTGCTTACCAGTGGGAGTGGGAAGCATTGAGCTGCCTTTGTCCAGTTTTGTGAGGTTTCAGCCAGTAACTAGTAGTTTATTGGTCGTTTTGGGCCAGTTTCTAGCTTTTTCCAGCCCCTGGTATAAAACTTTCAGCTTGTACCTACTCAGCACAGACTCCACGTGGGCCAGCAGAGTAATCCAGGCTGCAGAGAGCTGAATAAGCGACTTTTCTTGATACTAAGTATATTTTTGTTGCTTTCCACATCTGAATACCTAGCAACTGTATTTCGCCTGCCTTTCTGTTACATTGAAGCTGTTTTTACTGCATTTAACTTAATATTGCACTTGGAATCCTTGTTTGTTACTATTTGACTGTATTTGTAGCAAATTCTTCTGTGTAAGCTGTAGTAGCTGAGTCATAGCATTTATAAGTGTTTGCTGTACCTGTTTCTGCCTGTTTTGTGAAAAAAAGAAAAAAAAGAAAAAAATACCTCTTGTTTTTCCTGCTTTACTAGTTTAGTCCAGTTTCAGAGTTGCTGATTCCTGGGCTTTGGTTGTAGTTCCTGTGTACTGTTTCCTTGCCTTATTTGGGCGAAGGGAAGCTACCTTGCTTTCCTGCTTTACTAGTTTAGTCCAGTTTCAGAGTTGCTGATTCCTGGGCTTTGGTTGTAGTTCCTGTGTACTGTTTCCTTGCCTTATTTGGGGGAAGGGAAGCTACCTTGCTTACCAGTGGGAGTGGGAAGCATTGAGCTGCCTTTTGTCCAGTTTTGTGAGGTTTCAGCCAGTAACTAGTAGTTTATTGGTCGTTTTGGGCCAGTTTCTAGCTTTTTCCAGCCCCTGGTATAAAACGCTAAACGCGTTAAGCGATTTAGAGCGATTTAGCGCGGAGCTGCCACTGTTGCACACTAGGGCAGCACCAGTTAAGCAGGTTTAAACTATTCGGGCTACCTAAAGTCCACTCTTCAAATTTTCCCTTAAAACTACCTTCCTCGAACTATACTACTGATCAAATCAGCGTATCCTATAACTAAAAAGATCAACTCTACTTGACTCCAAGTAGACTATTCTCTATCTATTAAACCTAGCACTTGCTCCTACAGTACTTATTACCTTGATACGGCACTCTTGTCATAGATAGTACCCCAAAAACGCAACCCCCCCTTTCTCGGTCACCCACGTCCCCCGGAATCTTTTTTTAAGGTTTTTCGTCTACCCTTCTAGCATGTCGGGGGATCAGTTGCTAGTGTCCTCTCCTGCTCAGCTGGTGAACCTGGGAATATTGAGGCAATGTTTCAATTGCCTCATGTACACAGACAACCCTTTCCTCCTCCCACAAAACACAAATACATGCGAGAGATGCAACTATAAGGCCAAACTGGAGGCTGAGCTCTCTCAACATAGGACTGGCAAGACCAGTCAGGAGGAAAAGGTTACCACACACACTATAGACCCAGTCTCACATAGTACCATTACAACCTCAAATCATACACATAAACACACAAAGACATACTCGGAGGCTCTGATCAAAAATCTATCAAAACAGCAGAGGCCACCAAAGCAGACACCCAAACAACCACCACCTCAGAACACAACACCCGCAACACATATACCTCACAGTCAGAGTGTCAAACAGTCACAGCCCTTAAGGCCAAACACAATGCCAGACACACTAGTCATTGGTGACTCCATAGTCAGACACACTGATGTCCCGCTCACCAGACTGAGTAAGGAGAAGGTCACAGTAAGCTGCCTGTCGGGCGCTAGAATCCGCCACATAACGCAAGCACTCAGGTCTCTCAACAGCAGGTACAAATATGACTCAGTCATTGTCCACGCTGGTGTAAACAACCTGAGACGTACCTCCTTGGACTACATGAAAAGAGACATTGAGGAGCTCTCTGATTATGTAGCCCAGGCAGGTATGACCCTGACCTTGAGCAGTATCCTACCTTCACCAAGAATGATGCCACAATACAGAGATAAGATGATCAGCTTTAACAATTGGCTTAAACACTGGTGTCATTCAAAGGGGATCCAGTATCTGTCTGCCTGGGATGACATGCTGGACAAGCCACGCTGCTTCGCAAGGGACGGCTTGCACCTGTCACCCCTGGGATTCCGGATATTGGCAAAGGCTCTTGCCACCCCCATAGTGCCTTTTTTAGGCAAGGCTCAAATTCTAAACCTACCACCCTAGAACACAAAAAGGAAAAAAACTAAGGGTAATGCTGCTCAATGCCAGAAGTCTAAATCTCAAAATGCACGCACTCGAGGCCCTTCTCAGTATGGAGAACATCGATATCTGTGCTGTGACAGAAACCTGGTTCAAGGCTCCTGAGAGCACCCCAGCGCTATCAGGTTTTACCTCATATCATGCGTTCCGGCCCAAAATCCGGACAATACCAAGAAAGGAGGGGGTATCCATATTCATCAAGGACACCCACACCTCAAGACTGGTGGCAACGCACGATGCATCGGAGACCATCCAGGTGCAATTAACCATAGGCAAGACTGCTCTGCAAATTGTAGCATGTTACAGGCCACCCTCACAAACTCAGGAAACTCACATGGCCTTCCTGAAAACACTAGAGGGGATAAATGTATCACCAAACACCATCATACTAGGTGACTTCAATTACCCTAATATAGACTGGGAACACTACTCAAGCCCAAACACCCTAGCCCAAAAGTACCTGGAATTCATAAACTCAAATGCCATGGAACAACTAGTCACCATCCCCACAAGAGGAGATAACATACTTGATCTCATCATCACGAACATGGGAGCACAATGTTCAACACCGAAGTATACCCCTCACTGGTGAGATCAGATCACAAACTAATCTCGCTGGAGGTCCTCATCCCACCCCACCTGAAATAAAAAGACCACAGTAAAGAACTTCTCAAAAGCCGACTTCACACTTCTAAAGACTAGTGTGGTCTCCTTTCAGGCCCCGAGCGGGAAAACAATACTCAAGCCGCTGAATCACTTACAAACGCCTTCTACCAGCACCTGCAGGACTGCATGGATAAGGCAATCCCAAGCAAAACAAAGACTCTTTGTACCAAAGGCAAGCGTCCAGTCTGGTGGACCCCAGCCATAAACAAACTCTACAACAAAAGGAGGAAGCTACTACAAGATAGAGCAAAATCCTTAAAAGGTAAGACACCCTTGATCACTATAAGTAAAAAAACTAAGAGCTCTCATAAAATCATCCAAAGCAAATTTCGAGAGAAAAATAGCTAAAGACTCAAAAGACAATCATAAGGCCTTCTTTAGCTATGTTAGAAACCTAGGAGGAAACTCCCAGATATGTTCAGAACTAGTTCAAAATGATGTGAAGATTACTGATCCTACAGACATTGCCAACATACTGGCTGACAGGTTCAGTGCAAACTTCTCCCCCCCCCCAAAAGGAGAGATATCTATACCAAATGAGTGCAGCCCCCCAAACATCTCCAGCGCCCAAGTGAGAACTGCTCTCTCCAAAGCAAAAACACAGCATCCATGGGACCCGATGGTGTCCCCGGCTGTGTGCTCCACGAACTCAATGAGGAATTAAACCCACAGCTAGGACAGCTGTTTAATCAAAGTCTTACCTCTGGATACGCACCCAGGAGTGGCGCACTGCAACTGTGGTCCCACTTCACAAAGGCGGTGCCTCCACAGACCCTGGAAATTACCGCCCATTAGCTTGACAAGCCTTATCTGCAAAGCCATGGAGAGGATCATAATGGACCTCATAAATAAAGACATAGGAATTTGCAGACTTTGGATCCAACCCAGTTTGGCTTTGTCAAAGGCAGATCATGCATTTTAAACTTGGTTGACTTTTTCAAAACAGTCACCAAAGCCATTGATGAGGGAAAGGCAGTCCATACAGCCTACCTCGATCTGGCTAAGGCCTTCGATACAATACCCCACTCGGGTATCATTGAAAAACTCATCAGCTTAAATGTTAACCCATACATCACAAGATGGGTTGCAAACTGGCTGAGTGACAGAACCCACAGGGTCAGAGTTGCTGGCGCCATGTCAGACTCAAAGCCTGTCACAAGTGGTGTCCCACAGGGCTCAGTCCTGGGCCCACTCTTGTTTGGCATCTACTTTTCCAAGTACAAGCAAACACAGGAGGGTTATGGCTGACAAAGTTTGCAGATGACTGCAAACTGGGCGCCATAGTAGAAAACACATCTGACACAGATATCCTTCAGAAGGGTCTCACAGAAACGGATAACTGGTGCCAGAGCCACGGCCTAAAGTTAAATGCCAAAAATGCATAGTCATACCCTTCGGGAAAAACAAGGTTACCCCTAGCTACCAAATAGGTGGCAATCCACTGAGCACAGAAGAAGTTATCAGGGACCTGGGGACCCAGGTTGATAGTAGTCTGTCATTCGACACCCATGTAGCTAAAGTAGTTAGGAAGTCCTTCTACATTGCCCACCTTATCATGAAGGGATTCTCATCTAGATCAAGGGAGGTCATAGTCTCCCTTTACTCATCACTCATCAGACCAATGATTGAGTACAATGCCCCATTCGGAATGTATCTGACCCAACACTTGCAGCAGCTGGAGAGGCCACAGAAGTTGCTCACCAAAAGGATAAAGGGTCTCAAAAATCTGTCCTATGCTGCCCGACTGAAAGAACTCCAGCTCTATTCAGTCGCCACCGCTTGCTCAGAGGTGACCTTTGCCTAACATACAAGGCCATGTCAAACCCAGATTTGATGAATATGCTTCACCTCAAAAATCTAGATCCATCAGAGCCACAAGGGCGGAGACTTAAACCTCGACACGGCTATTAATAGGACGTGCTGGAGGGATAGATTCATCACCCAAAGACTCCCTATGCTGTGGAACAAAATCCCGGTACATGTGAGGCAGAGCACCTCGCTGGCCTTGTTCAAGAGAAATCTTGACCAATGGATGGGAGATCGCAGATATACCCCAGGAATTACCTCAGTGTCACTGCTCGACAGAGGCACAGCAAAATAATGGGTATAGTTCCCCATACTAAAGGGGTGGCGTAAGCCACAAAACAATGGGCTAGGCTTATAAATGCCCTCGGGCAGATAGCCTAGTATGAACCTATGAACCTATGAACCTATGAAGGTAATCTCCAAACACTCGACCCCACCCAATTCAGATTTGTCAGGGGAAGATCTTACCTACGGAACCTAGTTGACTACTTTTAGACTAGCACCAAGGCCCAGAGTGAGGAAAAGTCAGTACATACAGCTTACCTTGACCTGGCCAAGGCCTTTGACACAATCACCCATTCAGGTATCATCAAAAAGCTAACAACTTGGTGTTAATCCCTGTCTCATCAGATGGGTGGCCAACTGGCTCACAGATAGGATCCACACAGTCAGAATAAGCACTACTACCTCTGACAGCAGACCTATCACTAGTGATATTCCCCAGGGATTTGCCCTGGGACCCCTACTGCTTGGCATCTACTTTTCAGAGGTCCAGGCAAAGACAAAGGGTCTGTGGCTGGCCAGGTTTGTGGATGACTGTATATTGGGTGCTGTCACTGACTCCCCAAATGACATTAACATACTGCAAGAGGGTCTCACAGTTACAAATAACTGGTGCCAAAGTTAAACACAAAAAAATGTATTACCATACTATTCAGCAAAAACAGGGCCCCTACTGATTATCACATCAACGGCAACCCCCTAAACTCACAACCCATGGTAAGAGACCTGGGTATTCAGGTTGGCAGCAATCTCACATTCGACCATCATGTGGCAGCAGTGGTCAGAAAAGCCTTTTACTTGGTTCATCTCATAAGTAAAGGGATTGCATCCAGAAATAAGGAGGTTATTACCTCTCTGTACTCCTCCCTCATTAGATCCATAATTAAGTATAACGCCCCCTTTAGGTATGTACCTTTCCAAACACCTACACCAACTGGAAAGCCCACAGAAATACTTCACAAAGAGAATCCATGGCCTCCAACACCTGTCCTATGTGTACAGGCTCAAATCACTATCACTTTACTCAGTATCATACCGATTACTCAGAGGTGATCTGTGTCTCAACTACAAGACAATATTGGATCCTGCCCTACTAGAGTTGCTCCATATCTGTACATCAAACTCCTCTCACATTACCCGCTTGATAGGCCTAAATCTAATATGTGGCATCAACAAAACCTGCTGGACAGACAGGTTTGTCTTCCAGAGGCTGTGCTGTCTCTGAAATACACTTCCCATACATGTCAAACAAAGTACCTTGCTGACCCTCTTCAAATGCAGCCTTGATGACTGGATGGGAAACCACAGATTTCTCCCAGGGGTTCCACCTTTGTCCATCAGTGACAGGGGCAACAAGTGCTGACTGAGGTTTCTTTTTGGGGGATAAACTCTTGGCTAGGCTTGTAAGCACCCCAGGGCCATTAGTCTCGTAACCTCCTATGATCCTATAATCCTAAAAGATAGATGCTAGAAAACCAGATATAGTGATCCACGAAAAGAAGACAAAAGTATCATTGATCATTGAAATCACCACCCAGTGACTACAGTGTATTGTATACAGAGAGGCACAAACTCATAAAATATCAGGATTTGCAGGCAGAAATTAACACAATGTGGAAAAAAAGGTACCCAGATAGCTCCAATGGTAGTAGGAGCAATGGGTCTTATAAAAAAGAATCTACAAGAATATTTAGATATGTTGCCAATACATGTAACTCCATACAAATTACAGAAGGAGCCATTACTGAGCACATTGCGGGTTCTGCATAGAGCACTTCTGGCACACATCAAAGACTGAAACAATACTAATTTCTTGAACTTTAATCTTACTTGGACTTAGGAATGGTGTCCATTCCCATCATGGTATTAGAAACCCAAAAACGTTGGAGGAATTAAAAAGGAAGTACTCTAGAGGAAGCTTCCTTTCCTTGCAGAAGTATGCTTTCCATGTGAAAACCAGATATGCTGTAGCAAGTAGAATGCACTTATTACATTGATATGGTATTTTATTCCCATTCACCGCTCCATATTGCTGCAGGATCTTCTTGCTTGTTTACCTGGTGTAATCTTCATTTCAGGTGTAAAACAAATTCAGCTGTGTGATTTACCATTAAATGGAGGCAGAAAAGAGCTCCCTGTCAAATGTCTTGATGTGTACAGTGCCCATGATTACAACCTAAGTAAGTATATGACCACCCACAGCTAGTAATCCACAGTCAGGAGAGTAAAATGTTCAGAATTTTAAATGAACTACAATAAGTGTACAATATTTCTTTTGTATGCAACAAATATTTCTATAGCACAGTATCTTAAAAGAAAATAAATAGGTTGTATAATATTACACAAGACAGTTCAATTAATCCTTTCTGTTTTGCCAGTATTTCCTTTGCATTTATTTTGCATATTAGGCTTTTGTAACTAGCACAATCACAAATAAATGAGGTTAAGGGGCCCTCTTGCAATGCTGAAAAAATGCATTTAATTGTTTTATAGAAGGGAATGCTGATAATCTAGCAATACTACTCTATCTGATAGCAAAGTGGATTAAAGTTATGAGCTGTTGACTTGCTTCATTCTTTAGCCTAGCATTTCATCCCCTCATCTTCCATTTGGCTACTGTGGAACTTTCAGCACGTCCTTTAACCAGAGAGTACTACTAGGCCACCCTTGAAAACAGGTCTCCGCCTAGTGGGTTTATCCCAGGGAATAAGGGGAAAAAAGTGACCTGCAGTCAGTGAAATACAGGCATCATTATTTTTCCTCCCTGCTTAAGCTGACAATAATTTATTTCTGTTTCTACTTTAGTACATTGTCTAGAAGTCTTTGAAATACATAATCCAGGAAGCTGCATGGATTTGTAGATTATTAGTAACTGAGAATGAATGGATAGCTGAAGCTATTCTGAATCTAAAAGTTCAAAAGTGGAAGTTTGTGTAAATTCTGCAGTATCAGTTCTACCATTGATAAAAAAAATAAATAAATAAATAACTGACATAGACAAAGAGGAAGATGGGTAATGTTAATCTCTGCACTCTGCAGGCAAAGGAACAGATGTAATATCAGCTAACACATACAAGTATTTTTCTGGGTCCTGGTAATATCATCTAATAAATGCATTATTATATATTTTGCTATATTTTGCTATGTAAGGTACTTTATTCCAGAAAACATATATACACAGTTGGTGTGGTTTGGTCACAAGGGCAAAGCCTGAATGGCCAAACAAAGACAACCGTGGGTAAATCCAGTATTACCCACACCCAGAAGTGGGTTTTTGCTATTATACAATGACATTATTTAAGGAAAAAAAATAATTACTTTTCTTAAATAATGGCATTGTATAATGCCTCCTTGCTGCCCTTCCGCAGCTGTCTGGTATTCTGCAGCAGTTCTGATGTACTGTGCATGCATATGCTTACGCAGTACATCAGTGCTGTGGGCAAAAGCAACAGAGGAAGCAAGATCTCCGTTTCTTTTTACAAAGTGTCTCGCTATGTGAAAGGAGTTTAACATAGCGAGACAGCTTTAAAAAAAGCAACAGAGAATCTCCTTTGCTTTTTTTAAAGCTGTATCACTATGTTAAACCTATTTAACATAGCAAGACACCTTTAAAAAAAGCAACAGAGAAAGGAAGATCTCCATTACTTTTTTTAAAGATCTTGCATTCTCTGTTGCTTTAAAAAAAGAGTTATACTAATGGAAAAAGTCCGGGCGACCAGAACTTTTTGCATTAGTATAACTCTGATTTACAATGTGCACACTGACCTTTCAGTGTGCACATTTTAGAATATTAATGGGGGGGTCGTTGTATAATAAGTAATATTACTTCAGCAGCCCTGGGTGGCAAGCCACCCAAACATACAAATATACTATGTGGTTGAGGGTTGGCAAAATGATTAAGGTGTTTTCCTCACAGAGAAGAGCCACAACATTGTTAAGATACTTACCCCACAGACAAGAGGCACATGGTTCAATTCTCACTAAGGGTAAATTGACTAGGCTTAAAATGATCCATAAGTGCAGATAGCCTAGGACTTGTCTATGAACATATGTCTCCTTTACCCCCTTACTTCATATAACAAAGTAGTAAATGTGACAAAATGGTACATTGCTGAAAACCAGAAACACTAGCAGGTATTTTTTTCTCTTAAGATGAAAGTTATAGATAGACAGATTGACAGAAGGATAGCATGAGACAGATTGACAGAAGGATAGCATGCCAATGTTTACATAGAGAAGTATATTAAATAATCAACTCATAGTTTAGCTAAATATTTTATGAAGTCAACTCAACAGGTCTTTTGAAACTGTACTTTTCTGCAAAAAGTAAACAATTAAATAAATATTTTTGGGTAACTATTTGCTGTATATATCTGCAGATATTTTCTATAAATAAGACAGAATTTGTTTAATTCCAGATACAATGGAATTATTTTACATGACTTTATATCTGCACACATGGAAGCATATAACTGACAGGCTTCTCTGAGACTCAGAAATATTGAAAACCCACATATTCCCTAGGTGACAGTTAGACTAAAAAGAGATTTAGCACAAAAGCTCTGGAGGAAATTAAAGTTCAGCTGAAGAAAATATTATTGTTAAGAGCTGTAAATGATCATAAATAAGCATGGAGTACTGATGAGAAAATTAAACTGAAAATAACATAGAAAATTAAATCTGTAAAATACCATTCTGTTTAATGGATTATAATTAAAGTGGCAGTTCTAGCCCCCTCAGGCCTCATACTTTCTTTAGATGAAAAAAAGTTATTGTTTATATTCTTTAAAGAATTCAAAAGCAGTTGTTAGTCTGAATCTAATTTTTCTTGTATGTATAAAAGCACTACATAGAAATTACTTCACGTGATATGGCCGCCCAAAATGTGTTTAGTTAGTTTCCTTTTCTTATACCGAATTAATTTTTCATGACTAGAAACATGTGCATAAAAGCTTAGATACCCAGTATACAAAAGGCTAACAATAAATAACATAAATAAATAAACAAACAAACAAAAAAGAATGGAAATAATATTTGCAGTTCACATCTACATGCCGTTAATGTCCTAACACAATTTTGCCTGCTTTGTAGTAGGTACTATAGTTTATTATGAGGTTGCCCGACTGACAGACGTGGAGAAATGTAAGTTTCTTGTTACTTACAGTTTCTCTTTTCTCTCAGATTGTGCAACTTCCTATATACTGCATATAGAGACAGTGGTGATTTGGTTTTTGAATATTGTGAAAACTGTTTAATAATGTTTTAAATAGATTTGTTATAGTGGCCGTCCTATTGTAATGTTAGTACTCAAAATGTTGAGTGCCAGAACATTTAAAAAAAAGATTGAAAATGCAGGAGAAAAGGGCATGTCAAACATCCCTCTTCTCTTTTAAACTTCTTTTTTGTTGGTTGGGAGACCATCACCCCCCCCAAAATAAATATACTAACTTTGAGATTGTCATACCTTGGAGAAAAGAATATTCTGAAAAGTGGCCATCTCAGACTTAGTATGTATAAGACCATATTTTGGCCATTTAGTCTCCATGTTCTAATGTTTATTAAGCTGATGATGATTTTGTGAACATTGTACCTCTATGTTTTAATACAATCCTTCTCAGCTAATTTAAATGAGATGCAAAGCTTCCTTATAGAGTAAGGATAAATTAAAGCATAGAGGCATGACTATTTTATTGATGTGTTTCCGATCAAGGCACTAAAATTCATGACTTCATGACTGGTCATACATATGTCATTTTTTTTTTTATTTTTGTTTCAGTACACTATAAATTAGAAAAAAATTAAAATAGTACACATTTAATTATAGTTGCCACATCCACTGGCACAATGGGATGAATCCTTGACTATGAATCAGGCTGCCTGTGCTAGAACAACTGCTGTGGCACCTGCTGGAGATGACATAAGGGAAGGAGGAATGCTGTGACTTTGCTGGCTTGCTTACCTGTGGTGGTGGAGATGAGGTTCATGTCCAGGTCCTCAGTCCTGTTGTAGAATGCACAATGGAGACAAGAAATCCCACAAGAGTTCTGGCTGTGAAAGGAGCAGGGCTGTCATGAAAGGTAAATTATTTGCAAAAGTGAATGGCATATCCTTGTTATCACCCATAGCATGCTATGTAGTTGTAATGGCCATGTGAAGAGGGAGAATGGCCTTACAGCAACCATCCCCAGCATCAAACCGATAATGTGTCTTCTCTCTATGGCTTGACTCCCACCCATAGGAGGAGTGAAGAGGACATAGGCTATCCCCTCTTGGTGGATAGAATGGAATAACTGAGCAAATGGAAAGAGGGCCCTTATAGTCACCAAGGATGGGGAAGCAAAAATAGCACCCCAAAGGTTATGAGAGTAAGCAATCACTAGTTGTTAACAGACACGTTATTAGTAACCGTACTTCCTCCAACATGAGATTTAAATTAGAAAATTGCTAAGAGATAGAACAGTGGATGTACATAATTTACGGATGTAGCAGAAGATCTGTTTCAACCTTTTGACTTATATGAGTCCTGTGTTTCGCTTGGATAGTTCACGTTAATAGAAGAATAGACATCCCTATTAGCCTTATCAGTTTATGGTGAATTATGGAGCTCATAGTATATGTATTCTTTTTGAGATCATTTATCTTCTAATGGGACCTATGTCTATCCTCATCTGTGGGCTGCATTCAGTGAGAAGCTTCCAAGATTTCCCTGTGTTGATGAAGTTGTGTTATAAGTATGACTGAATCATACAATTAATTTGATGAATCTTGTCTACTGTATATTCATATTGATGTATTTATGCACAGCTGTTCTCTGTGACAACTAATTATTTATTGTTTCACCATGTCAACTGAATTACTTCTGCTGGACAGAAACTATTTAGAGGGGCTTATGGAATCTATTATAATAATCCAAGTTAAAAATTGCATTAAAAATCTCAAGTTTCATAGAGATAGAAATCATTTCATATCTATCATTAGGTTCATAGGTTCATAGGTTTATACTAGGCTATCTGCCCTAATGCATTTATAAGCCTAGCCCAAAGTTATGTGGCTTACGCCACCCTTTATGTTAGAAATAATGTGCCCATTAGTTTGTTGTGCCTCTGTCCAGCAGTGACACAGAGATGATTCCCGGGGTAAACCTACGATCTCCCATCCACCGGTCAAGATTTCTCTTGAACAGAGCCAGCGAGGTGCTCTGCCTCACATGGACCGGGATTTTATTCCACAGCATGGGGAGTCTCTGGGTGAGAAATCTATCCTTCCAGCATGTCCTATTTATATCCGTGCTAAGGTTTAAGTCACTTGATCTAGTGGTTCTGGTGGATTTGGATTTTTTGAGGTGGAGCATGTCCATTAATTCCGGGTTGGTCATGGCCTTGTATGTCAGGCACAGGTCACCTCTGAGCAGACGGTATGCAACTGAATAGAGTTGGAGTTTCTTCAGTCTGGCAGTATATGACAGATTTTGGAGTCCCTTTATCCTTTTGGTGAGGAACTTTTGGGGTCTCTCCAATTGCTGCAGGTGTCGGGTGAGATACATCCCAAATGGGGCATTGTACTCGATCATTGGTCTGATAAGTGAAGAGTACAGGGGAACAATGACCTCACTTGATCTGGATGTGAATCCCTTCATGATCAGATGGGCAATGTAGAAGGTCTTTCGAACCACTTTAGCAACGTGAGTGTCAAACGAGAGGCCACTGTCAACCTGGGTACCCAGGTCCCTGATAACCTCTTCTGTGCTTAGTGGGTTGCCACCTATATGGTAGCTTGGGGTTACCTTGTTTTTCCCAAAGGGTATGACTATACACCTTTTTGCATTTAACTTCAGAACATGGCTCTGGCACCAGCTATCAGTCTCCGTGAGACCCCTCTGAAGGATGTCTGTGTCCGATGTACTATCCACTATGGCACCCAGTTTGCAGTCATCTGCAAACTTTGTCAGCCATAGTCCTCCTATGTTTGCCTGTACTTCTGAGAAGTAGATGCCGAACAATAGGGGGCCAAGGACTGAGCCCTGTGGGACACCACTTGTAACCGGCTTGGAGTCTGACATGGCTCCAGCAACTCTAACCCTGTGGGTTCTGTCCTTTAGCCAGTTTGCAACCCATCTTGTGACATATGGGTTTACATTTAAGCTGGTAAGTTTCTCTATGATACCTGAGTGGGATATTGTGTCGAAAGCTTTTGCAAGGTCAAGGTAGGCTGTATGGACTGCCTTTCCCTCATCAATGGCCTTGGTAACTGTTTCGAAGAAGTCGACCAAGTTCAAAAGGCAAGATCTGCCCTTGACAAAGCCAAACTGGGTTGGGTCCAAGGTCTGCAAGTCCCCTATGTCCTTGTTTATGAGTTCCATTATGATCCTCTCCATAGCTTTGCAGACCAGGCTTGTTAAGCTTATGGGGCAGTAATTACCAGGGTCTGTAGAGGCACCGCCTTTGTGGAGTGGGACCACAGTTGCCGTACACCACTCCTTGGGCACATATCCTGTGGTAAGGCTAAGATTAAACAGCTGCCTTATGTGCGGGTTTAGTTCTTCATTGAGTTCATGTAGCACACAGCCGGGGACACCATCCGGTCCCATTGATGCTGTGTTTTTAGCTTTAGAGAGAGCAGCTTTCACCTGTGCATTTGAGATGTCTGGGAGGCTACACTCTGTTGGGATAGTTATCTCTCCTTCTGGGGGGGGAGAGAGGGGTGAAGTTTGCGCTGAACCTGTCTGCCAGTATGTTGGCAATGTCTGTGGGTACAGTGATTTTTGTATCATTTTGGACTAATTCTGAGCATATTTGGGAGTTTCCACCCAGGTTTCTGACATAGCTGAAGAAGGCCTTATGATTGTCTTTTGAATCTATGGCAATTTTTTTCTCAAAGTTGGCCTTGGATGATTTTATGAGGGATCGTAGTTTCTTGCTAGTACTGATCAAAGATGCCTTCCCTTTTTGGGAATTTGCTCTATCATGTAATAGCTTTCTCCTCTTATTGTAAAGTTTGTTTATGGCTGGGGTCCACCAGACTGGACGTTTGCCCTTGGTGGAAAGAGTCTTGGTTTTATTTGGGATTGCCTGATCCATGCAGTCCTGAAGGTGCTCATAGAAGGCATTTGTAAGGGCTTCCGCAGCTTGGGTTGTGGTTTCCATTGGCAAGGGGGCCTTGAAGGATATCACACCTGTCTTGAGTAGTGTGAAGTTTGCTTTAGAGAAGTTCTTCACTGTGGTCTTTTTTGTTTGGGGTGGGGGCGGGATGTGGATTTCTAGTGAGATTAGTTTATGATCTGATCTCACCAAAGAGGGATATACTTCCGGTGTGGAGCATTTTGTCCCCATGTTTGTGATGATGAGATCTAGTATATTTTCTCCTCTTGTGGGGACGGTGACTAGTTGTTCCATGGCATTTGAATTTATGAACTCCAGGAACCTTTGGGCTAGAAAGTTGGGGCTTGAGTAATGTTCCCAGTCTATATTCGGGTAGTTGAAGTCACCCAATATGATGGTGTTTGGTGATACATTTATACCCTCCAGTGTCTTCAGGAAGGCTGTGTGGGTTTCCTGAGTTTGAGAGGGTGGCCTGTAGCATGCTACAAATTGTAGAGCAGTTTTGCCTATGGTTAATTGCACCTGGATGGTTTCCGATGCTTCGTGCGTAGCCACCAACCTGGAGGTGTGGGTATCCTTGATGAATATGGATACACCCCCTCCTTTTGTGGTATGGTCCGGGTTTTGGGGCCGGAACGCATGATATGAGGTAAAACCTGATAGTGCCGGGGTGCTCTCAGGAGCCTTGAACCAGGTTTCAGTCACAGCACAGACATCGATGTTCTCCATACTGAGAAGGGCCTCAAGTGCATGCATTTTGAGATTTAGACTTCTGGCATTGAGCAGCATTACCCTTAGTTTCTTCCCGTTTTTGTTTTCTAGGGTGGTAGGTTTAGAATTTGAGCCTTGCCTAAAAAAGGCACTATGGGGGTGGCAAGAGCCTTAGCCAATATCCAGAATCCCAGGGGTGACAGGTGCAAGCCGTCCCTTGCAAAGCAGCGTGTCTTGTCAAGCATGTCATCCCAAGAAGACAGACACTGGATCCCCTTTGAATGACACCAGAAATTAAGCCAATTGTTAAAGCTGATCATCTTGTCACTATATTGTGGCATCATTCGTGGTGAAGGAAGGATACTGCTCAGGGTCAGGGTCATACCTGCCTGGGCTACATAATCAGAGAGCTCCTCTATGTCTCTTTTCATGTAGTCCAGGGAGGTACGTCTCAGGTCGTTCACACCAGCATGGACAATGACTGTGTCATACTTGTACTTGCCGTGGAGTGACCTGAGTGCTTGTGTTATGTGGCGGATTCTAGCGCCAGATAGGCAGCTTACCGTGACCTTCTCCTTGTTCAGCCTGGTGAGTGGGACATCAGTGTGTCTGACTATGGAGTCACCTATGACAAGTATGTTTGGTGTTGTATTTGGCCTTAAAGGCAGTGACTGCTTTGCACACTGATTTTGTTTTTTATGTGTTGTTTGTGTGGTGTCCTGAGTTTGCAGTTGCTTGGGTGTCTGCTTTGGAGGCCTTTGCTGTTTAGGTAAATTTTTACTCAGAGCCTCCGAGTATGTCTTAGTGTGTTTATGTGTTTGATTCAGTGGTGTGGTTGAGTTATGTGAGACTTGTATTGTGGTGTGTGTAGTTGCCTTCTCCTCCTGCCTGGTCTTGCCAGTCCTGAGTTGAGAGAGCTCAGCCTCCAGTTTGGCTAAATAGCTGCATCTCTCGCAAGTGTTAGTGTTATGTGGGAGGAGGAGAGGGTTGTCCATGTACATGAGGCAATTGTAACATTGCCTCAGAATTCCCAGATTCACCAACTGGGCAGGAGAGGACGCCAGCATCTGACCCTTCGACATGCTAGAAAGAATTATGAGTTGGTATGAGACAGAAAAGTAGAGGGCTTAGCAGGGAAGTGGGCACTTCTGTGGGGATTTGCAAGTGAGGGATTTGTATAATATAGGAGTGCTTGACCTGCAAAGAAAATGCATTAAATTCTTCTATTAACGTGAACTATCCAAGCGAAACACAGGACTCATATAAGTCAAAAGGTTGAAACAGATCTTCTGCTACATCCGTAAATTATGCACATTATGTTTTATGCATATTCATTCTGTCTACCAAGCTATCTATGCATTACTCTTAACTCTTACATAATTAATAATATAATCATTCTCTACAAACTCTGATACGGAGGTTATGAAACTGTAAGCAGTTACTGTAGGACAGATGTATAACTGTATATATGTACATAATTTGAAAATAGCTTTTAATGTATCATAACCTAGCTTTACTAACTATCCATAGTATTCCCCATCTAATATAATCTTTGTTCAATATATGTACATGCATTGGAAAGGTAATAGCAAAATTACCAAACGTATTGCAAATCCTGCTGCTTGTTGATTGTATCTTTATGTATTTTATTCTTGTTATGATATTGTAGAAAAATCGTTGCTGAATATATTTGCTGCAATTCCTGGTCATGCCTGAAAAAGATACTTGAACCAGTGTATAAATAAATTTTACACACACACATATATATATATATATATATATATATATATATATATATATCTAGGACTCTCCATTGAATGCACGTTTCACCAAAATATAAACCACAGAACACACTTTTGCGAAAGTGCATGTATCGAAAATGCACTTTTTGCAAAAAAAAAAAAAAAAAAAAAAAAAAAACCCAAAATATTAAAAAATAAAAGACTACACATGTTTACCCCCCTGTGCCCCCCACACCCCCCTACTTTAATATTCACACTGAAGCAAAAACAGTAACCTGATCTCTACCACGATGCAGTAAGGCAATAAATGAAATTGCAATCAATGAACCATGAAGCAAGCAAATAAACGTAGTAAAATTAGAATAAAAAGTTCTTTAATCCATAAAAACAGTGGGTAACGGTAAGCGCTTTCGCGTGGGTACAACCACGCTTCCTCAGACAATGAATAGCCCCACAAACAAAGTTTAAATACCATAAACCAAAGTCAAATTAAGACAAATTGGCTTAATTGACAATTAGTGTTTAAAGAAAAAAGCAGTCTAATAGTCAGCATAGCGTTCTTGCACTGAAACATAATAACTAACTGTGATACAAGTGAAATCATGAGAAATTCAGTTACATCCTACAAAGATGCGCTAAAGCACATTCAAAATTATACAGAATATGTATTCAAATATGTAATAAAATGGATACATCCATATAAGTTATGTTTCATGGTACAAACACTGAAAAAAGTCAGCAAATGCAGTTCTATAGGATTTAAATATTTCAGAATGAACGTTAAATGCTGTATTACCAGTTTTAAAACCTAAAGGCAGGAAATCACAGCTATAATGGCTAAGGTGTTATAACTCAACAACTATGAAAAATAATTCTGCATTGAATAAAATAAAAACATATCTACACAGGTAAAGGGTGTTAAGAGGCCAATAGCTTCGACTTAGTTGCAATAAAGTACACATTAAAAAAGCCCATTTTAAAAAGAAAACAATATTTCGTAATCAATATAAATCCAACAATAACTTTGTTTAAAGTCAGGTTGGTTGCTAAAGGCAACCATGCGTAGTTGTAGGTTAATCAGCTTCAATTACGCATGATAATAGTGCAGACAAAAGCTGCATTCCTAACAAACGCCGCACACAACTTCAAAATAACAAGCCAACTTCCATGATAGTTGTCAAATAATGAATAGAAGCGAGACAGCAATGAAACAACAACATGTAACTATCCCCAAACGTTTATCCAAACACAAGTGATCCAAAGCGCTCAAAAAATTTTCCACGGTTCAACATCGCTGATGAACCAAAAAGAAACAACACTAGGGAATAGCAAACTACATAGCAAAATTGAATAAGTACTCTATTGATGGATTTTTGACTAAAAACATTTTTTGTATAAATTTTGTAAAAAGAACTATGTCATAGGCTCATAAACTACAGGTATATAAAAAACAGGTATATAAAAATAACTAAATTAAATAAATAATTTGTTATTTACTCAGGCACAGCTTATATTAAGCAACTAAGTAAAGTTATAAGTATAGGATAGCCATGCAACTTGATTAACAAAAACTATCAGCTTTTGTGAATGACATCTAAACTTTGTAAAAATATGTAAAAATATATATTAAAACTGTGAAAGTTATATAAAAATTATGAAATATATAAACAAAGTGTTTTCAAATCGCTTGCTATGTACATCAATTATGCTTACTAAATTAAATTAAACCAGACAAAGTTTAAGAAATATTAAAAAATATACTATAAGATAACCAAACTGAGAATCTAAAACCAGAACAATAAAAGTCACTGCTGAAAATAGACTAACCAGATATATTTTTAATTTATAAATATCTTAGTATAGCCTAAAAAGAAAATATATATTTTTAAACTTATAATAAGTTAAAGCTTATAAGAAAAATATTAATTAATTATTCAAGACCTAATTAAAAACTACCTAGAGATATTTTATATATATGAAAAATATATATATGTGATGTTTACATTAACGTTTCCTAGCATTCAAGATGGGCTTAATGGATACAGACGTGTTTAAACCAGGAAAATTATGAGCATTAAATTTTAGTATCCATCTTAATTCTGCCAGGGCCAAGTTGTTGGAGTCATCTCCCCCTCTAGAATTCAGGGGTACTAATTCCAACACTCTGAATAAAAATGCATGGTCTCTATAGTTTATTATATGTTGGGCCAAGGCATTGGTGTCTAATTCTTTCCTAATTTCATATAAATGATTATAAATACGGTCAACTAGTCTTCTTTTTGTAAGTCCAATGTAAAAAGCAGTGCATTTTGTACATGTAGCTAAATATATCAGATTTCTAGAATTACAGGTAGCTGATGTATTAAAATAAAAAGTAAAATTCAAGGTGGGATGAGTAAAAGTTAACTCAGAACAGATGTAATTACATCTGTTGCAGTTACCACAAGGAACTGTACCTATACTCAAAGTGGCTACTCTCGAAGCTGAACCATAGTCTTTACACAATATTTGCTTCAAGTTAGGGCAATTTCTATATAAGAAAGTGGGGTGACTGCCAACTAAATTAGATACTAAAGTATCAGTCATTAAAATGTTCCAGTTCCTGCAGATAACCTTTTCTAAACTTTTTACATCACTGGTGTATTTTGTGATGTAAGGAATCTTGAAACACTTTCCTGACGTCTTAGTTCTAAAGAAATTAGGTTTCTTAGGTAAATGTGAACCTATCTCTGGAGAATACAGAATTTCATTTTTAATAGAGTTAATTAGTTTAGAATCATATCCTCTATTTAAAAAAAGCAACTCCATTTTATTACTTTCTTGCTCTAAAGTTTCTCTATTCTGACATAATCTAGTTAGTCTAATGAATTGACTCTTGACAATACCGGGGAACATATGTCTTGGATGCATGCTATTATATTGGAGTAATGTGTTGGTCCAGGTTGGTTTTCTAAAAATAGAGGAAATAACCTTTCCTTGTTCATTAAGGGTCAAAGAGACGTCCAGAAAATTTACACATTCCTTGGAAGCTTCCATTGTGAATTTTAAGTAAGTAGTAGTAGTTTCTAAAAACTGCAGGAACTGTTTAAATTCTTCCAGCGTGCCTTGCCAAATTAAAAGGACATCGTCTACAAACCGCTTGTAAAATTTAATCTTTTCAAATGCAGTATTGCTGAAAAGAAATTCCTTTTCCCAATTTAAAACTACCAGGTTTGCATAAGTATTTGTGCATGGGGTGCCCATGGCTACACCCCAAGTCTGCAAATATGTTTTACCATCAAACGTAAAGAGGTTGTTATTAAGTACCAGGTCTAATAATTGGCAAATCAAAATTATCTTATCAGTCGAAAAACCAGTATCTCTGACCAACAACTCTCTTATAGCTTCCAGACCCAAATCATTGGGAATGGAAGTAAAGAGGTTTTTTACATCAAGAGTTATAAGAATGTATTCTTTGTTCTTAGTGTCAAGAGTCAAATCATTCAGGTCATTCAACAAATGATAGGTATCTTTCAAAATAGATGGAACCACATCTACTATTGGTCTAAGAAACCTTTCAAGGGCAGTTGAAATTGTTGCAGTAACCCAGTTGCCACCTGAAACAATAGGCCTAAGGGGTAAAGGTTCGACCTGTTTATGAATCTTTGGTAAGCCTTTTATTATAGGAACAGTTGGAAATTCTATATATAAGTAGCTGTAAAATTCTGGAGATATCTGCCTACACATAAGCAAATCATGTAATGTGGCATGTACATTTAGCACTATAGAATTTATGTCTTTTTGAGAAATGATTTTATAAGTATCACTATCAGACAACATATTCAACATTAAAGAGATATAATCAATTTTATTCATAATGATAGTTCCACCTCCCTTGTCGGCAGGTCTGAAGATTATATCTGAAAGTTGTTTAAATTTCTTAAGTGAAGCCATTTCATTAGTAGTTAAATTTACATAGGCTATCCTTTTCTTATTAGTGGAGAACAAAGAGTAAAAATCTCTCTCACAGGCTTTTAAAAAACATTCGAGATTTGAACATAAGGGAGGTGAAAAATTACTCTTGCACTTCAAAGCCATAGGATCAGAACATCGTGAATCCCTGCCTTGTTCAGCTGAATTATTTTTAAAAAACATTTTCAAAGCTACAGTCCTACAAAAAACACGTAAATCACATAATACATCAGTTAAACTGCTACATTGGGCTGGAATGAAGTTGAGACCTTTGTTAATTAGACTAACATCAGATAAATCCATAACATAATGAGATAAGTTAACAAATAAGTCAGTCACATTCTCTGTCTTCTTGTTACTCCATACTTCTCTTCGGATATCTTCCGCTTTCTTGGTCCTCTGCTTTGTGAACGTCCTCTCCCTTGGAATCTTTGTTTTATCGGGTAGGGTAAAAAACGGCTTGCTTCTTGAGTAGTTTTAGATCTAGCCCCTAGTTGGTTAGCTCGATGTGTGTCAACAAACGCTAGCTGATTCGGGGGGGGGGTGTAGCAGAAGATGCTGTTGGATTAGGTGGTTCAGTTCCAACAGTATTAGTAGCATTTATTTCCGTTGTAGATGGAAAAGGCAAAAGAAGATTTTCAGCAGATAGAGCAGGAGTATTAGAAAGTGTGGCTTCAACACCTGAAATTATGGGAGAAGCCTGTTGCTGTTCATGGATCTGAGTGGTATTGTGCCTTGGCCAAACAAAAATCTGACCAGTTTGAAAATCATTAAAATCTCTCTGTAACTTCTTAAGCTTAATTTGTTTCAGTTTATCACTGAAAGAACTGACTTGTGAAAATATAGTCTGTAGTTTCTTTTTAGCAAAGTCAGATTTAAATTTTTCACACAGACTTTTATGCATACAGTCTATCTCTTTACGCAGTTCAGTTTCAAGTGGTAAAAAATATTCATTCAGCAGTGACATATATCTGAAGCCTTGTTCTATGTTTAAATCCTGCCACTTCTTGAGGAGGGCCGGATAATTGCTCCCATAAGATGGCATACAAAAAACGCGCATTCCCCTAGGGACAATGCGGTGATGCAAAGAAGCCTCAAGGTGCTGCCTCTGCCAGGCATATCTTTGCAGTAAGTACAGCTTATCTTTAAAGTCTTTAACAGTAAGGTTAAAATCAGCAATATTCTCTTCAGGTATAAAAGATACAGATTCAGTAGAGAACTCACCAAGCTCCAGAGCCAATAAAGGGTTTGAGACCCGATGCAACAGTCCATCTGGTATATGTACATTGTCCCTCGACTCCGGTCTATAGTCAAGCTCCACAACCTGAGCATCCATCGTGTAGAGCAGTTACCACACAGTATAAACGTTTCAAAAAAATCAAGAGGCAACTGCAGCTTAAGGAGACCAGGAAACACAACGTAGAAAATCAGAAGCAAAAACAGTAACCTGATCTCTACCACGATGCAGTAAGGCAATAAATGAAATTGCAATCAATGAACCATGAAGCAAGCAAATAAACGTAATAAAATTAGAATAAAAAGTTCTTTAATCCATAAAAACAGTGGGTAACGGTAAGCGCTTTCGCGTGGGTACAACCACGCTTCCTCAGACAATGAATAGCCCCACAAACAAAGTTTAAATACCATAAACCAAAGTCAAATTAAGACAAATTGGCTTAATTGACAATTAGTGTTTAAAGAAAAAAGCAGTCTAATAGTCAGCATAGCGTTCTTGCACTGAAACATAATAACTAACTGTGATACAAGTGAAATCATGAGAAATTCAGTTACATCCTACAAAGATGCGCTAAAGCACATTCAAAATTATACAGAATATGCATTCAAATATGTAATAAAATGGATACATCCATATAAGTTATGTTTCATGGTACAAACACTGAAAAAAGTCAGCAAATGCAGTTCTATAGGATTTAAATATTTCAGAATGAACGTTAAATGCTGTATTACCAGTTTTAAAACCTAAAGGCAGGAAATCACAGCTATAATGGCTAAGGTGTTATAACTCAACAACTATGAAAAATAATTCTGCATTGAATAAAATAAAAACATATCTACACAGGTAAAGGGTGTTAAGAGGCCAATAGCTTCGACTTAGTTGCAATAAAGTACACATTAAAAAAGCCCATTTTAAAAAAGAAAACAATATTTCGTAATCAATATAAATCCAACAATAACTTTGTTTAAAGTCAGGTTGGTTGCTAAAGGCAACCATGCGTAGTTGTAGGTTAATCAGCTTCAATTACGCACGATAATAGTGCAGACAAAAGCTGCATTCCTAACAAACGCCGCACACAACTTCAAAATAACAAGCCAACTTCCATGATAGTTGTCAAATAATGAATAGAAGCGAGACAGCAATGAAACAACAACATGTAACTATCCCCAAACGTTTATCCAAACACAAGTGATCCAAAGCGCTCAAAAAATTTTCCACGGTTCAACATCGCTGATGAACCAAAAAGAAACAACACTAGGGAATAGCAAACTACATAGCAAAATTGAATAAGTACTCTATTGATGGATTTTTGACTAAAAAAAATTTTTGTATAAATTTTGTAAAAAGAACTATGTCATAGGCTCATAAACTACAGGTATATAAAAAACAGGTATATAAAAATAACTAAATTAAATAAATAATTTGTTATTTACTCAGGCACAGCTTATATTAAGCAACTAAGTAAAGTTATAAGTATAGGATAGCCATGCAACTTGATTAACAAAAACTATCAGCTTTTTTTTTTTTTTTTTTTTTAATATTCACACTCCGAGATTACACTACAGTGGGGAAAAACGGAATCCCTTATCCCCACTGTACCACGATCTAAGCAACAGTTTGTTTAATTGTACAATCTACACCACATGTTGATGTACAACTAAACCTACATGCAGACAACTGTTTACTTACTTACCTTTTGGCAAAAGTGCATTTTCGATAAAATACACTTTCATGAATTTGAGCTCGCCCATTTACATTTCAGTGGAACGTGTGTTTGATGGAGAGTCCTAGATCCATATATATATATATATATATATATATATATATATATATATATATATATATACATATATGGTCTATATTACGAAAGCGAAAAACCCTATGCGTGAATACCAAAACATTGACCCCTATACCACGAACCACGAAAATCCCGAATACTCTAAACAGCAAAAAAAATAAATAAATCCAACTGTCATAGTCGGCCAACCCCACCACTAGCTATATGCTACCTATCCAAATAAAATAAATAAACCACATACATACACTAAACAAACCCTACTTCTAAGATAAAGTAAAGCACAAAACCCTACTTCTAACCTTACACTAAACCCCACATACACAACTAACTATGCACTATCCTTAACCCCTCCCTAACCCTAAGGTCTGTAACTACCACACACTTCCCCTACGAAAATATACACAAACAAAATAAATAACCTACATACATACATTTAACAAAACCCTACCTCCAATACTACTAAACCCCACATACATAACTATCTATGCACTATCCTTAACCCCTCCCTAACCCTAAGGTCTGTAACTACCACACACTTCCCCTACGAAAATATACACAAACAAAATAAATAACCTACATACATACATTTAACAAAACCCTACCTCTAACCCTACAGTAAATCTAACATACATTACTTATCGAAGCACTTACCTTAACCCGCACCCTATCCTAAACTCCGTAACTATCCAACACTTACCTTATACAGCTAATCCACAGATGGGCCAACCATGGAAATTCGGTATTTCCATTTTCTCATTTTTCGACTTTCGCTCTAAGTCCACTTCGAGCTATATGGTTCGACGTTTACGTATTCACGTAAACTTCTTTTCGCTTTCCTAATATAGACTCTATATATATATATATATATATATATATATATATATATATATATATATATTTATACATATAATTAATTGCATCTATTTTAGATCCTTCATCCTGAACCTCTGCTAAGAATGATATTAAGCATAGTCTAAACATGTTAAGAAATCACTATGAAACACATAATTGGGTGACAAAAGTCAAAAATGTGGAACACCCTGTTTTTTACGCTGAAAAATCACAAGATAGTTTCCTAATTCAGGGTTTAAATAATCTTTCAACTAAATAAATTTTTACAATATATCTATCAGCCCATAATGTTCTAATTCTGTGTAATGCTGTCATTCTTTAACAAAATACAAAAATTGGTATACATGAACACATTATTTCATCTTCTGTAAACTTTATTTTACAAGCTGCACACAGAAACAACATTTAGTATTTACAAACACTACCCGATTATACAACACTATTTCCATAAGCACAGTGAAATCTGTCTCATCCTACTCTGTAATCATGCAATGCTATGAACACCTAAACTGAAATTTTATTTGTAATAGTATTATCTTCATTAGAACACTATCTAGATTTGTAAAACTAATTTTAAAACTCTTTTCAGTACCTATTCTACCCAACTGTCCGTAACCTACAGTGAAAGTACATGGACAGTGAAATGAGGTTTGGACACAAACTAATTTGCCCAGAGATGCCTGTGGGATTGGGGGAGGGGAATATGTGGGTGGATCGGTGAATTTTTAAGGATTAAGTGGATGAAGGAGTTGTTGCTGTGCTACAGGCAAGCGAGGGTTAAGGTTAAGGAGAAAAGCTGTTGGACAGGAATTGAGGTAATGCTAAGGAGGAGTTAACTTAGTTTTATGCAGTAGCTGTAGGGTGGGGATATCAGATTTAGGTGTGAACCTGTTGCCCACCCTCCCTGCCCTCCTATTTTTTGGTCCACTGGCATTCTGTGGAGTTTTCCATACAAGTGTGGTTTGCCAGGTAGAGAACAGGGGATGGGATGTCTCTCTCTTCTGTTCCCCCTCTGATGTTTATGTTTTGGATATTACAAGGTGGTTGATTGGTTATTGAAGTGAGTATTGTCATGCTGCGTCTGGTGGAAAGTTTGAGTAAGAGAGTGGTTGAGATAACATTGCTTACATCTTAGTGGGATGGAGGTGAGTTGGCAATGCTGCCTACCGCAATTTGTTACAATTGTTTTATATTTGAAGTTATGTATTATCTTCTCTTCTTCGCTTTTTTTCCGGTTAGGTCGCCACAGCGGATGGGATGTGGGGGGGAGAGCGGAGACCGGAGAACACGCCACAGGGGAGGGACATGCAGACTCAAGACAGAAGGCACCCATATTTGAAGTTATGTATTATATTTGTGATTAATAACTTCTGTGATTAATACATTTGATTAGTAAAGGTTGTCTTATGCCAAGATGGTGTGGTGTGTTTTTTTGGGAGGATGTGGGCAACATCAACTACAATTAAATGTCAAATATTTGCTACAAACAGCAGTATCATCTGTGTATTTAAACTGTAATTTAATGCAATTGCTACACATTGTAAATAAAAAATACACATGTTGCAAGATAGTTACACATGAGTTTCTAGCAGCTTCATACATATAAATATTTGCATTTATCATTATTACATTGCATGAACAAACTGAAAAAACTTTGTACCATTTTTATACTAAACACTTACATGTGGGATCACTAATTACATCTGCCTCTTATGTAGCTGAATTTAAAATATACTTTGGCTTTTTGATATTTGATTAAACATTAATTTGAATAATATAAGAAAAACACCGAAACACGGCCAATACCATAAAACTGACAGAAAATGTTAATGCATAAAGGTAAGCACTTTCACACAAATGATTGTGCTTCTTCAGACCATAAAAACTACTAAAACACCAGTATTAATTATACAGGCATCATCTCACAATTAATACAGAACAGCCTATCAAAAACATCAACCAATTAAATATAGTACATTCATTTAAAGCCTTCAGTCATTTTATGGTATTGGCCGTGTTTCGGTGTTTTTCTTATAATATTTGGATTTTATCGTTGCTGTTAAACACCTTTTATCCATGGGGATGTTTATTTTTCTGTTGTAAACACTAATTTGACTGAATCATAAATGATTGAACAGAATTGACTGAAAACTCACTTGACTGATTTACAATTGATAGAAAACATTCTGCTCAATAAATATACCATAAAAACATATTTTGCAGGGGGCTCTCCTCTGAAATGGAAGACTTTGACCACTTCACACTCTCACTCATGCACAAACACACACACACACACACACACACACACACACACACACACACACACACACATACTCCCTTAGTTATGTATAACAAATTCATAGTCGGATGTGATATAAAAAAAACAAAACAAAAAAAACACACACTGTGAATCTGTGCTGGTGCACAAGCACAAACATCTATCAGTTTGGGGTACAACATGACAATGGCCATCGTTAATCCACACATACTCTTCTAGACTGACTTCCCTAATAACTCCTATACACAGAAAAATACACCATCACATACTATCTATATACTTCTGCAGTTTTCCATCAGTTGTGATTCAGTCAAATGAGTTTTTAATCACTTGTGTTTGACCAGTTGAGATTCAGTCAAATTGTATTCTCTCCTCTAACACTACAATATAAATATTAATCAACATGTATTGCAATTGCTATGTTTTGAAAATTGTACACAGATATTTACGCATCAGTTTGTACAAGCCTCACATTTAAAGACTACACTGCTTGGACAAACTAAAATGCAATAACAGCATAATATAAAAAACACTTACTTCAGATGCAGAATAATCCCCCTTACATATGCTGTTTTTAGTTTCTTAGCAGCATCCTAGACATATGTAGGCTTCTTATCATTATAACAGGGGTGAGCTTCATTCATTTAATTGCCAATAAAGAGCCCAGTGTCTTCAGAGTAAGTAAAACAGTTCTGTTTTTACCTTCCTAACAATGCTGAAACATATTTCGGCTTCTGTATTAGAATATGGTATGCGAAGTAAAGTGAAGTAATCATCAGTTACCTGAATACTGGCACTTTCCCATTATCATGCAAGTCTTTCAAAAGCTGACCCCAGTAGGCAGAGACACAAGAATGGGGCCCATCTACTGGACTGGCCAATTTATGTGTGTTTTCAGTCTGAAACTGTAACTTTTAATTAGCTGTTCATCAACATCACTTATACAGACTCTCATGCAAAAAGCAATATCACTGACAAGTTAGGAAGATATTTTCAGCTTATTTTTATGTTAATAAGAGATGCAGCATTTTGTAATAAATTATCTTGAATTCTAACTTTTGTTTAATCTTTTGTAGCACTGCACCATAAAAAATGTGCTACTTTCTTGTAAAAGTTAGTTGCTGTTACTGTCAATGTATTCCTCATGGCTACTTTTATAATGCCTAACCTTCAGGCCAATACACATCTGGACAGAGTACTGTCAGTCAGAATAAATACAACAGTGTCTTAAATGAGCTGCATGCCTCGGTAGTCTGCCAACACACTTCGCAGAATGTCCAGATTTTTTCTCATATTTTTGGCCTGTTAGAAATAAAGTTGTGGTTTTCTGGAAAATCATTGCCAAATCATTGAGGATTGAAGTAAAAAGATAATGATAGGCATTTGAAATTCAGACTTCTTACCCTTCAGAAAATTATTGCTAATGTAAAACCTGCTGTTCTGTAAACTTTCTGTTTGTAAGAGCAATATTTAAAAATTGTCGTATTTTTGGGCCTTTGTCCCCTCATTTTTTATAGCTTTGTCCAGATTACTTGCTCAAAAAGGTTGAGGGCTATGTGCTACAGTAATTTATGAACATCAACATACAAAGTTAACATCTGAATTCTATAGCACTGAAGTTATGTGTTGATATAACAAAGGTTCCAGTGCATATTTTAAAAACATAAAAATCATATGCAGTTCATGACTTTGCAGATGATCACATACTAAACACATTTTTAATGATCTTGATTCTGCTGACAAATAGTTTGCCGAAAGTGTTAGCCAGAGGGCCGGGGTTCTGCCAGTGAACTTCCCAAGACTCAATTGTATAGTTGACAGATACCTAATAATTTGAACGTATACATGGCTATCATTGTTTGTAAATAAGCATTTGCGCTGCAGTTAGGCTGGCAGTTTACATCAGGGAATACATTTAAAAATGCAGATTTAGTGAAACAATGAATGGCATCAAACTGACTACAAAAGGATGAAATATAAAACCCCTAAAAACTTAACGCACACTCTTTAAAAGGGGGGGGGTAAGAGCCCCTGCACCCAATATACTCTCTGCTAATTATGTATACTAACTCTGAAATGTTTTACTGTAGGAGAAGGACACAAGAAAAAGTCCATCCTATCTCATCAAGTTATTGTTATCGACCCTCTGTGACGGATTTTAAATATTAATCTTATACTATTTGGTGTTTTGACCATTCAATATTTTAAATGTATGCTCTCATCAGATATTAGTTATAGCACTGTTTAACTCAAAGCTTGACTCAAGCTCCAGCTTTGCTGCCAACGATTGTCAAGTGGCCGTTACAGCCCATGTAAATAATTGGCTTTAACTTGACTGGTCAGAATTGTGTTTTCCAGTCAAAGTAGTAGCATTGTCTGAAGAAAGCCCAGCAATATTTGAAAGTCAAATGTTAAATGTTGGCATTAAATAATGCTTGTCTATACCCGAACACATATTCTTGCACATCAAGAAAAAAAATGACATTTTTCTAGGTGTTTCATCTAAGTAGCCCAAAAGGATAACTATAAGTCTCTCATTGCAAATATCAGTGCTTTGGTCACTATAAAGGAAGAACAGAGATTTTTGACAATTAGACATACCTCTCAACTGTCCAGTTTTCTGCAGAATGTCAGGATTTTTGATTCATAATTTTGGTCTGTACTTCATAAAACTAGTTTTCTGGCAAATTATTGATGACTATAGTCACTAAATAAGGGCTTATAGTTGAGTTTCAGACTATATCCTTCAGAAATTGCATGCTAAGGCAACATATGTTATTCTAGCAGCATTCTAAGTTACTAAGTACAATTTTTAAAATCTGTCCCTGATTTTGGGCCTTTATACCCCCATTAATTTTGTCTTTGCCCAGATATCTAAAGCTTACGGAGTGAGAGGTATACAGTTAATAACAACATCATTCTGATAATGAAGTCCCAGAATATTTCCTTCTATGCAGTTTGACTCTCTTTCTCCACGTCATTTTTTTGAGAATGTCTTGCTTTTCTGCATATTTTTTTGTAAACTTCAGAATATATTCACCTGCTGTGGATGTCAACTTAGCCTCTCAAAGGAAAAACACAAAAATAATCTCTGCCGCCATCACTTTTAAGCCTGATAATCTGAGGTCCAAAAAAGTCAGCCATTGTCCTTCCATCTGCACACTTTATTGTTCTGTTGGTAATCCTGACAGTTTACATGCTGTTGCAGATCACGCTGCCATCTCTGATGAATTGTGAAGTCGATGACCTGCCCTTGCAGAATGTATATGTCATTTCTTGCCAGTCAGAGGTGCTTGCCTAACTTGCTTGTTAAATTGTATACTTCCTTTTCTGCTTTGGAGACTTGTCAGGCTCAGTGTCTACATCATCTTCATCTAGGCAATCTGTGTCTGGCCATTTTGTAGAAAAAGTTTTTAGAGATTGATCACAGTAATTATAGGAAATTATAGGATAACAACAATAATGTATTTTAGAAAAATTCATTGCAGAAGAAATGCAGTGTAGAATGGATAATCACTGTGATAGATAAGAACAAGCAGTCAATGATGAATCATAGCAGTATGTTGCATTTGGGCCATATCTGCAGATTCATTCTTGCAATTAGATGCAAGAAAAAGGTCCAACTAAATCTACATCGCAGTAGTCATTCATCCCATAAGGCAATATGGTATGTATTTATACTGTTACTATGAGCAGACACCAGCACATCTTCAGTATGTTATTCTGATACACAAATGACAATTTTAAATCTGATCTTTCTGAAGTACAAAACAGTTGAGTCAGAGCTGTCCCTAAGTTCACCCACTGAAATAGCATAAATGCCCGATGAGCATACACAACACTGGGTAACTGCTACATCTCCACTTACTTCTCACGTGCTTCTCTGATCCTTTTGCTCACAAGGAAGGCCTCCACACATATCTAGATGTTATCAGATACATGTCTGTAGAGAAAAAGATCAGTGACTGCACACTATTTGTCACTCCTTTACCTTTGTGTGCCTCTGCAATGACTTTTGTCACGGCTCTGTCCTTGGTCTGTGCTGTTCTCTTAACTAGAGTTAGGAAGAAGGGATAACACCATAATTTGCTTTTTGAAAACATTTCCATCAGTGCAATTTCAAAACACCCATGTTCTAGTTTAAAACCTTTGATCAAGAATAAAACACATAAAATCTTCCCCAACAACTCCTCCAAAATGTGCCATGGAATTATCTAGCTGTAGAACAACACAAATGTACTTGCAAAGCTCTTATACATGCTTACTTTCAGTAAAAAAGTAAATAGTATCTACCAGCAGATATGTACTTGATGAAAAAAAGAAAGGTAACTGCAGCCTGAAATATAAAATAAATTTGACAAGAGCAGAAAAATCTCCATTTTCACCAGAACACATATGTGGTTTCCTAAACAGAATGGAATCTCACCCACACACAGGAGTCACACATATGCAACCTCTGTAATGATAGGCCATTTTTGAACTATGCTTCATGTGTTATAAAAATGGAAAATGGGTTAAGCAATTTATATGTAAACTATTAACTACATCAATAAATGGCATTAATGTCAGTATATAGTAACATGAATCAAAGCAAAGAGAACATATTGTAAATCAATAAAAACTGTGAAATCATGAAATAATAGGCAAGTAATGACCTGCGGAAAGAGGTAAACATATTTAAGGTCTAATATTTGCATATTAATCTTGGAAAATCTGTATATCCCAACTTAAATGGCAGTGTTCTCTAAGGCAGTTTGCCAACACATAACTGTTGCACCAATAATGTCAACATTAAGGTCAGTAAATGTAGCATGTAAATTGACAATGGGAGCATAACAGATGAATACGAAATAAACTGCCAAAATTGCATGACACTATAATTAATAAATTCAGTGTATTAAAACTAATAGTGTCCAAGTAATTCACATTAATTAGCTGCTGAAGGTCTCTCCTGTAGAAAAATACATACATCCTTAGCTTCATGCACATTTTCTGAAAAATCAAATTAAAATATATAAGCCCAAAAAGTGTCAATATAATGTCAGTAAACGTTATTTAAATGTGTAAACAGCAATGCATTCAGCAGAAAGATTTTACAGTAAGTATGGGGTATTTAGACTTTACATCAATACTAGTGCTATAATGCGAATATCCAGAATTCTATTTTTACAATCTACTATCCATAATTTTTGAAAGTATACAAGCAACAAAGTCAGTATAAGTAGCATTTTTTTCAGCCATACATTCACAGCTACCAGCATCTGTGTCTGTGTGCCATACTTTGAGCAGCCAGTTTACATCCATCATTAGTTGTTTGCGCAATATCTGAACTCCAAACAAATCTAAACCTTGAAACAGTGAAGTCTATGAAAAAAGATGCTAGCAACAATATAAATGTTAACAGTTCGTGCATTAATACAATCTTTACAAGAACAATGCAATTCAAAAACAGTGAATTGATTCAGCCTTAACAAAAACAGTACAAAGCAATATTCACTGTGACTGTGCATCATGAGATAACGTTTGCTAATCATACATCACAAAATAATAACTGCTAGCAGATGCAGTACGTCATACATATGATCTTACATACTTAAAATAACAGCATTTGCATTAACACACATTTTCTAAAGGGTATAAAGTTTGAAACTCAAATGGCTGTCATTATTAAGCTCCTGCAATGCCCAACAGTTTGCCAGAAAAACATAAATCTTATGAGACAAAGTCCAGGAATATGAGCCAAATACATCTCTTACTTCTTAGCACACGAACCAATGGCAAAGAAGAAATTTCTGGGGGATACAGGCCTAACTTTGGGTGTAGGATTTAAATACTGCTGTTAAATTCAATTCCTACAATAACAAATTTTCCTTCCTTCTTCAAAACCCATGTCTGAGTGTCTCACATCTTCTCTCATACAATTAAAAAATCTCTTTTCTGGGATGCTCTTGTTTCCTGTTGCCTTCTTTCTATCAGTCCCAAATCATCTTCGACAGACTGTCTTCTCCTTTTCTGTACATGCCCAAACCACCATAATCTGTTCTCTTTGACCTTCTCTGCAATTAGCGTTACTTTGGCTTCTGCTCTGGTGTCCTCATTTCTTTGTCTATCCCACAATCCTCATCCTACCACTCATATCATCCACTTCATCTTCTTCACCTGTAGCTTCCTCAACTGCTCTGCCTTTACTTCCCAAGTTTCTGTACCATACAGTAGTACTGGTCACACCACTGTTTTGTATGCATTACTTTTCAGCTTCCTTAGCATTCTTCTGTCATACACTACCATGACACTCTGAACAAGTTGGTTGCAGCACCTCTGATTCTAGCTTTACTCTCCTCACTCAGACTTCCCTTCTCCTTAACCATTCCTCCTACATACTTGAAGCCATACTACTCAACTGTTCAGATTATTGCAGAATGTCTAAATTTTTGCATCATATTTTTGGTCTGTTCCTCATAAAACGTGTGGTTTTCTGGCAAATTACTGATGACTGATGTATTGTCCCCTCTCTGGGCCATCACTTATTAGTGGCAGTGGTGGGATTCAGGATCCTTGATCACTGGCCCAGAGATGGGGCGTCACATATTGGTGAGCAGTGGTGTGGATATTAATTGAACTTCTGTACCCTGTAGGCAGTTGTCACTGAAGGTGTGCACATTCTCAGCAGCCACAGGGTAAACATACAGAGTTCCATTTTCACAGCAGTTTTATTTTTGTTAGTTTAGTTTATTCAGGGGAAAGCAGGCAAAGATGTCAACAGTGGATTATGACAATCAGGCAGTGAACCAGTTTGCTCAAGTGTGCAAATCCAAAGAACTGGTGCATGCCAACCTGACTAAACAGGAAATAATTTCAGCCTTAATCACAGCTGCAGTATGGACCAGCAACCAGGAAAATAACCAGTCTGGTGATGGGGATGTGCAGCCCTCAGAAACAGGACAGTTCACTTTATCTTTAGAGGACTTAAAAAGCAATCTGGAGTTAAAGAGACTTGAACTGGAGGCCAAACATTTGGAATTACAATCAACGTAGAGACTGTGACAGGCAAAACATTTGGAATTACAATCAGCAGAGAGATTGCAGTGTTTGGAGGCAGAAGAAAATGGGAAACAGCATGAACATGAGAGGGAGATGTTGACTCTTTCTCAGGGTAATGGAGGTAATGGGGAAGTGGTGGCCAAACCCCAGAAGCAATAAAGGTCAGTAAATGCCTTCCACAGTGTACAGAAGGTGATAATTTTAATAGTTTTATTCATATATTTGAAAGAGTATGCAAACAGTATAATGTTGACTAAGCTCTCTGGTTATGGTTCTCGACACCCTTACTCCATGGTAAACCTGTTACTGCTCTTTCTAAATTGTCTGATACTGATTGCATAAACTATGATAAAGTTAAACAGTGATTATTGGAGCATTTTAAGTTAACTCCTGAAGCTTACAGAAAAAAAATGTTCATGAGCTTAGAAGCAAAGCAGATGAAAGTGTGTGTGATTATATTGCTGAGTTAAGCACTTATTTTCATAGGTGTGTGAGTGGGTGTCAGGTCACTACTTTTGAAAGGCTGGCAAACCATTTGGTGAGGGAGCATGCCTTTAGCACTTTGTCTGAGGACATGAGAACCTGGTTGGCAGACCGGGAGTGTAACTCTGCAGATGAGCTGGGGAGAAAAAGGGATCTCTACTTAGCAAGTATGGCACCACTGCACAAGAAGGGGATACCTAGTGCTGCACATAGATATAAGGTAACCCATGGTGGGCAACCTATGCCACCCCAACAGAGTCCTCCAGCAAGAGGGGAAGCCACTACTTAAGGTACATGGCAGGAATCAAGGTTTAGATGTTTTAATTTAACCAGAGGGGCCATGTGGCATACAAATGTCCACCGAAACAAGGTGGGGAACAAATGGTGAGGCAGCCAGCAAGTGGGAATAACAGTATGCCAGTGGTATGTTGTCTGGAGACAACAGGGGTACCAGACTATCACTAGAGTTTATATCCTATCTTAGTGTATGGAAGACAGGCCACTGCTAAGAGATACACAGCTTCTGACATAATCATTGTAAAGCCTGCAGTGGTTAAAGAGGAGCAATACTTGCTTGGGCAGTCCACTAGAGTCAGATCTCTAGGAGAGACCACTTTTCAAATACATTTGGCCAGGATTCACTTTGACTGGGAGGATGGAAAAGGAAGCAAGCAAGTAGGTGTTTTTGAGGATATCCCTGCAGATGTCTTGATAGGCTCATAGGTTCATAGGTAGGTACTAGGCTATCAGCCCTAGGGCCCATAAAAGCCTAGCCAAAAAATGTACCCTGGCTTTCGCCACCCAAGAAAATTATTTTCCTGTGCCCCTGTTGAGCAGAGCCACAGAAGTGATCCCCGGGGTGAATTTCCCATTTCCCATCCAATCATCAAGATTTTTCTTGAAGAGTGCTAATGAGGAGCTCTGTTTGACATAGATAGGAAGTCTGTTCCAGAGTATGGGAAGTCTCTGGGACAAGAATCTATCCCTCCAGCATGTTCTATTTATTGTGGTGACAAAGTTTAGGTCCCTAGACCGTGTAGCTCGGAGGGATTGGGATTTCTTTAAATGGAGCCTGTCCAACAGCTCTGGGTTTGACATAGCTTTGTATGTTAGGCAGAGATCACCCCTGAGTAGGTGATATGCGATGGAGTAAAGCTGTAGTTTTTTGAGACGGTCTGCATAGGGCATCTGTTTGAGGCCAGTAATCCTCTTTGTGAGATATTTCTGTGGTCTTTCCAGTTGTTGTAGATGTCTTGTGAGGTACATACAAAAAGGGGAGTTATACTCTATAATGGGTCTAATGAGTGATGAGTAGACGGGAACAATGACCTCTTT
The DNA here is from genome assembly GCF_019279795.1 of Protopterus annectens. Taxonomy (NCBI): domain Eukaryota; kingdom Metazoa; phylum Chordata; order Ceratodontiformes; family Protopteridae; genus Protopterus; species Protopterus annectens. The sequence continues at coordinate 901,506,052 of NC_056729.1, forward strand.
TTTTCTGGATGAGAATCCTTTTGTGATGAGATGAGCCTCATCGATGGATTTCCTGACCACTGTGGCAATGTGATTATCAAAGGAGAGACTACTGTCCACCTGTGTCCCAAGGTCTCTTATCTCATTTTTGGCATTAAGTAGACTACCAGCTATGTGGTAGTTCATGGGTACAGAGCTTTTACCAAAGGGGATGACAATACACTTTTTGGCATTGAGCTTCAGGCCATGGCTTTGACACCAGGTATCTGTCTCAGTGAGGTCCTTTTGTAGTTTTTCCACATCATTAGGAGTTTCGATTATGGCTCCTAGTTTGCAGTCATCTGCAAACTTTGTTAGCCAAAGACCTTCTGTGTTGGCCTGCACTTCAGAGAAGTAGATACCAAACAGGAGAGGACCCAGGACTGAACCCTGTGGTACTCCACTTGTCACTGGTCTGATGTCGGAATTGGAATCTGCTACTTTCACAGTGTGGGTTCTGTCTGTGAGCCAGTTGGCAACCCATCTTGTGACACAGGGATTTATACCTAGTTTAGTGAGCTTATCTATAATTCCAGATTGGGGTATGGTGTTGAAAGCCTTGGAGAGATCTAGATAAGCTGTGTGAACCATTTTACCCTCATCTATGGCTTTGGTGACTGCTTCAAAGAAGTCAATCAGGTTTAGGAGACATGATCTGCCTTTTACAAATCCAAACTGGGTAGGGTCCAGAGTTTGGAGATTACCAATGTCTTTGTTTATGAGTTCCACGATGATACATTCCATGGCCTTGCAGACCAGATTCATCAGGCTAATGGGGCGGTAGTTCCCGGGGTCCGCCGTGGCTCCCCTTAGGGAATGATTCTGGTAATGCTTTACTTTGTGTGCATGAAGTTACATGCAGTCAGGCTTGGAGACAGGCATGTGGGTCTGGTAGCCTGGGAGAAGCTCAGACATACCCCACACCTGATGCCAAGGCTGTTGAAATGGCAATTTCAGAGAGGGTGCTACCCAGTATCAGTGAGACTGAAGGTGAGCCTCAGCCGATGGTAGTTGCTGATGTATCCTTGGACAGGGTGACTGCAAGGGCAAAGGTGAGTAGTAGCACTCAGGCTGAAACTGTGGCATCTTTGTCAGAAGATACCAGATGTCCTGCGGAAGGGGAGCTGGGAAAGGTCACAAAGATAGAGTTGAGACAGGCTTAGATCTTGGACCCCACATTATGAGGCTTGAGGGAGGTAGCGAGGGAGGCATCTGATTCTCAAGGAAAAGGGGAGTCTGCATACTGGAACAAAGGGTTAGTATATAGAGAGTGGACCCCTGAGAGATGTCTAGAGGGTGAGGTAGTACAGCAGTTGGTAGTTCCCAGAGTCTACCATCTGGCACTTCTGGCCATAGCCCATGACATTTCTTTTGCAGGTTATATGGCCATAAAGCATACCAAGAGACATTTTATCCATAACTTTCATTGCCATGAGAATGCAAGGGATGTAACAGGGTACAACAGGACCTGTGAGCAGTGCCAAAAAGTAAGAAACACAGAAGACAAAGTCAAAGCTCTTTTGATGCCTTTGCCTGTGATTGAGGAGCCATTTCACAGGGTAGCTATAGATATTGTGGGGCCACTGAATACCCCCAGATCCATAGGGGAGAAGTACATCCTGGTGGTAGTAGATTATGCTACTACATACCCTGAGGCAGTGGCTCTTTCCTCCATCAAGACAAAGAAGGTGGCAATGCTTTGCTAGAGATTTTCAGCATGGTAGGTTTCCCAAAGGAAATACTGACTGACAGAGGTGCCAATTTCATGTCAGACCTTGTCTGTTGGAGTGCTATGGGGTGAAGCAAATAAAGACCACCTCCTACCACCCCCAGACTAATTATCTTGTGGAGAGGATAAACTTTGCACTAAAGACCATGCTACAGGTATTTGCCGACCAGTTTAAGAGACAGTGAAACAAATATTTGGCCCATCTGCTGTTTGTATACAGAGAGGTACTCCAGTAATCCACAGGGTTTTCATCCTTTGAGTTGCTATACGGACATAGGGTGAGGGGGGCCTTTAGATTTGATTTGTGATGAATGGAAGGTGAGTGTGAATCACAAGGAGTCTGTGGCATATGTCATAAATGCCAGGAGAAGGCTTAGGGAGCTCATGGACTTGGCCCGGAGAACCTGGCAGGAGTACAACAGCAGAAAAAGATCTGGCATGACAGCCATGCTCGAGCCCAAGAGTAAGCTGTTGGACAGCAGCTTATGGTGCTCATTCCAGTCAGAAACAGTAAGCTGGAGGTAACTTGGGAGGAAACCACTGAAGTGGTAAGGAAGGTCAGTGATATTAACTACATGGTAAACCTGCTTGGCAGGAGGCATGGGCATAAATTGTACCATGCTAACATGATGAAGCCTTACCATGATATGGCGGCCCTGGTGCTGAGTATCTTCAGTGAATGGCAGGAGGACTCTGAGGGGTAATCTGGTGACTGATCTCCTCAATGATGCTTGAACTAACACTTTAGTGGAAGGGGTAGCAATGCCCCAGTGGCTATCCACTACCCAGGATCAAGAAATCCAAGCAGTGTTTCCAGAGTTTGATGGCAAGTTCACTGGGAAACCTGGGTGGACCCAACTAGTGGAGGACCATGTGGATACAGGACCACAAAGGCCTATCAAGCAAGTCCCTTACAGTGTGCCTGAGTGAATAAGATAGACTCTGAGGGAGAAGATACAGGAAATGTTGGAACTGGGAATAATCCAGGAATACAGCATTCTCTGGGCCTCCCCAGTGGTGCTGGTAGTAAGGAAAGATGGGGGCACTCAGGTTCTGTGTCGACTACAGAAAACTAAATAGACACACAGAGTCAGATGCTTACCCCATTCCTAGGACAGATGTAGTGTGAGAGCAGATGGGTTGGGTGAAGTATGTGACCAGTATTGATCTGACCAAGGGTTACTGGCAGGTGCACTTGACTCCCATCACTAGTGAGTGGTCAGCCTTTATGACTCCTTTCTGATTATACAAGTTCATGAAGATGCCATTTGGCATGAAAAAAGCTCCAGCAGCCTTCCAGAGGCTGATACATAATATCCTATCAGGAGCAGGAGATTATGCATTTGCTTACCTGGACAATATTGCTATCTACAGCCATTCTTGGCAAGAGCACCTTCAGCATGTCAGGGTGATCCTGGGCAGACTGCAAAGGGCAGGGTTGACAATTAAGCTCAGTAAGTGTAAGGGGGGTATGGCAGAGATCTTCTACCTGGGACATACAGTGGGGAGTGGTAAGATCAGGAAAGAACCTGCCAAAGTGGAAGTTATTCAGGTGTGGTCTGCCCCAGTTACAAAAAAGCAGGTGAGGCCATTCTTGGGAATAGTGGCTTATTACAGAAAGTTATTTCCCAATTATAGTACAATAGCTGCTCCCCTCACAAACCTGATGAGGAAAAATAGGCAAGATAAGGTAGTGTGAACCCCAGCCTGTGAGCAGGTATTGCAAAATCTTAAAGGGGCTTTGAGAGGACCCCTATGTTAGCTGTCCTGATTACAGCAAAGAATTTGTTGTTGGTTCGATCCATGGGATGGGCGCTGTACTCAGCCAGGTTTCCTCAGAGGGAGAATAGCACCTAGTTATATATCTCAGCTGTAGACTCCAACCCAGAGAGCAATGTTATACAGCTGTAGAAAAAGAATGTCTAGCTATAGTATGGGCACTGCAGAAACCTCAGCCCTATCTGTATGGAAAAAAATTCACTGTGGTTACAGATCACAATTCCTTAACATGGCTATATCAAGGCAGCCACCAAAATACCAAGTTATTAAGGTGGAGCCTAAGGTAGCATGCATATGACATGACAGTGGGGCACTGTAGTGGGGTTAACATTGCTAATTCTGATGGACTCTCAAGACATGGTATGGGTTAATGTTTTCCCAGACAGACTCATTTCTCTCAAGCAACATTTCTCCAGGGTCACTTGCAAAACTAGATTGAGTCTTCAAAGGGGGGGAGAGATGTGATGACGTGATGTAGTGCCAGTTATGCCAGGAGGAATAGGACAGTGGATGTGTAGCATATCCAATCATTGCTAGCTGGAGTTTTGTAAATAATTATATGTCATTTGTTTATCAAACTTATTTGGACAGGTTCTTCTGCTGAAAATGTATTTGTAAAGCTGCTTGTGTTAAAAAATGTACCAACAGTGGGTCCTGCTGGACAGAAAAGAAATACACCTGTATGTCAGACTGTATTGTAACTGTTGAAATGAATATATTGCAACAGAGGACACTTGAAGAGAGGAGGCTTATCTCAGTCCAGCTAACTTTGAAAAATAACCTGAAATTAAATTACTTGATATAAGTCATAAAGATAGTATATCACAGGTTTGAATGCAGCCAGTGACATGATGTATGTGAAAAAAAGGACTAAGAATACTGCTGTATTGTCCTTAGTGGTAAACTAACTGGTATCCTGGAAGGGAGATGGTGTTGAAATGGTTTTATAGCTTCCAGATGCTGTAACACATCTTAGCAAAGTTCTATATGTGCTACAAGCAAACAAAATTTGAGGGCAATGCTACTCAATGCTAGAAGTCTAAATCTCAAAATACACTTGTTCAAAGCACTCCTTAAAATGGAGAACATCGACATCTGTACAGTGACCGAGACCTGTTTCAAGGCTCCGGAGAGCACCCCAGCACTACCAGGCTATAATTCATACCACACCTTTTGGCCCCTAAACCTGGACTGAAGCACTAAAGGCAGGGGTGTCTCCATATTTATAAAGGATATGCACACATCCAGACTAGTAGCCTAACATAACACATCAGAGATACTTCGGGTACTACAATCCAGGTTGTAGCCTGCTATAGATCTCCAACCATGTCCCAGGACTCCCACTCCACATTCCTAAACACACAATGGAAAATATTAGGTTACAACCCAATACCCTTATACTGGGAGACTTTAACTACCCTGCCATTAATTGGGAAAATTACTCGTACCAATGCACTTGCTCAAGGTTTTCTGGAATACATTAATTCCAGTGACCTGGACCAACTCATTCTTACCCCTACCAGGGGTAGAAACATCCTTAACCTGGTCATTACTAACATCTGTGACCATTGCTCTGCACCAGTAATCAACTCCTCCCTGCTCAGATCTAACCACAAGCTAATCACCATGGATATCCACATCCCACTTTCACCCCCCTAAAGGAAACCACTGTGAAAAACTTCTCCAAACCGAATTCTGGACTTATAAAAACAGAGGTGGCTAACTTCATGACACCCATGCAAATGGAAAATAGGTGCATGACTGAATCATACACCAATGCACTGTATGAGCACATACACAAGTGGATGGAATGGGCCATACCAAACAAAACCAAGACACTCTCCTCCAAAAAAAGGAAGACAATCTGGTGGTCCCCCACCATAAACAAACTCTACAACAGAAGGAAAAAACTGTTGCAGAAAAGGGTGAAGTCCCAAGACTGGAAAAACTTCATTGTCAGCAACAGCAAAAAAAACTGAGATCCATCATAAAATCCTCTAAAGGTAACTATGAAAACAAAATTGCTGCAGATTCTAAAGACAGCCACAAGGTATTCTATAGTCATGTCAAGAATCTACATGGCAATACTCAGATCTGCTCTGAGTTGCAGCACAATGGCAATACATATTCTGAACCAACTGATATTGCCAACATATTGGCCAACAGGTTCAGTGCAAACTTTACTACCTTTCACCCCTAAAGGGAATATAACAATACCCGAGGAATGCCAAGTCACTATTCTCAAGGCTACACAGGTGCAAAATGCACTCTCCAAAGCCAAGAATACAGCTTCCATGGGACTAGATAATATCCCTGGCTGTGTTCTGCATGAATTACAAAGTGAACTGGCACCACATCTGAGTACCCTGTTCAATCACAGCCTCATTTCAGGCTTTGTTCCTACCAAATGGTGCACTGCTATGGTCATCCTACTCCACAAAGGGGAAGCAACTACAGACCCTGGGAACTACCGCCCCATTAGCCTGATGAGTTTGATATGTAAGGCTATGGAGCACACCATCATGGACCTTATAAATAAGGACATATGGAATCGCCTAAACTCTGGACCCCATGCAGTTTGGGTTTGTGAAAGGTAGATCATGCCTGCTCAACCTGATCTTTGAGTCTGTCACCAGGGCTGTGGATGAGGGCAAGGTAGTTCACACAGCCTACCTAGATCTTGCCAAGGCCTTCAATACCATCCCAACTCAGGAATCATTGATAGACTCACTAAACTAGGCCTAAACCTCTATGCCATAAGATGGGTTACCAACCGGCTCACTGACAGAACCCACACTATGAAAGTAGCGGACTCCAAATCTGACTACTAACCAGTTACAAGTGGTGCCCCACAGGGATCAGTCCAAGGTCCTCTCCTGTTAGGCATCTACCTCTCTGAAGTTCAAGCCAACACAAAGGGACTCTGGCTGACCAAGTTTGCAGATGATTGCAAACTGGGAGCCATTATTGATTCTCCAACTGATGTAGACATTCTACAAAAACTCCTCACTGACATCAATGACTGGTGCCAGAACCATGGCCTTAAGCTGAATGCCAAAAAGTGCATTGTCATTCCCTTAGGGAAAATTTGGTGCCCATGAACTACCACATAGGCAGTAGTCCACTAAATACCGATGGTGTGATAAGAGACCTGGGGGCACAGGTTGACAGCAACCGCTCCTTTGATAACCACATTGCCACTGTAGTCAGAATGTCCTTCTATGTGGCACATCTCATTACAAAAGGTTTCTCATCCAGGAAGAAAGAGGCCATAATCCCTCTCTACTCATCCCTCATTTGACCTATTATAGAATACAATGCCTCATTTGGTATGTATCTCACTAGACACCTACAACAACTGGAAAGGCCACAACAATTCCTCACTAAGAGGATCTTAGGCCTTAGACACATGCCCTATATGGACAGACTCAAAAAACTCCAGCTATACTCTGTCTCTTATTGCCTACTTAGAGGCAATCACTGCTTGACCTAGAAAGCCATGTCAGACCCAGAGCTGCTGGATATGCTGCACCTAAAGAAATCCCAATCCCTCCATGCCACACATTGCAGGGACCTAAACCTCATTACCACAAAAAACAGAACATGCTGGAGGGACAGGTTCCTAACCCAGAGACTTCCCATACTCTGGAACAAACTTCCATTCATGTCAAACAGAGAATTTCACTGGCCCTCTTTAAGAGAAATCTTGATGAGTGGATGGGCAACAGAAAGTTCATCCCAGGGATCACTTCAGTGGACTTGCTTGACAAGGGCACTGGGAACTAACTTTGGGTGTCATGATGCCAGGTAATCTTCTTGGGCTAGGTTTATATAGGTTCCAGGGCCATTAGCCTAGTACACATCTATGAACCTATGAACCTATGTATTGTGACACATATGTGCAAGATTCCAGCTCAGCTTCTAGTAAAGTGGGTAGTGTGGGAATTATAGGGTCTGGCAACTAGATGTGATGTCATTCTGTAATCCAGCACTGAAATGATGCTTAAAACTAGATGGGACAGAAGTCTCAGGATCTTCTGTTTGTGAAACCTGACAAGAAAGACCACTCACTCACATCACCTTCCCTTGATTTATTAAGTAAGTAGGAAAGAATAATTGTTTAGATCATTCAGGAAAATATAGTGAGATCAGTTATGTATTGTTTTCCTGTATCTGTGTGGATCTTTCTATCTGTGTTATTTTTAATATTTCCTGTGTATGAAACTCTGGCACTTATTGTAAATAGATATTCAGTATTTTCATGTTATTTTATTATGTATTATTAAATATATTTAAACTTTTCATTATGACTTGTTATTTTATGAAATATTTAACATTTGATATATATTTAGTGAGTTTGTGGCATCACACTCCTGAAAGTCTTGCTGTTTGGTTAATATTACCATTGGTATTGGTATTACTTTCACTCAGTATAATTGGATACCCTGATAAGAGCCTTAGAATAACTGGCCCATAGCAGTGGCACTATCTTTAGCCTGAGAAGAGGTGGTAAAGTGGGTAATCTGTGCCAGCCTTTCCCAGGTGTGTGTGTGTGTGTGTGTGTGTGTGTGTGTGTGTGTGTGTGTGTGTGTGTGTGTGTGTGTGTGTGTGTGTGTGTGTGTGTGTGTGCGCGTGTGTGCGTGTGCGTGTGTGTGTGAGAGAGACAAATCTCAAAGAGTGTGTGTGTCAGCTATTTGGAACAGGGACACATAGCTCCTTAGTGGTTAGTGTAGATTCTTATTTAGGGCATGGAGAGAGAGAGCAAGAGAGAGAGAGAGAGAGTCCAGCCACAGGACTGTAGTGTGTTTCCTGTGTGCTCTTAAGGAAAATTGTGCTTGGTTTAGAGAGCTGCATCTAAAAACACTGTGTGTGTTTCAAAGTGAATTTTCCCCCACCAGTATCTGTGGTGTGGATTGAGGCTTCTTGATCACTGGCCAAGAGAAGGGACATCACAACTGAAGCCAATAAATAATGGAACACATTTGAATTTCAAACTTTATATCTTTCAGAAAATACATGCTAATACAAATCATGTGACTTTAGCAAATTTCTAAGTTTATAAGGGCAATATTAAAAATATGTCCTTATTTTTGTACCTTTCCCGTATTATTGTAGGCTTTGTCCAGATTTCTTGCACTAAGAAGTTGAGAGGTATACTTGAAGTTGTTAATCTGTGCCACTATTTTCCCTTCTATCTCACTTCTCAGCATCTTCTGATTTCTACCACTTTCTGCCATTACACTTGTCTTATCTGTACTCATTTTCATCCCATGTGCCTTCAGTTTTGCATTCCTTTCCCCATCCATTGCTGAAGATCTTTTTCAGAGTCTGCCCGTAATGTCACATCATCTGCATAGAGCAACTTTGTTGAGCTGTCTGCTCCAGCTTGTCTGCTGATTTAACCCATCACCAGTATGAACAGCAGTGGGCTCAGAGCAAAGCTTCAATGCTCACCCATTTCTATTGCAATCCTCTGAAACTGAACACTGTTCATACTTGAGTCTTTGGTTCTTGTACGACGTTTGCATTCTTTCTAATAATCTTTCCGGGACTTTGAACCATTGGAAGGTTGCGCAAATCACCTTTCTTAGAACCTTGGCTTATGCTTTCTCCATATCTAGGAGTGCCCAGTTGGACTCTTTCTTGATTTCTAGATTCTTCTCAATTACCTGTCTAACTTCAAACATGGAGTCAGCTATGCTGCATCACAATAAGAATCCAAATTACTCATCTCCTATCTTACTTTCTACTACTGTGTGTATTTCTTTATCAGTCAATCTCTCCAGAACATTCATTCAATGAGACAGGGCTCTAGCACCTTAAGAAGAAGAGGAAATAGGTGGAGTTGAAGAAGAATGGTAGCATCTCAAAACAGCACATAGGAGGACTACAGAACAGATATGTGGCTGAGACAGGCCTGGAAATAAACTAAATAAGAAAAGATGGTGGTGGAATGCAGACGTCCAGGAATTCATCAAAAGAAGAAGGGGTGCAGGAAAAAACAGGAGCTATAAAAGGTGGACCAGACTACAAAGAAAGTCTCACTGGCTAACAAAGAGGCTGAGAAAAGAGTTGCAGTAACAAAGAATGCAGCATCAGAGGCACTCTACCAGCTTCTGGAAAGTGACTCAAAGAAACTATATCAGGTTGCATGCCAAAGACAGAAAGATAAAGAAGAAAGTCAGACACCCTTCATAAGGGATGAAAGCAACAACCTGCTCACCAGTCCACTTGGCATCAAAGGCAGATGGAAAGAATACTTCCAGCAGCTTCTGAAGAAAGAAAACCCCACGGAAGCTGCATTGTCTCAAACACAGCCCCAAATGAGAGCAGAGGAGGATCCCACAATAGAAGAAGTAAGAACAGCACTAAGAAAAATTAAGTTAATGAAAGCAGTAGGCTCAGATAAAGTCACAGCAAATATGGCCAACATGGTGGGTGAAAGAGGGAAGTAATGGCTCCTAAAGGTACTCATATCAGTGTGGAAAGAATGGTGTATCCCCGATGACTGGAGAATATGTTTACTAGTACCAGTGTTCAAGTAGAAAAGGGGACATTCACAACTGTTGGCTGTATACAGGTATCAAACTGCTGTCAGATTGTGTGAAAGTTCTGGAGAGGGTGACTGATAAATTAATACACAGAGTGGTAGAAAGTAAGATGCGAGATGAGCAATTTGAATTCAGATCTGGATGGAGCACAACTAACCCAATTTTGGAACAAGACAGATACTTGAGAATAGCCAGAAATTAGGAAAGAGCCCAAACGGGTATTCATAGACTTGGAGAAAGCATATGATAATGTCCCATGAAAGATGATTCAGACAGTTGTTCACCAGGTTTAAGTTACAGAAGCATTTACAGAATTAGTGAAAGCTATGTACAAGGACCGAATGACTCAAATACAAACAGTGTTCAGCCTCACGGAGGGGTGCCCAGTAGGAGTGGGTGTGCATCAGTGTTCAGCTTTGAGTCCACTGATGTATACACTGGTAATGGACTACATTAGCAAACAGGACAAAGTGGACAGTTCAACAATATTGCTTTATGCAGATGATATGCATTACAAGCAGACTCTGAACAAGAACTTCAACAAAGGCTAGGAGAATGGAATGCAAAGATGAAGGCATATGTGATGAAACTGAATACAGAAAAAAACAGTTGTAATGGCACCAAATGGGGGATATCAGAAGAAGATGTGAATTGAGATACAGAGAAAAATAGTGGAAATGGTTAACAGCTTTAAGTATCTGGGAGGGTTGGCTGAGATGAAGGGACATCTGAATGAGGATGTCAAAGCTAGGATCAGAGGGGCTGCAGTGTCTAGGGTAGCATTTGCTAGATGAATGGCAAAGAAGCTGAACAGTATGACCAGTACTACTATATAGTATTGCAATTTAGGCAGTAAAGGCATTGCAGTGTCCAGGGCAGTACAGTTTCTGTGCTGTTTTCTTCATTCAGATGTTACTGGAAGTACTACTTCCATATGCTTTGATGCCCTGTGGGCTGGTGAGCATGTTACTACTGGAATCCCTTATGAAGAGAATGAGAGTCTGACTATTTTCTTTATCTTTCTGTCTTTGCTTTGCAATCTGATACAGTTTCTTTATGCCGTCTACTGACTTACTTTCCAGATGATGGTAGAGTGCCTCTGATGCCTTGTTCTTTGCTATTGCAACTCATTCCTTAGCTTCTTTATTAGCCAACCAGTATTTAATCCTAGCCTGGCCCATCTTTTCCAGCTACCACCTCTTCCTGGACATCTGCATTTGACCACCAGCTTTCCTTATGTAGCATATTTCTATAACACAAATGACAAAATCTGACACATCTCGTTTTGAAATGCTGCAATTTTTCTTCAACTCCACCAATTTCCTCTTCTTCCTGATGTGCTAGAGACCTGAGTAATTCTTGCATTCTTGGGCTTTCTCTCAAATCAACTTCCAGGTCTTCAGCCTAGTTTCTGCTGACCTTAGAGCCTTTTCTGATCACTGCTTGCATGTGATTGTGGACTGTTTTACTGCGGTTCCTATGCAATTGATGAGTCTACCTCAGTGCCTTTTCCTTACTAGAAAGAAGTCCACCTCAGTCCCAAATTGGTCACCATTGTATGCAATCTTGTGACTGTTTCTCTTGCTGAACCATATTTCAGCCATCAACAAACCATTTGTCAGACAGAAATCTAGAATGATCTCTCCATCTTTACTTCTGTTGCACCACCCATATGGGCCAAAGCAGTCCTCAGTATCCTGTTCTGTCTATCCATATATGTGCATTCAGATCACCCATAATCAGTACCAATTCCTGGTGAAAACATGGTATAGAAAGGTACCATCTTTGACTCAGCTTTCTTGCTCTTGCTTCACAGGAATCCCCAGTAGTGTTCTCACATGTATGTACTACCTGATATTGTTTTTGTTTACAATCCTAATTGCTATTTTTGTGAAATTATACATGTAGTCTGCTTTTTTCACGCATATTTTTAGTTGCTAACAGCTCTATATGGTCATTTATTTTCTGGACCTATATTTCAAAGCATTTTTGTTTTTTGTTTTGCTCTACTTGCCCTGCATATGAGTGTTGGTTTACTATCACATGTTCGACATAACATTGTTCGAATGTGCAGATGTCCGAACCAAATGTTCGGAAATTTGTACACCAAACAGTGTAAATGACGAACTGAGCATTTCAGTGCAGTCGAATTTCAAAAATGTCAACTATACTGAAATGCTCCTACCTACTCAACATACTACAACTGTTTTTTGCAGGGTGGCAAGCCCTCCTGAACCCCACACCCCCCTACTTATATATGCAAACTCCAAGATCACACTATAGTGAGGATAAGGGTACATTTCCCCATCCCCACTATAGTGCAATCTGCACCGCAATGTTGGAGATGACAACAGTGGCCATTCGCTCTTGTCAGCTTCGACATTGTGGTGATCACCCTACCGGTTCTGCTAAGTGGTTTTCGCACATAGTTCTTTCATCTAAAAGATGAACGAACATGTGATTGCAAACCTGAGCATTTTGTTATGCCAGTATGGAATTATACTCATAGAATATTGTGGCTTTGAATAATAAGTACAATGCTGCTTTATTCACTAAAGTGAATATTGTCACCTGCTGTCTGTACTTTTAGATAAGTAACCTGTTTGGCAATTAGAATAAAACTTACTGTAATCTCCAAGGGATACAAGCGACTCTATGTTATTGTATAATACCACTGTTGTTATTTCTGACATTTAATGGAGAATGCAAAATTGTGTGTAGCATCTTAGTAGTTACTGTTTCATTTCATACCCTTTATAACAAAGTAGTGTATATTATAATTAGCTTGGTATCAGCTGCAGTTACCTTTTGTTTGTTTTTCTCTGATTTCTTTGCATTTGTGTTGCTCAAATAATTTTGATATTTCTACTTGGTAATCAGACTGTTTTAAAACTTCAAAGATAACATTTACCTACTTTTCCTTTTTATTTCCAGTCCCCTCAGCAAAAGTTTTATCTGTGTCCTGGCCAACCTCCAATAAAACAAAAGCTGTCTGGTTGCCCTGCACTGTGAGACCCTGAATTGGTGGAACAATAAACTGTTTTTAGCTAAACTAGTGTATGTTAGAGTAGTATCTAATCTGTCCTTGAAAGTGAAGACATTTTTGGTATAACCTTTTACTGTAAACACGCACTGAACTGGTAGCCCCTCCACCGTTTGTGTTCCTATTGTACTCCTAGGTCAATTACTTAAAACTACTTTTTTTCTCTTGAAAAAGGTTTACCTATTTTCCTGCAGCCCATACTTGTAATATTTTCACTATAGAAGTGGTGGCCCCTGTTCCCACACTGTACTAGATTAATAGCACAAGATTTCTAGTTATTAGGAGGATACCATGATACACTGGCCTGGAATTGACTGAGCTTGGTTTCCCTGATTGTTTTCTTGAAAGCTGGCCTGGTCTGGTTTTCTGGCTCATCCCGTTTGAATCACCCATTCTGTGCTTGAGCTCACTCTGCTCCCCTAACCTACCCCATTCCCACACACCTCTGATATCATTTCCTTTATAGCTAACCCCGCTTTTGTCCACCTTTGCACTTGCAAATAGACACCCCACTACTCTACTCATACCTCACATCAAAATTAACTGTAATGCCCACTCCCTTCACCTCATGAGCCTTATCTGCTATTAACTCTTTCAGTCACTTTCTTAATAAAACTCCTTTCAATCAATCCTGATTTCTTCTAATAACCTTAAATACATTCTTTACTCTTTACTGTCTTTCTGACCTGTAACTAAATCATGGCTATACCTTTCAAAGCTCTATTTCTCTCCCTCCTTTTTTCTAATTCTTTTCTCAGCTCTAACCACTTACCATAATCCTTACCTGCCTACTACCCTATCTCCCACAGTCTCTATTCCCACTACCTACCATACAAATAACTAATCCACCCCTATTTCCCCCTCTCTCTTTAACCATACCATTATATCATTTCACAAGTTTAAAGCATTGTACATACCAAATGCACAGCCGCTCATCAAAGCAAAATATCAGGTCCTATGAAAATATTTCTTCTACAAATACTTAACAGCACAATACTACTCTTATTTGGTGATAGTCACTCCAACCTAGGCCCTTGCCAGCATCACTCCAACCATACTTACACAACACCATCCTTCCAACTGCCTCACAAATAACCCATTACAATCCCAAGCCTCCAAAAATTTTTTTTGTCAATGAATATACAAAGCATTGTCCATAAAAGCACCCTACTTCATGCCTGGATTTCTCAATATAACCCAGATATACTTGCCTTATGTGAGACATGGCTAAAACCTCATATCACAAACTGACCCCCCCCCCCCCTGGTTGTAATATTTTTAGACTGGATAGAAGTAAAAAAGGATGGAGGAGCAGCTATACTCTACTCTAACCAGCTCTCTCACTCTCCCCCCTCTCAATAGCTATCCCTGATTTCTGCCCTGACAAACTACTTATAGCAACCTGTAACCTAAATCAACACAAAAACCATTCCATTGCAGCAATCTGTATACCCCCAGGTAAAAATATTCCCATACTCGAGCAATTTCTTTCTTGGAGTTCTGTATCCATTTCCTATGAAACCATCATCTTTGGGAACATGAATATTGAATGGAACCTTATTAATACTGCCACCCCTAGCTACTCTATAAACCTTTATGGCTTTACACAGCTGATCAACTCACCAATGCACCAGCAAACAAATTCCCAGAACGGCTCAACTGTATATTAGTATCCAACCCCCTGTCCTATCATAACCTTCCATCCTACCAAACTCCCTTAGTGACCATCGCCCTATCTCAGTAGTAAGACACTCCCAATCTGAACAAGAGCCACCAATATAGAGAGCCTCATAACCTTAAAATTTACAACCCTGCACTCTAAACGAATTACTGTCCACTGTAAACTGGTCACTACTAGACACATTACCCATTGTTGAGGTTGTCAAAAGCTTCAATAATATATTCCTAGAAAACCTAAGCACCCTGGCTCCCAGTAGAAAAATTAGGCTATAATGTAGTTATGCACCATGGCTAAACCAGGCAACTCGATCACTTATGAACAGAGACCATTCTTGGAGAGCATGGAAAAAAATAACAACTCAAATTTCCACCTGAACATAAATAACATCTTTGCAACCAAACAAAAAAGCAGGTCCTACTGGAGAAAAAAAATTCTATCAAAAATTTCTGAGGAACTCACATTCCAACCCAAAGAATCTCTTGACACTCAATAAACAAATTACTATCTCCAGGGAATTCCTCTTCATCAAACCCCTTCCCTAATAAACATTCTAGCAAAATTGTAACCCCAATTAACAACTTTTTCATTGAAACAAGAGAAAAACATACTGAACTAGAAACTTTCGAAATTAAGACTCCACTGCTTACCTCATCTCTTCCATCATTTTCCCTAGCACCCATAGCAACTTCCTTCAATAGATCACTTCTTAACAAACACAAACCCTGTTATCCATCAGCTGACAAACTCCCTCCATTATTTCTCTAACATGCAAACAGATCCGTAGCATACCCTCTATCAAATCCTATCACTAGAGCCATCCAAAAAAATACAGCACCAGATATCTGGTAAAAATTCTTCATAATAGCCCTTCACAAGGGAGGACATTTTACAGAACACTCAAATTACAGCCGTGTTGCCATATTATCCCCCTTATCCAAGATACAGAAAAATGTATACATTGACAAATACTAATCCACCTCTTACAGGTAATTACATTCACAAAGCATGGTTTCCAACCTTGGCACAGTACTACCACTGCCCTCTTATCTTTCACACACAACATTGCCCAAACCAGAGATAATAATAAAGTCATATCTGCTCTATTCCTTGACCTATCCAAAGCATTTGATACTGTTTCCCATTACATCCCCCTAAATAAAAGTTTCAACCTGCAACTCTCTACCTCCACTATCTCCTGGTTTAGCAGCTACCTCTCAAAGAGATATCTGTCCATCAGATGGCAAACATCCTTCACCCTTTCTGTCTTGTTAAGACTGGGGTTCCCCAGGGCTCTATCCTGTGCCTCCTTCTTTTTAATTTATTTACAAATAGCCTCCATGTCTCTACTGCCACTCTACCTTAATAAAGTACACAGATGATTCCACAATTATCAACACCTCTGACAATATACAAAATCTCCACACTGTCACTCAACAATCTCTGCACCTAGTAGAACAATGGCTAAGTGAAAACAACCTGCTTCTCAACCCCAAAAAGACCAGTCTTCTCCTTTTCCTTCCAAAAAACCTCAGTCCAGCTAAAGAAAACATCACCATTTCATCCTTAGATAGCCAGATTCACAGCCAGTAATAACTACAAATCCCATCAGTATATAGCTCGAAAAGCTTAAGATGGCCAAAGCTCCCCCCACATGTTTCCAATATCAAGGGCAGTTAGCTTAGTACTAATCTATGAATCTATGAACCTATGAACAACTACAAATTGCACATAGCATCCTAAATAGCCCCAACTCCTGCAACATCCATAATTATACACTACACACCCAATTGTGGCCTCAGAAGCACACAACAAAACCTACTTCAGGTGATGAATCCAAACAAAAATATTGGAAAAATACTTTGCAGTCATTCAATTGCATACTCATGGAACAAACTTCCATTGTCCCTTCACTCCACTACCAAAAGTGGCAAATTCAAAAAGCAACTAAAAATTCATTTCCAACATGCATGGATCTGTACTTTGTCAGGAAATAACCTAAAGAATTTTTCCTCTTCTCTCAATTGACATATCTGCCTGGTATCTGCTATCTAAACTGTCTACACGTACTACTCTCTCTGCAGTTAGTACCTATGCTATTAAATGCACGTGTTGTACTATGTCATGATGTTACTCTGAATTGCATATTACATATTTTTTTCATTTTAGGCATTGCTATATTCCTTGTATATGACTTAATACTAACCAAGTTTCTCAAACGTATGGCTACATCATTCTGAAAATATTGTAATTTTGCATTGTAAATATTCATGTTGTATACTTCTATTTCTCTTGTTTTGTACTAAGTATCATACAACTTGTACTGTTAGTGTTTTTCTTATATTTCCATTACTTTCCTGAAACGTTTCTCCTTAGGTCTCTGCATGAAAAAGGGCTCTCTGAGCCCAGTTGGACTAACCCAGTTAACAAATGTAAAAAAATAAACTAAATTTGTGTCGTCCTTTATCTAGTACATCTTGCAACTACTGTCTGAATGCACTATTTTCCTCACTGTCATGACCGTGCTGTGGGGCATAGGCTGAAATTATGAATAATGCCCTATCCTTACACTGGAGTCTAATTCACATGAGTTTATCACTAATTCTGATGACATCCCTCACTGTCTTGTGAAGCCTCTCTCACACCACAATTCTTCATGCTATTTCTAAACTGCCCTTCAACAAAGTAATAGACTCTGTTTCTCATGCCAAGTGGCATTGCTGCACTGCCCTTCCATCTCATCTACTGGATACAGAGGATGTCCAGCCTCCTTCTTACAGTCATGTCATTCACTTCCTACCTGTATCCTGTCAGTGAGCCTGCACTGAGCTTAGCAATTCTTAGTTCATGCTTGGCAGTTGATTGGTTTTTCAACCAGCTTTTTGCTCAACAAAGCTATTCCAGGGAGACCAAGCTAGGCAACTGGACATTGGAAAGCCAGTAGCTTAGTGACACAGGGCTGCAGGACATTATGGAGAGCACACACTGGACAATAGGGGTACATGCACCTATAGATCCTTGGCATAAACTGTAGTAGGCTGGGCCCTTAACCCAATTATCACCATCAATGCCCATGCCCGTTTTGTGACATGAGTCAACACAAACGAATCACCTAGAGGCAATTTTTATCTCATCAAGTGCCTAGTTCTGACACACTGCACAGTCTTTGATCCATGTTCTCTTGTGTAGAGGATAATGTGCACCACAATTGATGACCAAAGCAGCTGGTCTATACAAATCTTACTCCTATAGGGCATCATGTAGATGCTCTGCTGCTGACCACAGCTCCATCTTTGTGGGAGGTTGATCAGGAAATACCTAAAATGTTTTTCTGACATAGGAGGAACCCCTCAGAGAAACAGGTAGAACATGCAAACACCATACAAATATTGGCTGGAGGTCAAGACAGAACCTTGTACCTTCTGCATGGGATGGCAAAGACCTTCACAATTATGCGAACTGGTATGCCACAAAATCCTGCAGATAATTCATCTAGACTTATAAGGGATCCTTAAGGTATGGGGACTAAGTGGCATCAGAAAGGGTTATAATTTCTTTAATACTGAAGGGGTAATATCTTTGTAGGAATTTAGGGAGGAATTCTGGTTACTCTAGAAAGATTTTCACAAGTTCCTGTTAATTAAGTCTTGCCTTGTTTTTCAGGAATTAAGCCAAATAGTCCAATTCCACAAGAGCTGGCTAAGGACTAAAGGAGCAGGCAGACAGTAGTCAAACATTGCCTTTACTGCTACGATCATTATACAATATTCTTCCCCAGATTTGAGTCATTCTGTGAAGCCTGTGGATATGCTAACACAAAGCAGACATGACTAATATGGTACACTTTTACACTGATGATTATTTCACATCTGTGGAGACTGTATAGATGCTTGTCCATCATATCAGTTGGTCAGAATGAATTTAACTGGGTTTCTTTTATGCCTAAAATGTTTGGTACCTGCACGCAAATTGTTTTGGCTTGCATAATGATGCAACCATTTTGGATAAAATGCAGAATGCAAAGCATAAACATATGGAGAGGAAATTTTTTATGCACTCATATTAACTAATGTTCTCCACTGCTGGTTCTGATAAGAGTTTACCCCTTGGTTAGGATAGCCCAAACCACACCCTAAAATGTAAAAGTGGTAGAGTGGAGGAAAGTTGCTGAGTTCTCACTTTTTGACATTATTTCTTAGAAGGATGATGGTGACATATCAAAGAAAAAGATAAAGAAGTCAAGAATATGTACCATGTGGCTGTCTGTGATTACGGTTTAGAAGCAGTGATGACACCTTTTAAGTCAATGGTCAACTCATTTAAATGTGTTTTTTCTGCTGCATATAGCTTTACTCTTTGGGGAGGGGGACTAATAGTGTGGCATTATACATGATGTTTGATACCAGAGACTAGGACAAAGGTTAAGGCTTCAATGAATTTAGCAATTTGGTGTTAAACTAATCTAATAAAATTGATTAATAAGGTACTGCCTTGGATTGATAAATGATAATGTTGAGGACAAATGGACATCTTTCTCAGCAAGGATGTATATGAATAAAGTCACAAAAGATCCTGGTTAATATAAGCAGAATGACTGGGCATTAAATATAAATTTATTAAAAGAATGATCATGGCTGCTTCATCAGGATTCCCATTTGCTCATTCTCCCATATTATTCACTTGTCATACCCACCTGACTTTTATTGTCAGGTTTTCACTGAAACATTAGTAAAGAAATTGGACAAACAAATAAGTGATCATTGTTATACAGGTTTATAATGTTATTTGCCAGTAGACAGAGACAGATATGATCCATCCATCAGTCTGATTATTATCAGGGAAGAATGCTCCCTATGGATGTGTGGCTCTAGTCTCAAATCATGGTCATTAGCAGGGTCCAACTATAAACAACAGTGTAAACTGTGCTTGTCTCTTCTCTGACGTCCAAAATGTGGGATAACAGAGACATCATACCAAAAGATATTACTGGGAAAAGTTAAAGGTGCTTTCAAAGCCTAAACCAATGTGTGCAAAATGCATTATAATAAAGGTAACAGCTATGATCTAAACAAATGCTATTACATATGTCCATTTACAAGCAGAAGGAGGGTGATAAAGAAACACACCAGCATTTGCTGTGTTATCCTTCCTGTATAATAGAACACACTTCTAACCCCAAAACTAACTGCCACTGAACTACAAACCAGAACATGTGCACATTAGTCTGCGTTAAGACGATTAAATGTCGTAGAGGATGAGATGATGTCAGGCAGCCATAATCCTGATATTGGATCACCTACTGTTACGTTAACCATGTTTACACATTATAGTTTATTCATTAAAAGGGCACCTCTGCAGTAATTCAAAAATATTTCTGGGAGATTACTTTCTCCTGAACATTTAAGGATCATGCATAAATCACACCAAATGACAATAGAATCTAATGTACTACTAAGTGAAGAATGGACAACCTATGTGTAATGTTAAAAGAAGCATAAATAAATGTCTATAAATCATCACTGGAAATGTTTTTGGTAGATATATTTCTACAGAAGGCAAGAGTGAAAGCTTCTTCTTAGCTGAGCCTAAATTTCTTCAGTCAGAGTTTTATTGTTTGTATCATAATAAAATCAATGAAATTTGCAAGCAAATTGCAAAGGCTCAGTTTGTTGAGCTTTGAGCTGTTGGCCTTTCTTTTAATTCTTAACATACATAGGCAATTAACCGACAACTTCATTGGTTTATTCTTGTTGTATAAGTGAGCATGTTTCCTCATAGCCATAAAATCCTTGCGGAGTGCTGTGCATAGTTCTTTACATATAATTGCATGCCATGCAGATATTTTCTTTCTACCTCCATGAAGACTGCATTCCAAGAGCAATAGTTTGGCAACATTAAAGTAATAAGAACAGAAGAAGGTGGAGTCAATTTTTCAGTCACACACTTCTAGTTCTATGCAAGAGATCCAACATATCTTGGAGAACTCAGATGAAAAATAAGAAGCCATAGCACATCAAAGAAAAATAAAGTTCGGCTCTTCCATGGAGATGTTTATTGATTCTCTTTAGCAGTTTCCTAAGATACCAGGGTACTGCAGCCAGAGGGCTGGGGTACAAACGTACCAAAATGTGGTGGAGGCAAAACTGGTATGGTGGGGTACAATGTGGGCAATTCATTATTAAATTATTAAAATACAATACAGGGATTGAAGATAGATGCGCTTTTTGACGAAATAGAAAAAAGACTGTATTATAAGACGTAATAAGATAATGCAATATCACAGTGGGTAATCATGACTTTGGATAGTTACCCTTTACTTTTTAATGAGAAAAAATGATGTCCATTTTAGCAGGCATGTTCTTCTGGTGATAGTCCTTTTATTCTTTGCTAATAAGTGAGCATTAATGGATGACTTTTTGCAATCAACATGAGAGCCACCAGACTGCTAAAGCAAGAACTCTGGGATCTGAATGCAGTTGCCTGCCTTATTCCTGGATTACATTACAGAATAGTTATAAAGAGGCAGGCTTACTGACTGAAGTGTGCAGATCTGTGTTAAAAGGCTAAATCAAGCACCTATGTGAATGAGATCCGATTCTTCTTTCCTTACCATTATGAGCAGCGTAACTATTAGAGTATTTAGAAGGATGGTATATCAAATGATTTCACCAAAAAGTAACCAAAAAGCAATACCACATAAAACACACACACACACACACACACACACACACACACACACACACACACACACACACACACACACACACACACACACTCACATAGATCCCATTCAGAAGCTTGCCTGTTCAAAAAGTCAAATTTCATATGGTCAAGACCATGTGAATGACTTTCTGAAATATTAAATGTCAGAAAACAACAAAAATCTACATTTTTTCAGGGATGCAAGCCCCCATGCACCCCCACACCCACTGCATATTATATATACCAACTCTGAGATTGCACGACAGTGGGGAAAACAATAAATTCCCTGATCCGCACTGTGCCATGATTCCATTCAAAAGCTTTGACATTTTGGAAAGTTGATTATATGGTCATGATCATATAAGAGTAGAGCCTCTGAATAGGCTTATACATATATATATATATATATATATATATATATATATATATGGATTCACTTTAGAAGCACAAAATACTGAAATATCGAAATTCAGTATTTCAAGCCCATAAAGTGGAATCCTGAAAACAACGAAATCTCAGAAGCATGAAATTCAAAACCTCGCACACCGAAGATTTTGAATTAGCACTTCCAGTGTTTCGCTGTGGTTGTGGATTCAGGTAAGTGCTTATTTGTTAAGGGTTTTGGGTAGGGGCTGTGGTGTGTGTTAGTGTGTTTTGTTGCTGTGATGTGTGTGTGCGAGGGAAATGTAGCTTGTGTGGTGGTGTTATGTGTGTGTTTGTATGTAGTGCGACCTCGGAGTTCGAATATTTAAGTGGGGGGTCTGGGGGTGCGTAGTAGAGAGCTTGTGTTTGTGTGTGGGGAGGAAGGTGTGTGTGTGTGTGTGTGTGTGTGTGTGTGTGTGTGTGTGTGTGTGTGTGTGTGTGGAGTAGCAGTGCTAATTTCAAAATCTCCGGTGTGCGAGATTTTAAATTTAGCCCTCCTGAGTTTTCATTGTTTTCAGGTTTCGACTTTATAGCCTCGAAATACTGAATTTTGATATTTCAGTATTTTAAGGATATAAAGTGAATCTATATATATATATATATATATATATATATATATATATATATATATATATATATATATATATCATATATACAGGCTTTTAGAAGATGTTTTTTACTTTTTATTTCAGGAAATCTGCCTAAATTATATACTTATTTCAATCCATATTTGAAGCACAACAGCCTGCCTAATACTAGAAACTTAGACATATCTGCTAATAGTACCTCCCTGAAAAGTAAGTACGTTGCCTTTGAAGCTCTAAGCAGTTTTCTACATCAGGAGACAGAAAAAAAAGTATGACTTCATTAATGGCAGGGAAACAGTAATGGCACAAAGATATATGTACATTGCATTTCTCCACAAGTATAAAATACCAGTGCTTACTTTGTGCGTGTGTGTCGTTTATTATATTCTTTGTCTATTTGTTAGCACTAAATTTACCGGTCATGCTTTCTTCTCACAGTGTATTTAACGTATTGAGTTTCAAGCAGAAGGCAAGTGAGCTATATGTAGATAAAAGAAATAGAATATTATGGTACCTGAAACCATTTCCATAATTTAAACATATTAATGAAATGTTTACCTTTACAGGTTGAGCTAACAGGGAGCAGAGCCTGTGTGCACTGACAGAAATTTTTAAAAGAGATTCTGGACTTCACACAAATTCAGGTAAGTTTTTTTTTTTTTTTTTTTTTTTGCATGTTATTACAGCATATAAAGTCATTTTGCAGTTTTGCTGATCTTAATCAGCTTGGTTATCTGATTGATCATTGATTTTCTTTGTTAATAACTGGTTACAACCTTTTCTGACCTACTGTTGTAACCTGTTAGTTGGTCTAGTGAGAGTAGATTAATTGCTATTCTTTCTATGCAGCTTATCACCATTGGGTTGAACTCATAGAACATTTTCATTACTCAGGAAAAACTCAGAAAAGTTCCTTTTTTGCTTTTTATTACTGCACTGAGAGACGTATTTTGGAGCTGCTGATTTTAAACTGCTTGCCTATCTGATTTACTCAATTTTCTCTGTTCATAGTTGTTCGCCAACAGCTTTTTCTGACATAGTGTGGTGGCCATTTTGGATTGAACACTTGCTGGTCAAGTGGGAGTAGATTAATTGCTGCTGCTTTATCTAGGTAGCTCTTACTGTTTGCTTGAATTTATACCTGATTTTTCAGCAGTTTTATTTTTTTCTTGTTTCATGTACACTCTAATCACAGAAGGACTTCAAATGGCAAAAATGTAGAACAGCCAAAAATCAAGCCAGGAGTCCAACGTCTAAACCACATTTAATAGAAGCACACACAACACAAAGCTTTCAGGACAATATCTCTTTCACAATGTTTACACAAAGTAACTCAAGTGCATCTCTTATATACAAATAGCCAGCTCTTCATCTTAGTCACCTGACCCAATTAAAAGTAATACAGAATTAATTAATTATATTACTAAACAGCCCTAAACCTCCATTATATGCAATAAATTTTTTATGTTTTTTATGTGTATGTATATATATTTATAGTTAATTTTTATGTATTATACTGAGGTTTAAGTCTGCACTCCTCCTGCAACTCTTAAGATCTTAATATACCTATCCCACCATACCAGCATGGCACAACCAGTATCAATGTGTCACCAGCAGCAAATTGGTTCTATGTCTAGCGGGCATAATTCAGCCACAGGAAACATCCTAGTTATTGATGACTCAATTGTTAGGCTCACAGGTTGCACACTCACAAGGCTGGCCAAGGACAGTGTGATAATCAGCTATCATCCAGGATCCAAAATAATGCCCATGACTGGGACATGTAACAACCAATCTTCCAGAAAGTGTGACTACAATTTGATTGTAATCTGTGTGGGGGTAAATAGACCATACAGATGGATGTGTTAGAGATTATCACACTATAAGTTTTGAGTGGAATCCTCCCTTCACCAAGAATTATATCTAGATAAAAAGAAAATATACTTGGGTCAAGAATTGGCAAGGTTGCTGTTGTCATCCCAGGGGTGATCTGTGATATGCATCACTCTGGGACAGAATATTTGACAGTCCAACTTACGCTGCAAAAGATGGTCTATATCTTTTATTCAAGTGCTTCTACTTACTGGCCATTGCTCTTTTTGCTCCCCCTGTGATTTCTTTTAGACAGACATCATTTAACAAACATCTATAAGTCATAAACAAACTGCCTTAGCGCAACAAACCTCTGAATTTCAAATGCATCCATGTATGTATTTTTACCCTGGCATGGTTCAAATCCTTAGAGAACACTACTTCTGTGGCTGACTTATATGTATACCACACCATCGGACCCATTGGTAATGCTGGTGGTACACATCCGAGAAAATATCCCTTTAAAATGTACTCAGAAACCCAACTCAGTCATCTTACTGATCTACAGCTAATCTTAGTTAAGTCTAATTTCAACTCATAGCCTGTTATTAATTACCTTGCATAGCTCCAGATGACCATTATAAACTCCTGGCATTCATAGAGGATGTCCTTTAATTAACAACTCTTTAATCCTTAACGACTTCAACTACCTTTTCATTTTTTGTAGCTGCTACACTTCCAACATTAGCCACACTCAGTGTTTCTTGCACTAGCTAAACAAAAATGCCCCAGATCAGCCTGTCCTCAAATCATGCAGGGGCGTATATATATATATATATATATATATATATATATATATATATATATATATATATGTATGTATATATACGCCCCTGCATGATTTGAGGAGGTCTATATATATATATATATATATATATATATATATATATATATATATATATATATATAATATATATATATATATATATATATATATATATATATATATATATATATATATATATTCTTGACTTAGTGCTGGCAAAGTAGGCTCCTGTCTGCTCCCCTACAATAGCCAGTCCTTAATTACTAAAGTCTGACCACAGATGCATTACCTTTACCCTCAAAACTTCCACTTCCTCAGTTACAAAAGCACCCTTCTTAAGACTTCAGAAAGACCAACTTCATACAGCTGTGTGATGAACTCTGTAAATTTACCCATGTTAACTCCACAGCAGATCCAGTTTTGCACTATTACACAAGTGTTTTTTTATGTACATTTCGAGAAATATATTGAGCCAGCAGTCTCTTCCAAAACAAACTATGGTGGTAAATTCAAACATAAACCATACTAAGGATCTACTGATATACAACACACTGTATAGCAGAAGGAAAACTCTACTTAAATTGCCTCATAGGATTAGAACCCCACAGCTTCAAACAGTATTAAAAGACAGAAACCAGTAAAGCATCAAATAAAGATTAGTAACAGAAGCGGGTCTATGTTAGATATTTGAACATCCAAAATGTCGAACGTTACATGGTCGAGACTAAATGTTCGACATTTGGATGTTCAAACACACCCCCTACTTAAATATACCAACTCTGAGACCGCACTTCAGTGCAGAAAAGGGAAATTCTCCTTATCTGCACCATACAGCACCATTAAAAGTCAATCTTCAAACACTTGAAATTCCGAACGTTTGGTCTCGACCATGTAATGTTCGAAATTGTAAGCGTTCGAAGAACCGACAGACCCACAGAAGCATAGTGTAATTATAAATAATTATTCAGTTATGTCAGTAAACTAGGAAATAACTCTCAAATGTATTCCAGGCTTTTCCCAACTCAAGATTCCCACTCAGTCATAGGTTTATAGGTGTTTACTAGGTTAATGACCACAAGGGCCTTTTTAAGCCTAGCTGTACATCCCAAATCTCTGACAAGTGATACCCTTGATAAGTGTAAGTGTGAGTCTGGGAGATTAACCATTTATAGATTACCTATGTCCATTAGAGACATAGGTGCCAAGCCAGGGATGAATTTCCATTTTCCCGTTCAAATGTACAAGTTGCACTTGAACTGGATTAGGGAGGAACTTAGGGATGGGAAGCCTGTTTCATAGATGGGGTAGTCCCTGGGATACATACCTATCTCTCTAGCAGGTCCTATCTATATCACAGGCAAGGTTTAAGTCTTTAGAATAGGTAATTCTGGTGCTGCTTGTTTTGTGGATATGCAGGAGGTCCATCAGAGTGAGGTCTGACAATGCCCTGTATGCCAGACATAGATCTCCCCTCAAAATCCTGTAGGATACAGAATACAGGGATAGGGCCTTGAGGTGGTCTGCATAGGACATATTACTTACACCCTGTATTCTTTTAGTGAGGAACATTTGTGGATGATATGCCTGGTTAGGTGCATACCAAAGGAGGCATTGTACTCAATGATAGGTCTGATGAATGCCAAATACAGTGGAACAATGACTTCCTTGGACTTAGATGCTATACCTTTGTTTATAAGTTGCACAACATAGAATGATCTCCTCACCACTGTAGACACATGATGGTCAAAGGCTAGATTACTATCTATGTGTGTCCCTAAGTCCCTGACTACTGGGTCAACTCTACGTGGTGTCAATATGATAGTTACCAGGGATGGATGACTTCCCAAAGGATACTATTATGCATTTCTTGGCATTTAGTTTAAGTCCTTGGCTCTGGCATCAACTGTTTTTCTGTGTCAGCCCCTCATGGAGAACATTTGTGCCAGTGTGAGATTCAAGAACAGCTCCTAATTTGCAATCATCTGCAAATTTAGTCAGCCAGATACCACTGACATTGGCCTTGACTTCTGAGAAAAAATGCAATAAAGGAGTTGCCAAAGGACCGATCCCTGGGAAACTCCACTTGTGACTGGCCTCTTTGTAGAGGTAGACTCCCCAGTTCTAACTTTCTGGGTCCTAAGAGCCAGTTGTCTATCCACCAGATGACATATGGGTTTGTACCTAACCTCTTGAGTTTGTCAACAATGCCCAAGTGGGGTATTGTGACAAGTGCCTTGGCCATGTCAAGGTAGGCAGTGTGAATGATTTTGTCCTCATCCATTGCTTTGTTGACCTTCTCAAAGAAGTCCACCAGGTTGAGTAGATATGATCTGCCCTTGATGAAAACAAATTGGGTTGTGTCCAGTGTCTGGAGGTTTGCTATATATCTATTGATCATCTCCATGATAATTCTTTCCATGGCTTTACATACAAGAGTAGGGAGACTTATAGGTCTGTAGTTTCCAGAGTCTGTAGATGGCCCACCTTTTGTGCAGAGGGATTCTGTCTTTCTCTATTCATGAGACACAAAGCCTGTTTGGAGACAACACTTAAATAGTAACTCCAGAGGCCCTGATAGGTTATGTTTCATGGTATTTAGAAGGCATCCTGGGATATTATCTAGGCCCATTGATGCAGTGTTCTTGGTCTTAGAGAGGCCATTAAGGACCTGTTCCCTAGTGATAGTCGGGGAAGTTATATTTGATTATATTTCCTGAAGAAAGGTTGAGAGGGAAAGAGGGGGGAAGTTGAAGCTGAATTTATCAGCCAGGAGGTTTGCTAAATCTTCTGGCTCAGTATAGGTGGCTCCATTTACAATGAGCTCTCACAAAATTGAGGTTACAGACATAGCTAAAGAATGCTTTGTTGTTGTCCTTGGCCTGGGAGGCCAAACTTACCAGAAATTTGGCTAAGGTAGACTTTGTCTTCTGAGTTGTTTGTTTAGTTTGTTGAGAGTGCCTTTATCCTGCTGGGTGTTGCACCTCCTAATTTTTGCCATGATTTTCTTCCTCCTGTTATACAGCCAATTTATTTTGTGATTCCACCATGGTGGCTTGTTTTTTGAGTTAGTTCTGTACTTCTTCCTGGTGAGTATAGCTACCTCTAAGCAGCTATTAACATGCTTGTGCATGGTTTCTGTGAACAGTTCTGCATAGGCAGAAGTGTTCTCGTTGTTTATGGAGGCTTGAAATTTTCCAGGTTCTCACTTAATAGCAGGAGGTTAGCCTTAGAATTGTTTTTGAATATTCCAGGTTTAGCTGGGGGTCCAGGTTTTATTTTTACTTCAAAGGAGACTATTTTGTGGTCTGACATTACCAGAAAGGCATTACAGTAGGGGGGGTGCCATATTAGTGAGGACCAAATCTAGTATAATTGCACCACTGGTTGGTGTATTGAATATCTGGTCCAGGGAGTTTGTGTTTCAAAATCCAGGAATCTCTGTGAATGTACATTTGATTTCCTATAGGATTCCCAGTTAATCCTAAAAGATATTGTAAACATTTTGGCTAGCACGTTTTCAGCAAATTTCTTCAAACTAAAATCCACTCTCAAACCATCCCTGTGCAACCCCCCCACCCAATTTTCTTTAAGTACTATTAAAAGCCAAAAACTTCTACCATGGGCCCAGATAGTATACATCAGGGGTTCCAAAAGTGTGTGCTGCAACACCCTGGGGAGCCACGACTTCCTCACAGAAGTGCCAAGAACTAATACCCTTCATTTACATTTTTTTTTTTAATTTTCACTCTGTTTGAGCTGACGTCATCATGTGTGTGATGACGTCAGCTCCATCAGTGCTACCAGCCTGTCGGAATTGAGCAAGGAGCTCATGCATTTCCGGCTGGGCTCAAATGCGAGCGGAAACGGCAACTAACGGATTATGTTTGTGGAACAAGAATCGGACCTGCGGCAGGTATGGCCAGAAAGAATGAAGACTTCATGCAAGTAAGGAAACTTTAAGAACAAACCTTTAAATGCCAAACAAAGTAAACGAAAAAATGAGCAGGCAACAGATTCTTCAACACTTTATTCTTGTAAGCGCTTTCACTGACACCAGTGTATCAGCTTCTTCAGACTAAATGAAACAACTTGCTCACAGTGTCCCAGTTTAAAACTTCCTCAAAAGGTTCAGCTTTCAGAGAAGTGTGTGTGTGTGTGTGTGTGTGTGTGTGTGTGTGTGTGTGTGTGTGTGTGTGTGTGTGTGCCTCTGCGTGAGTGACTGAGTTAACTGCACAACTGAAGGAGCATATTAGTGCCTGAGAGTGTATGAGTAACTGACTACAATGCAGACAATGTCTTGTTCATTGGAATGAAGGGAAGGCACCATTTTAGGAGTGAGTTTAAGGATGTGTGTTTGTCTGGTTGTTAGAGTACTTTGTGTGTGATTTTTAGTCGGGTGAATTTGAGACAAGAATGCCATTTTTCAGGACGGATGAATATTTGCTATTTCTATCCAAGTACAGCATGTTAGATATAGGAAAGAGGCTAACCTGAAACCTTGATTTTCACAAAGAACAGCTAAGGCTGTCATGTTTTGCATATACCTTCTATGCACTGCACTCTACAAAACTTCAGTTGTAATAACCTGCCTCACATAACGTCCTGTTTCAGTAAGGAGGTGCACTCTAGTTTGATATTTTTATCAATGTACCACAGTTTCGACATAAATGACAGGCTGAACTGAATCCTTGATTTTCTCAATGAACTGCAAGGCTAAGGCATCATGTTTTGCATACTAACTACCTCCATACACTGTATTCTACAAAGCAGCCATGAAAAAGTGATCCTTGCATAATCCCCTCCTCCTGAATGGGATGAATAATAAAGGTTAGCAGCGATGGGATTATCCTACAGAAAATCCAAACTGTGCCCTGAAGTTGCCAACAGGGCAAGGATTAACAAAATAAAAATGAATGTATTAACTCAAGATTTCACTGTAGCTGAAGTAAGTTACTGTTTGCTGATAAGCTGATAGATCAGTATACTGCTTCAAGAAGAATAAACACAATCCAGTCTAAAGTTTCTCCAAGGCGTTGTAGTTTATTCATTAGATAAGCTCTTTCTTTCTTTCTTCGGATCTGAAGGAGAGGGAGCAGTGATACTTTGGAAGTATTAATACTAGGCTGGCAATGATGTGGAGGAGTACAATTAGTGTTGAGAGTGTGTAAGGGGAATTAGTTGTCTACCAATGATATTAGTAAGTGATATTAACAGGATGTATAGAGCTGTACTAGGAGGGAGTAGTTCGGAGAAAGGAGAAGTTAGAGCATAAGACTGCGACTATGCACTGTTAATGAGCTGTTTCTTGCAGTCCAGGGTTTCATTCCCACAGCCTGCATTTACTTGCTGTGTGACGTAAGTCACTTTATCAGATAGTGCTCTGAGGCAGTTGGTAACTGGGCTAGGCTTCTCAGTGGTCTCTGTGACCACATGTCTGGTAACCACTATGAATCTATGAGAATAAGGGGAAACATGGGTGAGAGCCATGGGACTGATTGTGTCATGTTTCTGTGTTAAGTTGGAGGTGACGCCACTGAGATATTAATCAGGGTTCAAGTGATGCTTCCTGTATGAAAGCATTTGCTCATGGCTTGTTGAGCTGCTTTTCCTGCTATTGTCTGAATTCCATGTAAGCAACAGCTTCCTTAATTTTCAGAATGAGGGATTCCTGGATGTGAGTGGCTAAAATAGTGAAGCAGTGGTTGGTGATGTGTACTTTGTTTCTTGGGGTTATTCACTTGGGTGTCTTTTGCGAGGTTAATCTATAATTGTAGTTCGAGATCTTTGCATGTCTGATGGTCAATGCTGGAAATTTGTTTGGAGATTAAGCATGTTTTTTTCAGTGGTGTCTTACAAAGACAAACAGATGCCCAGGACATTTATGAAATAGGCAGCCATTTTACACCAAACTGATTATTGCTACATGGGTAGAAATTAGTTAATGCAGTTACCTTTCTCCACCTCTTGACTGCCACCAGGTACTCCAGGGATGAGTATAAGATATTTGTAATGTATACCTAGAAGCCATAGCCAGTTCAGCCACTGGCATTCTACCGTGATGCTCCCACTTATGCATGTTTTAGAACTGTGTATAACTTTTAACAGAATTTTAGTGTCTTCGAAAACCACAAGATATTCAAGAAATTTGGCAATGTAGGCCATAACACTTATTCACAAGAACTTGTAATTCTTATATTTACTGTTAGCAAAATTGGAGGAAACTTGAATTGGATAAGTAACATTTTGTTAATACATAAAATGCCATGTAACTTTATGTGACATCTATATTGGTGACATCATGTTGTCACCTGTAACTTTGACATGCATACTATTTCATACCATCTTCTCAGTTTGGACAACTCAGAATAAAGGGAAAAAGATGATTTCTTTTTACTTCCCCTTTTGTGTGTGTACTATCTCTGAGGTTAGACAACTGAGAGTAAGGAGCAAAGATGATTTCTTTATTTACTTTCCATTTTCTGTGAGTGTATGTAACAATGTAAGTACTGTAATTAGACATCAGAAATGTCAGAGGCAAAGTACCTATGTTGGAGAGTACACAGTACCCTCCCACCGCAAAAAAAAAAATAATAATTTTGTGGTGTTTGTGAGAAATACCAAATTACAATATTGTGTATGTGTGCATGTTTGTTATTGTGAGGGTTAAAAGTTTGTTTATTTATGAAGTTCAAACTCTCAGTTTTCTGGGACTCTATGACAGACTATGAGTACTGAGGCTACTGCAAACTAGTACTCAGAGTATTTATTCCTAGCTATGCAGTATATGTATAAAGCCCACTGAAGTTACTGTTGCATACTGACCATTCTTACACAGTGCACACCTGAACAATTCGAATATTGGTGAGATATTTAGTGGCTACTACATGTAAATGTCTCCACTTAACAACAGAAATGGGATGTGAGTATTGACAAAAACTGACATTACTTCAGCATGTTTGAAGTCTGCAGTTACTTACTGTCACTCATATTTGTGTACCTGTGAATACTGAGGTCACTGCTGCAGTAACAGTCTATAATAGGATAAATGACCCCCCCTCATGCCTATATCTTCCAGACCCCAAGCCACTATTTAATCTCATTCCCTTTGGAGAGTAGTCAGAAGCTTCATCCATGTTTTAAAGTTAATAAGGTTGCCATTTGGTTTGCTTACCTCTCAACCATAGTAGGTCAGTGTTATACTGTTAAGAGGAATGCACACTTTTTTTTAGTAATTGTCTTTTTATTGTACTTTTGAGCTTTTCTCCCCAGGTCTCCTAGTCCAGTCAGGCAGCCTCATTAAACAAATGTCAAATAAATAAATAATTAAATGAAATATGCACTTTATGCGCACTGGGGGGGGGGGGGGGGGGCTTGGGAAAACCTGGATTCAGCAAGGGAGACAAAAATTGAAAAAGTTTAGGAACCACTGGTATACATTTTAAACATGTAGTCATTTCTACCCTTCTTAAACTGTTTATACTAAGGGTATGTCCCTGAATCTTGGTGTACTGCTGTAGCAATCCCTCTCCATGATGGTGGGCTCAGAGAACCACAGACATATCAGTCTTAAAAGTCTTACCTATAAAGCCATGAAACACATCATTACTGAGTTCACAAATTGTAACATAAATATCTGACTAAGCTGGGCCAACTTTGATTCTGCATTGCAAAGGGTAGGTTCTACTGCTGAACCTTGTCAGCATCTTTTAGAATGTTGACAATAGTTACACCATTCATGCTACTTACCTTTACCTGGCCAAGGCATATTTATTTTTTGTGTATCCCTTGTTGACTAGGTTAGTCCCACTAGGCTAGTTGCCTTTTTCAGGAGAGACCTGAGGTGGTTTTTATTCAACTAGGGGAAATTTGGCCAGGGCATCAGGGAACTTACCCTTTTCTTTGAGAGGTGATCACTAGGTGGCACCAAAGGGCTGTTCCCAGTGATCACTGAATATAAAATGCAGGCTGTGAGTGGACATGAACTGGAGAAGGAGAAAAAAGAAACTGTAATTCAGAAGGAGAATGATGTTTTGGTAGTGAATATTGTGGCAATAGGGGGTGTGGATGTTTTTGTTTGACAAAAAAATGTGGCATAAGCAGAACCAGAAGAATCAGAGGCCATGTAGAGGAGTGCGGTAATGGATGAAATATTTGGCAGTGAGATGATGACAGAGAAACTGAAGGATGCTGTAAATGATGGTGTGGATACAGAGTGGGCATGTCTGGAGAGCGGAGTAACTGCATTTCAGGGGCATGCTCTGTGTTGGGCTTCAGGAAAATTGAACAGAGAGCAGTAAACAAAGAGAGAAACTGACAGCAGTGTTTTCAGAGTAAAGACTTATGCAGCAGTATTAGCAGGTACCAGTGAAAGACTGGAAAGAAAAGAATGTGCAGGTGCAGAGGTGACAGGCTAGAGATTAAAAAGGCCTGCTGTGCAGGTGAAAACACACTATGAACAACAAATAAACAGATACTGTATTTTAGACAATGATGTTAAGCTCTTAGGATTCATTTTGTCTGACATTAGGACATTAATACATATAGAAAATAAACCTTTCTGTGAAATATCTTTGATGCCGCGGTGGTACAGGATGCCACAGTGGTACAGTGGTTAGCAGTGTTGCCTAACAGCAAGATGTTCTCCCGTTTGATTCTCGGCTGGAGCACCTTCTATGTAGAGTCTGCATGTCCTCCCCGGGGTCGAGTGATGCTTAAAGACATGCAGGTAGGTGTGTGCATGAATGGGTGTGCCTTCTTTGAAGGTTAGGCATCGGGCTGGCAACTTGGCACCATAAAAATCCACTGCCAATCATTTGCGGACCGGAGTTCCACTGTGGTGACCCCTAACTGGGAAAAGCCGAAAGACATCTTTTCAGATATTTGCAATAGCAGAAAATTTTTTAATGAATGTGAAGGGATAAGTAACATATCTCCTTGCAAGAACTATATCTGTCAAAATGTAAATGCACAGTTAAGAAAAAACTGGTGTTGCAATTTAGAACAACTGAGATAGAAGAGAATGAATTAGACTGTTTTTTTCTAAGCTTATGTCAGAATGTGCATGGTATTAAAACGTTGTGGATGACAGAAAAGTACAGGTAGGGAATGGGAAGTTTATGTAGTTTTAAAAACAAAAAAATATTTTACAGCATGTGCCTAATGTGATATGGGGATGTGGTGAAAAGGGAGTGTTAAGTACTGAGGGGGAGTCAAAAGTATATTTTTATCTGCAGGATGAATGCAGAGCCAGATCCAGCACTATGATGACCTTGGCAGTGCTGGCTGGGGTGGGGGGCACTGGTCAGGGGGCTACCACAAAGCCTGTATTTCTTCTAATTTCTTCATTATACACTCTGCATGAGGTTACATCACTTATTTAAGGTTGTATGCAGAGTACATCCTTTGTACTGTTTATATGCATCAGGTGCATGCACATTTTAACAACATTGGAGTGGAGTGCACGGTTTGGATTTTTGGGGGCAACTGACATTCCATTCCAGATGAGAAACAATTGCAAACAAGGCATGGCACAGGGTTCATGAGCAAGCAACAGGTTAGTTAGTGATATGTGTATGTGTGTGTGTAATGCCACAGTTAGGGATAGCAAGTTGGTTAACATACTCATGTTCAAACCCTGTACCTTGATTGCAGGAGAGTAGAGCCTAAATTCATTACATCAACTAGCAGGTGCATTTTTAGGGACTGCTATGTTTCTGTACATTTTTGAAAAATGTTGAGTTCCTGTGCATTTTCCAGGAATGGTAAGTTTCAGTGCCTTTTCAAGAATTGTTGATTTCTTATGTATTTTCAAGACTGTTG
Organism: Protopterus annectens; assembly: GCF_019279795.1. NCBI lineage: Eukaryota > Metazoa > Chordata > Ceratodontiformes > Protopteridae > Protopterus > Protopterus annectens. The sequence continues at coordinate 901,541,019 of NC_056729.1, forward strand.
AGTTTCAAGGGAAGAAAGGTTTACTGTTGTTCATGCTGTCTGTTTTCAATGTGTAACTGTTTTGTTTAACAAATGGCCATCATCAGTGTTTGTGCTATAAAGTGTGAAAGCAGTGTTAGTACCACAACAGGTAGCATACTTGCCTTTGGTGCAGAAGTCTGTGGGTTCTATTTCCACACCATGTAGATAGAGTGCTGATATTGCATTACCCTTTGAAGGGGGGGTGGGGGTGCTGCACTGAGTATGTTCTCCTTTGAATGAGATGCCTAGTAACTATAAAGCTGTTGCCAGTTTGACATTCATTCCCCATGGCAAGGGTCTATTTTAGAACATTGAAGTTTCAAATCTTTGAATGTTCTAATATCGACCCCTATTCAGCAAAAGCTGAAAATATCGAAGCAACAGAAAACCACATTTTTTCCTAGGGAAAGAATTTGGTTGTCCATTTCTGTTGCTTCGGCATTTTCAGCGCTGTGGTGGAAAGTTACGGGTTGGTTTAGGTAAGTGTGCGATTGAGTGCAGATTAGGTTAGTTAGGGTTAGGATGCGGGTTAGGTATGTGTGCGATTGTGTGGACATGAGGGTTAGGGCGGGTTAGGTGAGTTAGGGTTAGGGTGCGGGTTAGGTATGTGTGCAATTCTGTGGACGTGAGGGTTAGGGTGAGTTAAGTGAGTTAGGGTTAGGGTGTGAGTCAGGTAAGTGTGCGATTGTGTGGACGTGAGGGTTAGGGCGGGGTAGGTGAGTTAGGGTTAGGGCACAGGTGAGGTGAGTGTGTGATAGTGACGGACCTTAGGGTTAGGGTTTGGGTTAAGGTAAGTGGATAGTTAGTGGTGTGTGCATAGTTTAGTGTAAGGTTAAGTGTAAGATTTTAGGTGTATGTGTGTGGATTGCTGTTTATTTGGTGTGCTTGTGTTGTGTGTATGTGTTTTGGAGCAGCAAATATTTTCCCTAGGAAAAAATTTGCTGTTCTGTATGTTCAATGTTTTCAGCTTTCACTGAATAGGGGTCGATATTAGAATATTCGAAGTTTTGAAACTTCGATGTTCTAATATAGACCCTATGGCAATATTGACAGATTACTGTTTTTATTTATATAACATAGGCAATTTATTCTGCAAGGGCTGCAGGGATTGAATTTGTACATGAAACACTGAAATGTAAAGCTCTTTGCCAGTGATAGCATCTTCATTAGATATAGATTTCTTTAATGTGAAATTATTCAAATGACTTTTACCTCTGCAGAGATTGTGTATATTGGTGGATTGTAATGACAGAAGTATGGGTGGTTGAAATGTTCTGTAATGGGTAGTTTTGTCATTATTGGTTCATACATTTTGTTTCATTGCTTAATTGAAAAATGTTCAAACTCACAAATTTAAAACAGACTGTAACAAGTGGTGCTGTATTATACAAGGAATATAATTTAACACAACCAAGAAGGTGCATCAGGGAACACATGCATCTATGCATTGTCCTAAAAATATGTGCAAGGGGCATATGATTTGATTTCAAGGAGAAAGAAGCTTACTGTTCATGATCTCTGTTTTCATTGTGGGACTGTATTGTTTTGTTGAGCAACTGACTATCCATGTTTGTGCTATACAATTCCAAATAAAAGTTTTAAATATCTCTAATCATTGTAGAATTAAAGAAGAGAATAGTATATACACTGACAGGTATGAAGAGTGCTTATGGTAATTGTGGATAAATAACCAAGCAATGGCACACTGGGATGGCTGAGGGGTGTTGCTGGGGGGGGGGGGGGGGTCCTGATCCATTACCCTGCCTAGGGTTTCATTTGACCATGATCTGACTCTTGATGAATGACATTAAATCCAGGATTGTGAAAAAAGAAGGTGTGGCAGTGTCAGGAGTTCATATGTTCTAGGAAAAAAAATAAACCATATTGTAGGAAATGTGGAAGTGGGGAACATTTTTTTGTTTCATTATTAATTAAGACAGACAAAGTGAGGAAAATGAGGGGAAAAACAAGTTTTTTTATGCAAGAAGGGGTGGAATGCATGTTCAGGTGCTGCAGTACTACTAAAAAAATGAAGTGATTAAAAATAATGGAGGTGGTAGCAGGGGCAGTTTTAGTATGTAATATAAGAAAGGGGCAGAAGGTGTTAAGAATTGTAAATGTGTATGGGTACAAAATGTAACCAAAAGAAAAAGAAAAATTAAGGAAACTCAAAATTATGTGATAGTAAATATCTGCCATGGTGATAAGAGACGTTAACTGTAATTTAAGAAAGATGAAAGGGAATACAGCACAAGATTTAAAAATACTGAGACACGTAAATAATGGTAGATTATGAATAGGTATATTGGGAGAACATACTTATAAAAGGATTTCACTTAAAACAGAGATTGATTATATTTTGTTTACAGTGGAAATGAAAGAAATAAAAGATTGAATTAAAGAAGCAAAGTTTTCGGATCATAGGGCTATGTGGGCAATGAGAGAAGTGAATGAAAATACAATAAAAATAGGAAAGTGGTTAAATTACTAACAGGAAAAATCACAGGAAAGAGACCAACCCTACGAATATCATATGACAATGAAGCCATTTTAAAGTCATACTTAAAATTACAGTGAGAGAGATAGGGAGCAATGGAAGAAAGAAACGATGATATATAATAAGCAAAAAGAAATTTGTGAAAGAATAGCAAAGAAAGGGTGAGGGAAAAGTGTTGATGAAGAAGAAAAAAATTATATGGACATGAAGAAGAAACAAATAGAAAGAATTATTATGTTTAGTCAGTATTATTTGAAAGAGAAAAAAAGTTTCCCCCTTTTTGGTAAAGAAATTGAGATATAATGAGAGAAAAATGAATGTAATGAAGGATGAAAAAGTGCAGTCAAAAGTTAAACAAGAGGCAATTATGGATATAGTTGAAAGGTATGTACAGAATATTTATGAGAAATAAAATATGACAAGGGGGTGTATGGAAACCAAAGAATATGAAAAATGAGATAGTGGAAGAAATGGAAAAAAGAATCAAGAGGAAAGACTTAGAGGATGCTATAAAGAAGAGTCCACACCAGGTCTGGATGTATTAGGCTATACTTTTATAAAGAAATCAGATGATGGAAAGGATGTATTTCTGGAAATATTCAATGAATGGATGGAGGGAAGTATAAAAGAAGAAGAGATTTATAAAGGGATTATAACATTTTTATGGAAAGAAGGCAAAGGGAAGAACTAAAATACTGGACAACAATTATGTTGCGATATACTGAGTATAAAATACGTATGAAGATTATGCAAAAAGAAGTGATGGGTGCCATGAAAGAAGAATTAAAGGATGTATGAGGTTAAAGGTAAAAAAGTAAACAATCAGCTAATAATGGTTATAGAAGTGGTTGAGTGTATAAGGGAGGAAGAGAAGGAAAAGTAACAGTATTTGATGTGGCTAAGTAACAGTATGTGATGCGGTTAAGTAATAGTATGTGATGTGGCTAAGTAACAACATGTGATGTGGCTAAGTAACAGCATGTGATGTGGCTAAGTAACAGTATGTGATGTGGCTAAGTAACAACATGTGATGTGGCTAAGTAACAGTATGTGATGTGGCTAAGTCACAACATGTGATGTGGCTAAGTAACAGTATGTGATGTTACTAAGTAACAGTATGTAATGTAGCTAAGTAACAGTATGTGATGTGGCTAAGTAACAGTATGTGATGTGGCTAAGTAACAGCATGTGATGTGGCTAAGTAACAGTATGTGATGTGGCTAAGTCACAACATGTGATGTGGCTAAGTAACAGTATGTGATGTGGCTAAGTAACAGTATGTGATGTGGCTAAGTAACAACATGTGATGTGGCTAAGTAACAGTATGTGATGTTACTAAGTAACAGTATGTAATGTAGCTAAGTAACAGTATGTGATGTGGCTAAGTAACAGTATGTGATGTGGCTAAGTAACAACATGTGATGTGGCTAAGTAACAGTATGTGATGTGGCTAAGTAACAACATGTGATGTGGCTAAGTAACAGTATGTGATGTGGCTAAGTAACAACATGTGATGTGGCTAAGTAACAGTATGTGATGTGGCTAAGTAACAGTATGTGATGTGGCTCAAAGGGATGACAGATGTGTTTAAGTTTCATTCTGCCATACATCTATGGAAATTATGTTCCTATTTATGGTTAAATGTCCCTGCATTGTGCTGGCCTTTGTGGAGATTCACAGCTATTTATGAAGCCTTCATGGTGATTGTGGCATTCTGCACAAATCCACGGACCGTACGTGTTCTGTTTTACAAGGAATTGACATCTACATTCACTTACATGGTTTCTTGACCTGCAACACTGTTGCCAGTCATGAACCCTAGCTTAGGCGCACTGTGTCTCATTAATATGCATTTCACATTGACACTTGCTGCTCACCATTGCGCTAACATGTAAACTCCACGCAGGCTCTGCGTGAAGCCTACATGGAGTTTATTGAATCGTTGGGATAGAAAATTGATATAAATGAAGTAGAGATAGAAATGAAAGAATACTATAAAAAGTAATGGACGTAAACCATTATATTCATCCAGAGGGAAACCTGGAGGATGAATACAAGAAAGTAATAAGGAAACGTCAATAAAGATCTGAATAGATTTTTAAGAAAGTGATTTTTCTGTGCTGTTTATTATTGGACAAATTGCCAGTGAAAAGTAACAGTAATATAAATTATAGAACAAAGAATGCATAGTACATGTAAAAATAAAGAGACAGTGCAACATTGTTTTTGGACTGTTAGAAAAATGAAGGCTTTCAGACATTATTCAAATGTTTTTATCACTGGAAAGTATTTAAAAACAATACAGTGGACATGGTGTTATATGGGAAATATAAAGCTGGGAGTGAAAAACAAATTTAAAAATGGGGTTGGGAGAGTGGCCTAATGGTTAAGGTGTTTGCCTTACAAACACAAAGTACAGGGTTTGAATCTCACAGGGGATAATTGGCTAGGCTTAAGATGGCTCGCAAGGGCAGTTGGCCTAGTACTAATCTATGAACCTATAAACCTATGAACCTATTTGTGGATCTGTGCCAGTTCATCAAAAAATCACACAAACCCATATGGTTGAGAACTTATGGTTGACAATGTAGTGGCTCAAAAAACTAAGATAAAAATCACAGAACACCCAACAACATAATGTTTTTGCAGGGGGGCAAGCTCCACTGTACCACCCACCCCTTGCTAATTATTTATACTAACTCCAAGATCATACTACAGTAGGGAAAAGGGCAAATTCCCCAGTTCCATTCTCAGTCAGAATGGTTCAATGATCCAAATTGTCAACCATATGGTCTCAACCATATGGGTTTCAATAATTTGGTCCTTCAACAAATTGAGAGAAACCCCTATTTGGTGTTTATGGAAAAGAAGATGTGAAGAATTGCTATATAACAAAAGAAAAATGATAAGGAAGTAATATGATTATGATGGAAAGGACTGGGTGATGAAATTGGTTTTACATTTATATTTATATTGATATATTATCCCATTCATTCATATACACTGTTGTTAAGGCATTTTACTGTTTAATATCAGATTATATATTGCCCTTATTGCTATGTTGTGATAGTCATGTTTTTAATGCATTTTACTGAGCACTTCGTGTTTAGGATTCAGGCTAGCAGATGAAATCTACTTTTAAATGAATTGAATGATTATCAGCCTTGCTTAATTGATTAATTGATTATTAATTGATCGTTTTAGCTTAACTATAGGCTACCTTTTAATTGTTTTAGTGTTTCAGCTACTATTTAAGTAAGGAATGAAGGATTTTTGAATATACGTCTGATGAAGCGGATTTTTATTGCCGTGAAAGTGCTTACGTTTCTTTTGGCTTAATAAACATTTAGATTTTTATATTATTATTTTATCCTGTTGCCTTCCTGATTTTTGCCTTGGTTGGGTGTGTTCGTATCTACATTTGGATTCACTTGTGTCAAAGTTTTGGTGGTTGTTTCTTGGATTATTGGATTACTGTCTTTACCTTTTTGCCTTATCGTATGGAAGGAACAGAGATGAGCATATAAGGGGCTCAAGGAGAAGTAGACCTGGATTTGTGATTGCGAGGTGCTCTGTTGGAAGCACCAAATCCATTGTTACAAACTGAATTAGTGAGACTCCAACATGATGAAACTGCTAAAATTAATGATGATTTACAGGTACGTACTTTAAAAAGAGACTTGGAAAATTACTTCTTTAAATTGAAATTCTTGCAATATCAAAGATACCATCTGGAAGCTTGTCTAAAGCTTAACGTAATACCGAGAGGTCTAAGAATACTGACTATGCCTACTTACGGCAATTCTTACCCTGACCTCTTAGCTAAGTGGCAACAAATTAATTTAAATGCAAGCAAAGCTTATATGCAGTTGATAATTGATTTTTTCATGCTGACAGAAACTACACTTTCTACAAATATAATGCAACATCAACATGAACTTTCAGCTGTCTATGGGCATGATTTAACTGAACTGTTTGTAAATGAGGTCATAGACAAAGTCTCAAGATATGAAGTTAAATTACTAGATCAAAAAAAATAGAAGTTATCTGGAGACTTGTTTGATTTTGAACACCAACAGGTCTTTGCTTGGCCGAAATCTTCATATAGCAATAATAACAATAGTAATGGTGTATCTAATGTATGCATCAATTATCATCGTAAACATTCAGTGCAGAATCAAGAATGGCTAAGGGGGATGTCTTCCATCCTGGTTCTATTAGACAAAAGGAGAGACATTTGCATCAAAGAGATATTTCTACTCCCCATGTTGTACTAACTGAATTAGGTGAGCCGAATATTTTGAATAGTGTAAATGCTCTGCTATTGGATCAGCAAGCAGACAAGGAAATGCCTTCACCGGCGAATATGAAGTCTGTTTATTCTACACCTTTGGAAGCTCTGACTGGTGAAGCTTCTAACTTATTGACACTTGATGGATCCTCGATGGACTGCTCAGTACGATGTAAGATTTATAACGAAACTAAAGAGAGGAATACTACACAGGGTTTTCCCATTTTACCACTTCCGATCCATTTAGAATGGAAAGGTTTGGCAGAAAAAGAGATTTACAGGGGACAGAAGTGCAAAGAAGTGCCAAATCAACAGCAACATACACAAACCCTGAAGATGATGTGGGGCAAGGAGATTTAATATGGAATATCTCCCAGTACCAGCTTTCTGTTCATGAGGTATCTTTATTAAATAAAGGTTTAACCTTTATACCTACGTCTTTCATTGATGTTAGTGAAGCGGTTATTGCCATTCGTATGTTTGCCAGGAGTTTAACTTTAAAAACTATATACAACAATGCAGTGAGGACTGAAACCAATGAAGTGAACACTTTTAAAAAGAAAAATTTATATGTTCCGCCTATGCCTTATAACATTGAGACTTTCTTAAAAGCATGTGAAAATAATATTTATAATAATAGTTATTTCAATGTAATGATTATGTACACAATTTTACTAAATATGAAAAAGTAGCACTTCATAAGCTTAGGGATAATCATGAAATTGTTATTAGACCCTCAGATAAAGGACTCTTTCGAGGCCCATTATTATTTTCTACCATGTACATATGTTACAACATGATAGCACTTATCAAGAAATTTCAATAGATGTAGTACATGATATGCAACATAAGATTTTTTGTACGTTGGAAGAATGTCTACATATGGGTTTAATAACCAAGGAATTTTTTAAGTATTGCATTGTTGAATTTCCACTTATACCCAGGTTGCAAGGCTACCAAAAATTCATAAAAATGCTCTACTCCCACCATTTAGGCCAATAGTTGCTGGATCTAATTGGTTAACTGAACCTATATTGATTTATTTAGATGTAGAGTTAAAGAAAGTGCTATCTAATTATGATTATGTAATGAGAGATACTGAACAGTTCTTAACTAGCCTTTATGACACTACAACTGGAATAGATAATTTTAGTGATATTATATTGGTTACTCTTGACGTGGTTGCCCTATTTACGTCAATTCCAAACAAAAAAGGGTTAGATATGGTGAAAACCTTAATGATAGAACAAAAATTGGTGGATAAAAATAAAGCAGATTTATTATGCATGCTGTTAGAAATAGTCCTTGATAATAATATTTTTCTATTTCAAAACATTTGTTATAAACAAACTACTGGCGTAGCAATGGGTACCAGCTGTGCCAATACATATGCCAACTTAGTAATTGTAGCCTGGGAGCTAGAACATCTACTATCAACCCCCCAAATAATATATTATAAAAGGTTTGTGGATGACCTGTTTATTCTATGGCAGGTTGATGAAATGTCTTTACTACAATTTCATGAGATAATTAATAATAGTATTGATTTTTTAAAATTTACTATAAAATATTCACAAGAAAATATAGACTACTTGCACGTCACTGTCCTTGTTAAACAAGGTACCTGTAGCACTATGGTATACAGGAAACCCTGTTATAAACCATCTTATTTACACAGGGACAGCATGCATAATCCTAGAGTCTTTCATAATATTGTGAAAGGGCAAGCAATGCGTACTTCAAGATTGTGCTGTAACCAGGATATATATGATAAACAATTAATTAAATTGAAGACAAATTTTGTTAGAAGAGGCTATGATGAACTTGAAATTAATAGAATTTATAAGCAAGTGGACTTACAAAGAGGAGGTCAAGCTAAACCTTATTTTTCATATAGACCAAGAGATTTTCAGAATAAAAGTTCTAAAATAGTACCTAGCAAATTATCCATTATTATACCTTATGCCATGAATGTGAATGAAATAGAACAGATTATAGCTCAAAATTGGCATATTCTGTTAATAGATGACCTTACTACAAGTATAGTGGGTAGACGACCGACTTATGTCTATAAGAATAAAAAATGCTTAAAACATCATTTATGTTATCCCACTATTCTGACAGAAAGTAGAAATGTGATGTAGTTAGGTACAAGAAAATGTGGTGAATGTGCACAATGTCAATACATTGATGAATCACGATTTTTCAGGCACCCTGACAATGGTTATTTATGGGAGCTAAGAAACTCTAGTACTTGTACATCAAAAAATTTAGTATATATAGCTACCTGCATGGAATGTTATTCATTCTATGTAGGTAAGACTAATCGCTCCCTTCGTGAACGAATTAGGGATCATATGTATTGTACATCTAAGGGATTCATTTACAGTGCCCTAGCGAAACATACTTTATATCTAGGAGAGAAACATCAGTTTCGCTTTCAAGTACTGCAACTACAAGAAATAAGCGAAAGAATGGGTGACTTAGTTAATAACACAGAAACCTTAGAGAGTAAATGGATTTTAAGGCTAAGTGCACATAGGGGGCGTGGTCTTAATGACACAGTCCCTTTAAAACCTATACTAAAAAGTAGAAGGCTAAAATTAAATGAATTATTTATATTTACATTTATATTTATATTGATATATTATCCCATTCATTCATATACACTGTTGTTAAGGCATTTTACTGTTTGATATCCGATTATATATTGCCCTTATTGCTAGGTTGTGATAGTCATGTTTTTAATGCATTTTACTGAGCACTTCATGTTTAGGATTCAGGCTAGCAGATGAAATCTACTTTTAAATGAATTGAATGATTATCAGCCTTGCTTAATTGATTAATTGATTAATTGATCGTTTTAGCTTAACTATAGGCTACATTTTAATTGTTTTAGTGTTTCAGCTACTATTTAAGTAAGGAATGAAGGATTTTTGAATATACGTCTGATGAAGTGGATTTTTATTGCCGTGAAAGCACTTACATTTCTTTTGGCCTAATAAACATTTGGATTTTTATATTATTATTTTATCCTGTTGCCTTCCTGTTTTTTGCCATGGTTGGGTGTGTTCATATCTACATTTGGATTCACTTGTGTCAAAGTTTTGGTAGTTGTTTCTTGGTTTTACATGTGTTTTGGAAGATACACATTTGCTTTATTGTAATGTTCAGAGGTTCATAGGTGTTTACTAGGCTAATGACCACAGAGGCCTTTTTAAGCTTAGCCATGCATACCAAATCTCTGACAAGTTATAGTACCTTTCATAAGTGTAAGAAGGGGCTTGGGAAATGAAATATTTACAAGCAGGGGCCTGGGAGATGACCCAGTTACAGGCTGCCTGTGTCAGTGACATAGGTTCCAAACCAGGGATGAATTTCCTGTTTCCAATCCAATTCTCCAAGTTACAATTGAAAAGGGTTAAGGTGAAACTCTGCTTGACATGGATGTGGGCCTTGTTCCTGAGATGGGGTAGTCTCTGGGATGCATTCCTATCTCTCCAGTAGGTCCTATTTTTACCACAGACAAAGTTTAAATATGATATAAAGTGTAAATGTAATGAATTTGAAAATAATGAAAGAAGGGTGGAAAATTGTTTATCTAATAAAGCAGCCCCCTACTCTTTTCACTTGGTGCCACGTGATATTTTACATCTACTTGAGCTACCAAGAGCTGAAGCAGATGGGGCTTTGGTTTAACATCTCATCCTAAGAATAACACACTCAAGAGAAAGGTATTCCATTTTGCTGTATCAAGTGTTGGCAATTGATCTACCTGGTATGGGAATAGAACCCACAGTTTTCTACACCAAAGCATAGGGTGCTACCTGTTATGTCACTGACACTGCTATCAAATGATGAAATTGTTTGCAAGTTGATGGCCTTAATCATAAATCCATGCAAGGTAAGACAGCTAGCCAATTGGCTTAAAGACAGACTGCATATTTTCTGACTGGGCAATGCCTCCTCAGTGAGAGAAGATTACCAGCAGTGTCTCCCAAGAGTTTTGCTGAGTCTCCTTCTTTTTGACATCTATGTTTCAGACCTCCAAAGTGATAACAGCAGTCTCTGAATAACAAACTTTACTGATGATTGCAAGTTAGGTATGATTCTAAATCCACATTGGAAACATGTACCCACTGTTTAATAAAATAACTAAAGTCAATCCGCGGTGCATTCTAGTAGGACTCAAGCTAAATATCAATAATCACATTATCATTATCTCCTTCCGTAAGAAGAAACACTCGGCATCCTCATGAATTGAAAGTAGCCTTTTACCTTACAAATCCATGATCAAAGATCTCAAAAATCTGAGCCCGTGACTTGATATTTCCCCCTGTTCTTTGACCATCATGTGGTGACCATAGATAAATGAAGTTTGGAACAAACTAAGCTGTCCCGGGACATCTTCATGGGGAGCGGTTAGGTTAATATTAAGGGGAGTTAAATGGGTTGGGGAGTAGAAAGGGTTAAGTGGGGGCAGGGATGGTTGGAAGTAAGTGAGATAATGATGGGGAGGGGCTTAAGAGGTTTAGTCTAGTGTAGCTGGGATAAGCAGTCACATTTGGCATGAACTTGCTAGAGGGCAAGTTTATGTCCGAGACGACCTTGGTGTGCTGGTGTCAGGTAGGCCTTGGTTTGGTAGTCATGGGGAGGTAGTAGTGGCGAGTAATTACTATGTAGGATTCATTGGTTTGAGGATGTTAGCTTGGGATGAGGTTAACTGGTGATCATGGAACTAGTCTGTGCTAATTTCCTGCTTCATATGTTTTTCTGGCTCTCTTTAGCACATGGTAGTTCTACTGAAAAAAGGCAATGGGCAAGTGGATGATAGGGCATGCTACTGGGCTTGGGAATGGTCTATTTGGCATTGGCTACTGCTGAGGCTGGTTCAGCAGAATAGTAGATGGTGTAAGGTAGGGGACCGTATAGCTTGGTATTTAGGAAGTAACTTGTGGCCGTTTGAAGTAATGTAGGAGTGTTCGTGCTGTGCGGTGTGAGTTTATCAGTTGGAGTTCCTTTTCTGCTCGTCCATGGTGCATTAATTTTCGGAGCAAAAAAAAAAAAAAAGTTTTCCTTGGTGGTGGTTTTTGCGGGCTCTGAGTGAGTGTTTATAGTAGTGCTGCACATAAGCAGTGTAGAGCTGACAGTCAGAGCTAGGCGCAAGCTTATAATTTTGAGTTTGTTGGGGATGTTCCTCTGTTTTGTTATTAGAGAGGGTGGCTGTGGTAGGACCGAGAGGTATCTGGCACTGAAGTGCACTTTAGGACAGCTTATGGTGCCGTATTCTAAATGAAAAAAAAAAAAAAAAATTTTTTGCAGTGGTGGTTTTGTGGGCTCTCAGGGAGTTGTTGATAGTAGCACTGTGCATGAGCAGTGCAGAGCTGTTAGTCAGGGCCAAGCATTGGCTCCGTACTCACGTACATGGAAGGAAATTAAATAAAAAAAAAAATGCTTGGTGGATTACTTTCCATTCAGGGTGCTTGTTACCCATTATCATAGCAGTAAAGCTAAACGAGGTAATAGTTGGTGCAAGATTGTGGTTGTCCGTTCCAGGGAGGGCTGGTTGTTTTCAACTGATGTTCCCGCCCTCATGTTCACAATTTACCCCCCTCCCTCAAATGAGGGATGATGAAAGATTGCCATGGGTTTGGCCTTTATTCCCCTCTGGAGCAAGTACAGAGTCAGTTGCTGTAGTGCGGGTTTGTTAGTGGAATCGTACTAGTGACGTTTGCTTGTGAGGCTTGGTGGCCGCTGTAGTATAAGTCATACCTTGTGGTTCCCTGCCAACATAATCTAATTTTCGCAGCTTTTGAGTATTGGCTGGCTGCGGGAAATGAGGGAACTTGATTAGGCGAGTTTCTTGTTGCTTCGGCTTCATTCCGTGGACATTTGGGGGCTGGATGAAGTTTGGAGGGAGCCGTAATCGCCATTTTCGTGGGCTAGGAGTTCTGCAAGGAAGGAGTGTGGGCTCTGACTAAGGACAGTGTGGTCCGTGCATGCATGCAGTTGTGGGGGAGGTGTTGGAGCAGCGTTAAGCCCTTCGCATTAAAGGCATTCGGTGTAGAAGAAGGCTAATGCTGAATGTTAATAAAGGGCATCCGCATGATTTCAGATACTGCAAAACAGATGCACATGAACATATAATTCAAATAGTTAATCTCATTTAAAACACTGCAAAAATTATCTCGGCCAATGTTATACTGCACTGTAAATGCATCATGTAAATATAATGGGATAAAACTACTAAAACCACAGCTTTACCAGAAAGGCTCATCCAGACTCTGCTACACTTTGCTGTGAAGGAAAGGTTAGTTTGCATTTATTTTTTGTATTTTGTATATTTTGAATACTGTGGTTTGTTTTCCTTACCTTGTGTTTTACCTGCATTCTGCTTTAACAGCATATTAAAACTTCAAAAGAGACCACAGCTCTCTCTCTTCTGAGTCAGGCAGAAATTAGAACTGATCAATTAATGACTCATTCATAAGATAGAAGAGGTCACTTAAGGTTAATCATTTGTTAACTGAGGGGTGGAGCTAGGAACTAAACCTTCTATTTAAAATAAAACATTTCTGAGCTTTACCAGAAAGGCTCATCCAGACTCTGCTACACTTTGCTGTGAAGGAAAGGTTAGTTTGCGTTTATTTTTTGTATTTTGTATATTTTAAATACTGTAGTTTGTTTTCTTTACCTTGTGTTTTACCTGCATTCTGCTTTAGCAGCATATTAAAACTTCAAAAGAGACCACAGCGCTCGCTCTCCTCTGAGCCAGGCAGAATTTTTTTTCCCGCCCTCTCACCCAGTCATAGTTGTCTTGTTAAATACCACTGTCTTTCAAGTTGCCTGCCTCTTATGTTAATCTGACCATATATCTCATTTTCTCTCTACTTTCAGTGGCTTGTTTGAGTAATCACTAAATCAAAAACCCCTACCTTTCAACTATTTAAATTTATTGGCCATCCTACTGTATTCCATAGTACCAGAATACAAAAGTGACCACCCCTTTCAATCTATCTTGCTGTTTTAAAAATAGTAACGCTCCACTAAACCTTAACTTTTTAAACAGGTAAAACGTGTTACCTACTTTCACGTCTACCTTCTCTAGTGCACACTGGAGTGTGCATTTTTTTTCATCTTACTTTTAAGCATCCCTTTGATTAGCACTTTCTCTAATACCTGCTGGAAAGCACTAGGAAGCCTTAAACTGATACAAGCACTCAACTCTCCTTGTTAATAAGGAGAAATTAATAGTAGGCACTAAACAGCCTATAATTGCAAAGTACCTTGCTAAGGTAAGGGAAAACAGCTCCTGTACTTTACAAAAAAAAAAAAAACACCAAACCAGGTATGTCCAAGGGTCAGCTTCTGGTGATTTCTCCTGTCCACCTGGTGAAACTGGGCATACTGGGGCAATGCGGCAATTGCCTCATGTGCACAGACAACCCTCTCCTCCTACCACCCAACACTACAACCTGTGAGAGATGCACTTACATAGCCAAAATGGAAGCAAAGCTCTCTCCACCCAAGATTGTGCTAGACAGTCAAGAGGAGAAGGTTAACACCCACACTACACCTCAAGCAACACACAGCCCTTCTAAACCCACATGACCAACACCCACATATAGCAACACTAAATCCACATATGCAGAGGCCCTTAACTGTAACCTGCCCAAGCAACAAGGACCTCTGAAGCTGAAACGCAAACAAACACCAATCACAACCAAAGTGTCACATAGTTCAAAACACCTGTGTGCCACCCAGCAACAGCCCCTAAGGCAAGACAATGTACCTAACACTTTAGTCATAGGTGACTCTATAGTCCGGCACACTGATGTTCCTCTCACCAGGTTGAACAAGGAGAAAATTACAGTCAGCTGCCACATAACACATGCACTCAAGTCACTCCACAACAAGTACAAATATGACTCTGTCATTGTCCATGTTGGAGTGAATGACTTGAGATGTACCTCTCTGGACTACATGAAAGGAGACATGGAAGAGCTCTCGGATCATGTGGCCCAGGCAGGTATGACCCTAGCCCTGAGTAGCATCCTGCCTTCGCCCAGAATGATACCACAATATAAGGGCAAAATGAATGACTTCAACAATTGTCTAACCTTCTGGGGTCATTCAAAGGGGATCCAGTATCTGTCTGCATGGGACAACATGATTGACAGACCACGATGCTTTGCCAGAGATGGTCTGCACCTGTCGCCTCTGGGATTCATGTTACGGGCTAAAGCTCTTGCCACCCCTATAGTGCCTTTTTTAGGCAAAGTTCAAAGAACAAAACCACCACCGTAACAGGTACAAGCATGCAAAATCTGAAGGTAATGCTACTCAATGCTAGAAGTCTAAACCTCAAAATGCACTCTCTTGAGGCACTCCTAAAAATGGAGAACATCGATATCTGTGCAGTAACTGAGACCTGGTTCAAGGCTCCAGAGAGCACCCCTGCAATACCAGGCTACAACTCTTACCACACTTTTCGGCCACCAAAGCAGGACCGAAACACTAAAGGTGTCAATATTCACCAAGGATATTCACACCGCCAGGCTAGTTGCCCAACACAATGCATCTTAAATTCTCCAGGTGCAACTAACCCTAGGTAAAACTGCAATCCAAATTGTAGCTTGCTACAGATCCCCCACCATACCCCAAGATTCTCACTACACCTTTCTAAACATACTGGAAAATATTAAGATAGAACCAAACACCCTAATACTGGGTGATTTTAACTACCCTGCCATTAACTGGGAAAGCTACTCATGTACCAACACCTTTGCCCAACGGTTCTTGGAATTCATAAATTCCAACGCCCTGGATCAACTAATCCATAGTCCCACCAGGGGCTCCAATATCCTAGACCTGGTCATTACCAACATGGGAAATCGATGCTCCACACCTATGGTCACCCCCTCGTTAGTCACATCTGACCATAAGCTAATCACCCTTAACATCCACATCCCACCCCCCCCCCAGTAAGGAAACCTCCATAAAAAACTTCTCCAAAGCCAACTTCATGCTACTCAAGTCAGAAGTGACAAACTTCATGACACCCATGCAGACTGGAGATGAAAGTTCAACTGCTGAATCCAACACTAAGGCACTGTACGAGCACATCCACTCATGCATAAATTGTGCCATCCCAAATAGAACCAAGATGCTCTCATCCAAAAAAAAGAAGCCAATCTGGTGGTCCCCTGCCATAAACAAACTTTACAACAAAAGGAAGAAACTGTTGCAGAAAAGAGGAAAATCCCAGGATGCAAAAAACCTCCTTACCAGCCTCAGTAAGAAACTGAGATCCCTCATAAAATCCTCCAAAGCTAGTTACGAAAATAAAATTGCCAAAGATTCCAAAGACAACAACAAGGCATTCTATAACTATGTCAAGAATCTAAATGGCAATTCTCAGATCTGCTCTGAGCTAAAACAGAATGGCATTAAATATACTGATCCCAAGGATATTGCCAATATCCTGGCAGATTGATTCAGTGCCAACTTCACCCCCCTCTCACCCCCTAAATGGCCATTCTTAGTACCGGAAGATTGCCAAATTCTGGTAATAATGGCCACACAGGTAAAAAACACACTCTCCAAAGCTAAGAATACAGCATCCATGGGACCAGATGACATCCCAGGCAGTGTACTACATGAACTACAATATGAACTGGCACCTCACCTAAGTGTCATGTTTAATCATAGCCTCACCTCAGGTTTCGTGCCCACTGAGTGGCGCACAGCTACAGTTATCCCACTCCACAAGGGGAGATCCACCTTGGATCCTGGAAACTACCGTTCCCATCAGTCTGACAAGCCTTATCTGCAAGGCCATGGAGCATATTATCATGGAACTTATAAACAAAGACATTGGCAACCTTCAAACACTGGACCCTACCCAGTTTCAGTTCGTGAAGGGCCGATTCTATCTCCTGAACTTGACTGACTTCTTTGAATCAGTCTCCAGAGCCATGGACAAGGGTAAGGTGGTCCACACAGCCTATCTAGACCTTGCCAAGTCCTTTGGCACCATCCCCCACTCTGGAATCATAGATAAACTTACTAAGCTGGGCATTAATCCCTACGTCACCCAATATGTTGCTAATTGGCTTACTGATAGAACCCACACTGTAAAAGTAGCCGACTCCAAATCCAGCTCCAGACAAGTGACAAGTGGAATACCTCAGGGTTCAGTCCTGGGACTGCTCTTGTTTGGCATCTACTTCTCTGAAGTACAGGCCAACACTAACTGACTCTGGATAACAAAGTTTGCAGATGACTGCAAACTGGTAGCCATTATTGAATCCCCAAATGATGTGGATACTCTACAAAAGGGCCTTACAGAAACAGATGCTTGGTGCCAGAGCCATGGGCTCAAGCTCAATGCCAAGAAATGTATAGTTATCCCCTTTGGGAAAAAACATGTATCCATGAATTACCATATAGGTGGCAGTACACTAAACACCGAAAGTTTGATAAGAGACTTAGGGACACAGGTGGACAGTGGTCTCACCTTCGATAACCACATCGCCACAACAGTCAGGAAATCCTTCTGTGTGGCACACCTCATCACTAAGGGCTTTTCATCCAGAAAAATGGAGGTCATTGTCACACTGTACTCATCCCTCATTAGACCCATTATAGAATACAATGCCCCGTTTGGTATATACCTCTCAAGACATCTGCAACAACTGGAAAGGCCACAGAAATACCTCACTAAAAGAATCACAGGCCTAAAGCAGATGCCCTATGCTCACCGCCTTAAAAAACTCCAGCTATACTCTGTCACATATCATCTACTCAGAGGCGATCTTTGCTTAACATACAAGGCCATGTCAAACCCAGAGCTGTTGGACATGCTACACTTAAAGAAATCCCAATCCCTCTGAGCCACACGCTCCAGGGATCTAAACCTTGTCATCACAATAAACAAAACATGCTGGAGGGATAGGTTCCTGACCCAGAGACTCCCCAGACTCTGGAATAGATTGCCCATACATGTCAAGCAGAGTGCCTCTTTGGTCCTCTTCAAAAGGAACCTTGACGATTGGATGGGAGAAAGGAAATTCACCCCGGGGATCACGTCAGTCGCCCTGCTAGACAGGGGTCCAGGGAAGTAAATAATGTGGGAAGAAATAGCCAGGGAATTGTTCTGGCTAAGCTTGTATAGGCCCTAGGGCTGATAGCCTAGTACCAACATATGAACCTATGAACCTAAGTTTGTGAAACATTTGTCCACATTAACTAATATGTCAGGTGTAGTCCAAACTCATTTGAAATTTGATGAAGCAGTACAATAGTCATGTACCAGAGTGTACCTCACCTAGGTTGTAAGGGGGGAAATTAAACTGTCCCTTTGTAGTCAGAAGCGTGGATGAAGGCAGGAGAATAGCTAATATTAAAAAATTAAAGAGGAGAAACACTGATTCATATTGTTTACTTAACTATTAACTCAGTAAATAAAAGGGTCAAGTTCTTTTCAAGCCATATTGTGGACCAATATTTAGTTAGGTGAGCTGCTCAGATTCATTATATAAATTATATAGATTGAGGGAATCAAATCCACAGCTACAAAAAAAAAAAGGGCTGAAACGCCTGCAGCACATGTGCAGTACATGTGGGAGTGGTTTAGACCGCATTAGAATTAAGCAATGGTAGTTTAAGCATACCTCTCACTCTCAATGCAAGAAATCTTGACAAAGGCCCAAAATTAGGGGCAGGTTTTTAAACATACCTCTCGAGGGGGTCTTAATTCAATGTTAGAATATTTTAAGTGAAATCCATGGTAAATAACTAAATCATATTAATTAAGTAAAACCAGCATCTTTTAACTATCCTATGACCTTCCTATCTGAAGTTGATAGTCAGCCACATTTTGCCCATTTGATCCACATTATGAGTGGAGATGGAGGGTTGAAAGCTATGATTTTAGATATTGCTCTTTTAAATTTATAAAGTGGCTAAAGTAACAGGATTTGTTTTAAAGTGCATTTTCCAGGAAACCACAGGTTTGTGTGGACCAGGAATGGGGGAGAAAAGTATCTGGACATGGCAGAGTGGGGAGTAGCAGTTTGCATTGGTTTCGGGATTCTGAACGGGTGAAGAATGGGGCTCAGGGATTGTCATGGTTGTGGATAGTGATAGCTCCCTTCATGGGTGTGGTTTAGTTTTAACATACTCGACTGGTAGTTAAATTTATTTTGGGTATTGATAGGGTCCTTGGAAGCAGTTTAGTTATAGCTGCTTTGTCATAGATGTGAGTGGTGATCGTACATTCCTTCCTGGGTTGGCAGGATAGGTTGTCCTTGCATATGTCTTGGAATATGTATTATGGATTTACACGTCTTTTCTTTCTTGCAGATGGGGTCTTGGAATGTTGCAGCTGTAATCTGGGATAGGTGGGTATAAGGTGGAGCTTTCTCTTCACATATTAGAGGACTTATTTTCTCCTTTTCTTTGTAGATGGTAGTGTGCCAATGACCAGTTGAGGCGATACACAGTGAATTCACAGAGGATGGAAGCAGTAGCGAGCGAGGAGGTTACACACGGGGAGCACATGGGGGCAACAGTTACTGACGGAAGTAAATATATTTCACAGTTGTTGAGTTTGGTAGAGGATTTACACTGCTAGTCAGAGAAGGACAGGCATTTGAGTTTTGATCTCAGGGTTAATTGGTTGTACAATTTGTTTTATTAACCGTTCAGTATGTTAGATAAATTATCACTGTTTTAGACATTTGCATTCATTAGTAAAAGGGAGCAACGGCCATTGGCCATAGGTAAGAGTTGGGTTCCTGCAAGGGGTTTGATGAGGTTACAGGTAATGCATCTCATTTAGTGCTCATTAAGGCACATCAATGTGGACAGGGTTCGGGTAGGTGGAGTGGAGTCACAGCACTCTTAGTATCACAGGAATTTAGTAGGCTACTGGTTCAGGGATAGTTACAAACTAGACAAGTTTGGCTCTTTTCTTCAGGTAGCACTTATCACTCTTGTTCAAGGGGATATGAGTCATAGTATATAAAAAAAAAGGGAGGGGGGCTGGTGCCATATTTTGGTACAGAGTTTAGCAAACACTTGATGGGGTGGCAGGGGTCCTTGTCAGTGCCTCCATGTTAAGTAATTATTGGTATATGTGCACATAGAATTCATTGTTTTTTCTTTTCCTTGCAGATGGTTGAAGTGCAGAAGGCATCATGCAGTGGCTTGAAAGGGGATTTGAAAGGTGATGTTGATAGGATGGATGTTCTTGCCGCTGGAATGGGGCACAAGGAGGGTTTGAGTATCACCTTAAGGCATGTTAGAGTTCTGTGTTTAATTAGTGGGAGCTGATTATTGTGTTGATATATGGGGCAAGTTAGGAAGAAGTAGGTAAGGGGGCCAACAGGGAAAACATTTGGACGGTTTATGTGGAGTGTGGGAACCCACGGGATGAGTAGAGTTATGACATTCATAGGAGCATAGGAACTTATTAGGCTACAGCCCTATGGCTCTTGCAAGCCAGTGAAGTTCAATCCTGGTTTACTGGAACCTTGGGGTGGTTGTATTCACTCATTCAGTTGTTTGAACTGTATTTGCGGAAAGGGCCAATGAGGTGGCGAATAGGATGCTGGAGTTTTTTTCCTAACGTGTGTTATCTGTGGGGTGACAGATTTGTCCATTGAGTACGTAGTGTTTATGTTACATAACAGGTTAAGGTTTTACAGAATAGCACAAGGATCATTTCACTTGGAGTTTGGGTGAATTTTGTAGACAGGGTTTTCGGAAACATGGGAGGTAGGTGGCTGGGTTGGGATGGTTTTAGAAACTAATATAGAAATGGGTAGTGGGTGGACTAAGGTGATATGATATGGTTATCAGGGTTTTGGGTGTGAGACTTGCTACTAGTTTGACTGGGTACCATCTTGAGTTCAAGGGGTTATAGTTTATGGTTTTGTTGTGCTTATAGGCTGTCAGTACATTCAGGTTGAGCCATGACTTCAGCTTTGAAGGCAGTGGGCTAAAAGGGGTAGGTGTTCTGTTGCTGTGGATGTTCTGGTGTTATGATGGGGTCACGGTTATCTTACTTTCGTTTCATTAGGGTGTGTTTCAGTGATGGCATGGCAAAGGGGTTTATGACAGGATTCTAAGGGGCTTTACAGATGATGGGTATACCAAATGATGTTTGGCTTAACCTCTCCCTTTATGGGAAGTGGATTGAACAATTTTGGGTAGAAGGGAGGGGGAACAGCCTGGTCAGGCTGGATGGCAGAGAAGAGGGATAGGCTTTCCCTCTTCTGTTCCCCCTCTGATGTCTGGATGTTCATTTCAAGGATCTGGGGAAAGGAAATGAGTAGTTGGAGGAAGCTTGCTGAATAGATAAGCAAGTTGAGGTAAGGATGGTGTTTATTTGGTGGACTGCAATTCAATGGATGGTGTATGAGGTGAGCTGGGACACTGCTTCATAAGGAAAGTAAGTGAGCAGAGGTATGAACCCTGCTTGTTGGGCAGGGTGAGTAGGTACGCTACCCTGATTTATATTACAATGAATGGCGTATGAAGTGAGATGGGATGCTGCTTCATAAGTAAAGTGAGTAGAGGTATGGACGCTGCTTAATGGGGCAGGGTGAATAGGTATGCTGCCCTGTTTAACATTATAGGGATGTTATGCTGTATAAAGTATCAATTATATCATGAATAGTAATTAATAAAGTTGGTGATCAAAGCTATGTTATAGAAATCTAATAAAGGTCGTCAAATGTCATTTGGTGTGATGTGTGATATTGAAGGGGACCAGGACAACATCTACTTCTACAATTTGCAAATATTTGCCAGTGGTATCTCTTCTAAAGCTAAGGTAGTCATTGTATTTTGCCCAAGTTAGGCCTATTTAGTAAATACAATGCACTGATCAGTGTATATCTTGCTAGATATATTAAACAAAAACAAAAAATTGGAAAAACACAGACATTCCTAACTAAAAGTATCTCTTGGCTCAATAAAGTTAGCTGCCAGAGGAAACAGGAGCCCTTATCCTTATAGTCAGTACCATACAGGCTCATCAGGGGATACCCATGGCTAGCGTTCCATGCCCTTGGTGATTCAGTTACTCTTGAATCCCTTTACCTTGACAAGTCAGATTGGTCTGCCAGTACCTGAGCTAGATATCTAAACCTTCATCAAGAAATAAATAAAACTAGATTGAAAGGTAGCTTTATTACCCAGAACATACCTTGCTGTGGAATAGACTACCCAGCATGTCAAGCAATGCAATTCTCTGTCACTGTTCAAACATAGCTTGGACAGTTGGGTGGATGCCCTTAAATTTACACCAAGATTTGCACTGTCATTACCTTGCCTTATGTATCCTATTATCCTACTAGTTTGAAAGCTGGATAATGCAGCATTATATTCAACAACAGACCTGATCAGTGAGTTATAACATGTTATACTGATTTTCTTGTCATACTTTTTAACATCTTTGCCCTTAAATTATGGACAAAGCCAAAAATAATTGAGGGGTAAAGGAAAAAATTAGGAACTTTTTTGAATTGGTACTCTAATTCACTTAAAATGTTGAAGAACAGCAAGCTTTGCATCAACATGCATTTTCTGAAAAATATAAATAATTAAACTGTAATGTCTGACATTACTGACCAACTGTAATCCTCAATAATTTACCAGAAAATCAAAACAATTATGAAAGAGAGTGCAAAAATATGAAGTAAAATCAGTAACATTCGGCAAAACTGGGGGCAGTTGAGAGGTGTTTCCTTCTATATCTAGCAGACATGCCCTTTGGACTTTCAGCGACAAAGTTTGCAGATGACTGCAAAACAAAGCTTGGACCTGCAACACACACATCTGACACAGATATCCACAGAAATATCCTCCAGAAATGGATAACTGGTGGAGAAGAGCCATGGAAGTTAGCCGCCAAAAAAATGCATAGTGCAGCCAAAAAGGGAAAACAACAAGGCTACCCCTAGCTAGCACCATATAGCTAATCCACTGAGAGCACAGAAAAAAAGAAATCAGAGATCTGGGGACCCTGACCCAGGTTGACCTTCGCTTGGACACTGATGTTTGTAGTTAGGAAAAGGAAACCTTCTATATCACCCACCTGATCATGATTGGATTCACGATCAGATCAAGGGAAGGGGAGGCCCCTGTACTCCTCATCTCATCACTTAATGATTATGATTGAGCACACAATGATGCCTGCCTGATGCTGCTGACACAGTAAGGCCCCCAAAGGAAAAAGGCCCCAAAAGTTCCCCACCAAAAAAATAAAAAATGTCTTATGCTATGAAAGAACTCAGCTCTTATTGAAACTCCTCAGCTCTTTCTCTCGTGACCTGTGTGCGACATATATGAAAGGCCATGTCAAAACCCAGATTTGATGAGATCCTTCAGAAATGATGAATATGCCTCACCTCAAAAATCTAGGAGCGGGAAACCTTGCGGAGGACTGAAACTTGAAATCAACTGGCTAATAGAAACAGAACGGGAGAGAGACAGATTCATCACCAAGAGACCCTATGCTGTGGAACAAAATCCCGGCAGGCAGAGGCTCTTGTTCTCTCTCTTCTTGTGGATGGAATGGAGACCAATGAATGGAGATTAGATATACCCAGGGGCGTCACTGTGAGCCACTGAGACACAGCAAAATGAAAATGATAGGCATAGTTTTTATTCAACTAAAGGGGTGCGAAAGCCACATATGGGTGGTTAGGCTTATAAATGCCCTTGGGCAGATAGCCTAGTATGAACCTATGAACCTATGAACCTATGATAGGATTAAAACATATGCTTTCTTAACTTCTGCAGATGCAAATAGTCTAAGTTAAAATTGATTGTTAGCAGGAAAAGAAACATAAATTAGTACTCAAAATAAAATGGCTTCATTTATGCATCTTAAAATATGCCTCAGCATAGAAATGCCCTTTAAGTTAAAAAATGTGATATTACCTATTGTATTGTCTAGGGAAATAAAACACTAATGCACTATATAGAAACTTATGATTGGGGCCCAATTGTAACAATATTTTTATGCTTTTGGGACATGGATGCCAACAAATTCAGCTTGAGAGCAACCATGTCAAGAGCACATAATAGTTCTAATCTGAGACACCCAATCATAATTTACTCTAAGTACTGCCAATCACAATAAAGCCAGTAAAGCATTTTGCAAGTGATCTCTCATAGACAGCAAGTAAATATTATTAGGCAAAAATTCAGGGGCAGTTATTACATTGTTTTTGTATTTAACTAAATTACCTACATGTTGTTTTCTGTAAATGCAGAGAGAACAAAAATATTAATGAAGTACTTCAGGAAGAGTTATTAGTGAAGTAATATACCTTCTCTGAGCCTGGACTATAACATTTCTGGAAGAGTTGTTATGGTCAGGTCTCATTCTATAGAAGTATGTAACAGATTTATATTTTTTCTGATTTCCAATCATAAGCACAGTGCTCTGTGCACTACAAATATATCTGACATAAGCAGTCATGCATGTACTTATGAGCCATTCTAAGGCAAACTGTCTCTTTCTGTCATCCTATGTTTCTTGCAAAGAATCTCTCTTCTAGTTATTTTTTTCTTGATACTGATTTGATTCAAAAACATGTGTAACTAATAAACAACTTGCTTTCTCTTCATTAAGAATTAACCTGATTAATCAGAGACTGACACAACAGGATTTATTAAAAAAATTCAGTTAACTTTACTGACTTATCTTGATATAATGCAACATATAAACTCTAGTTCCCTGACACTGGTTACTTCTGTGGCGTAACTTGTCTTTAAATACTCATGGAAATTGCTCCTCCACACTGTAATCTTACTGCAAAGTATACAAAGGCTTACTGTATTACTTACTGTATTTTACTCAATTTTGTATTATTTTAATAATGTGTGTAACTTTATGTCATGTCTACCTTTACTATTTTTAGTAATTTATTTATTTATTACATTTGTTAACTAGGAAAAGTCTGATTGGGCCAGGAGCCCATTTTCAGCTGAGGCCCGGGGAGAAAAGCTCCTGAAAAAACAGTACAAATACAATATGAAACAGTACAATATTACATATGAATACTTTACATATGAATTTTAAAAACACACACAATTCTGTTTCAAGCTTAAGTACAGAACACAAAAATGATAGTAAAAGGCACAATAACATATTACTCAAATTAGAATGTTACATATAGAATATAGGTTGAATAGTCTTGAATTTTGCAAAGTCAACAGAGAATAACTGTATTCACAGAGGTGCCGAATGCCCATTTGAGAGGTGGAGTAATAAGAACCAAGAATTGACAGCAATAATCAAAGAGAGTTAGGCTATCTTTATTAATCTTTGTATGTTAATAATTATGGAGCTTTTCTCCTCGGGCCTCCACTAAAAAAGGGCTTTGGCTCAATCGGACACTCCAAGTCAACACATGTCAGATAAATACTAAATACAGGAGTAGTAATGGTCTTGTGCAGATAATAGCCTGATACATGATATCAAATAATCTCATTCACATAATAATTTCTCTTGTTTTTGAAATACTAATTTCTACAAATGAATATGTCCTCCGAATTGTAACTCTAAATTCATCTACAAATACCAAAACTATTCAAAAACCAACAAATATATTTTGTAGCTTCATTAGTCTAAAATCTCTCAGCAAACACCCCAGTAATATCTGTGGAAATCAGACTGTATACCCAATAAAGCAAAATAAGCATGCTGGAAGGATTAAGGAGCAAAACCAAAAATGTTACCTTTATTAATCTTGTGAGGAGACAGCTAAGAAACAGAAGAAGACAGAAAGAACAGTGAAAACAAGCACAGTATTTAATAGTGATAGGATTAGTTATACACACAGAGGTTTTAATATTTTTAATTACAGCAATGTTGAGATTAATTAACAACACTTTTCTATATTTGAATTTCAGTTTGTTCTTAGTCATTATTTTGATACAGTGGACATGCTGTATAAATTGAAACTCTTTACCCAGAAATTAAATTTTGCCATTATGTATGACCATAACACTACTGTTGATGATATTAATCAGTACAGGAAAAGAAGTATTTACACTACTATACCTCACCCCAGTGTCTAAATGTTTGAAAAAGCACGTGAACTAGATATTTCTGAAATTAGTAGAGATAAAACTACACATAGTAGTCAGTTTAATTTAACAAAACAGGAGAGGTGTTTGTTATATAGTTTAATTAAGGAAAGGAATATTAGGGTGGTGAAACCCGATAAGGGGGGAGGTGTTGTTATAGATGATATGACTGATTATGTGGGTAAGAGGCTTAACATTCTACACGACAAGTCTACTTATAATATTAGCTCCATTAATGTGATGAATATAGCTTATAGAAAGATATATTTTTGAATGTTCCAGTTTTACAAGGTACTTTAACAAAAAACCTATATGATTTTTTTGAGCTCAACATCTTCTAGAATTGATACAATTTTTGGTATACAAAAAGCCCACAATAATGTTTCAAACCCTTCATTCAGTCTGATTGTAGCAACCCAAGGTCCTAAAACCTATCCTGTGGCTACTTATATTAATAGACACCTGAAGGTTATTTTTTCAACATGTTTACACATTTTAAAAGATTCTTGGGATTCTTTAGGTTGTCTGAGACATGAATTATGGAGTAAGAATTGTATTTTTCTTACTATAGATATAGTAGATTTATTCAGTTGCAACCCTAAACTAGAAAGGCTAGATCTATCTCGATAAAGTTTGGTGAATTGCAGTTTTCATTCTAATTAAGTGAATTTAATTACTGACCTTATGGAATTAGTGTTGGATAACAATTTCATTCATTTTGATGGTGAATTATATAGACATGTTAAAAGTGTGGCATGGGGGCAGAGTGTGCTCCTACATATGCTAATTTGGTTTTAAAGACTTGGGAATCAACCCCCCCCCCTGTTTTTGCTGTGGAACGTTTTTAAATATTCTTAATTTTATTTAAGATTTTTAGACAATATATTTATTTTATGTGATAGCCCTACTGTAAAAATAAGTGATTTTATACATTATATGGGGAATTTTATGTCTTTTTTAAAGCTTACACATCAATTCAATAATAAGACAACTACCTATCTTGATACTACCATTAGTTTGGGAATCAATGAGTTTATATGTAATATATATATATATATATATATATATATATATATATATATATATATATATATATATATATATATATGTACAGAAAACCCACTTTTAGTGATATGTATCTACACTTTAATAGTTGCCACCCTTTTTGTGTAAAAAAAGTATATTTAAAGGGAAATGTATTAGAATAGCTAGAATGATTTCAAGAAGGGACGTGTTGAATAGAGAGATGGAGTAACTTTGAAACAAGTTAATGTCTAGAAGTTCCCTGAAAAAAGTAGTGGAAAATATTTCCATGGAAATTGTCAGAGTGGGGTATTAAGTACAGGCCTGTATAAGGTGAAGACTCATTAATGAAAGCGATCATGAGAAAAATGGTAAAAATTAAGGCATGGGGTTTGAGAAATCTATGGTTATAAAATATTCTAGTAACACAGATGAAATTAGAAGGCTTGTGAATAACAATTGGAACATTTTTATAGTGACTGCATTATCATTTTCTATTGCAGCTACTGAACTCCACTTTGTTTATAAGACAGCTAATAATATTAAAGGACTTTTAGAAAGGAATAAAAATACTTCTAAAATTTCACCCAGTAGTACTAAGGGCATGTCAAAATGTGGTAGGTGTAACTACTGTATGGAAAATGTATTAGGTGACAAGGTATATTTTGATATAAACAATAAAATGTATATTACATTAAAGCATGGAACATTTGTATCTAATAGGGTTGTATACATCGCAAAATGCTGTGTTTGTCCAACATTTTATATTGGCAAAACAGAAGGAAAACTGAATAGAAGGATTTATGAACATTAAGTACAACATAAAAAGACAACATTAATACTGCCTTTTTCAGCATTCTGCTATATGTTCAAATTTTGCTGGTTTTAAATTTACTATTTTGGACACAATTGAACTAGACTTTAGGGATGGTAGTTAGTTAACTGAACTAGAATGTAGAGAGAGTTGTACTGGCAGTTGAGATTAGATGCCACCATTTCCCAGGTATAAATGAAAATGTATGCATTGTACCAATACTAAAATTAAAGGCAGCAAAATAGTAAATATATGATTGAGAGAATTTCTTATTTCTTATTTCTTTTTTTGCTAATCAGTTATTAGTCTAATACAAACAGAAATGTTGCATTGTTTTCAATTTATTTATTTATTTGACATTTGTTAACCAGGTTGGTCCAGCTGGGCAGGAGCCCGTTTTCAGTGGAGACCCGAGGAGAAAAGCTCCAATTACAAAAACAATTAGGATAACATAGGTAACAAAAAAAATAGAAAGTACCATAACCAAGTATAACTCTAAAACATATTAATACAAATATGACTCAAGCATATTTAGATTACAGAATCTTTTTGCTTAAGTGTATTGTCCTATTTTATTTTGTTTTGTTTTTGATGTATAAGTTACTTTAAAAAAAAAGAAACACTACTCTACAAGCATTTTCTGATGGAATGACTCTTTTAATTGTTTTAATTGTTCTTTAATTGTTTTTCTTAAATATATTAATAAGTAACTTATTTACTTAATTATGTTATTTAAAGTTGGTAATAAAAGCAATGTGATGGACAATTAAATTCAGTTCTGATGAAGTCTTGAGTTGTAGACAAAAATGCTGATTTTAAACTTGTAGCATTAAACACATTATTTATTTGAAATTGATAAGGATTACATTTCTTGATTTTGCTCTTTGATCCTTTAAGCATGTTTATTTTACTTTATTTAGTCTTAGGAGTTTGCATGGCTGCATTTTTATTTGGTATGCAAATTGTGTACCAATTATAACAAGAACAACCAGTCTACTGCCCACAGTGGCATTTAACTTTTATATAATATGACCCTCATTTTTCCCAGATTTAATAAAGAAATGTGCCCATACTTCTTATATGAAAATACAGAAAATACATTTAAACTACATAAATCCCTTTTCAGATAAGCTGTAGGAAAAAGGAGCTTTAGAGATGTTGCACCAGAAAACAAAATCACTTGCCAAATAAATTATTAAAGAGACCATAAATACCAATTTCAAGAATAAAATCAAACCATGTACATGTATTTCCAAGACAGTGGCCAAAGGATCTAGCTGCCATTTAACCTGGAGATTTCTATAGTTTCTATAATATTAATTTCTAAGCAACCCCATTTGTCTTGCACTATCTCTGTAATACAGAGAATTATGATAGGGTTTCCAATTGTAGCCAACTTACAGGAACACATAATAATGGCTATTAATGATGAGACCCAATCATAATCTTTTGTAGTGGATGGAGATTTATCTGATCCATGTACTTCCAGCTGCAGAAAAGAAAAGAAATGTAGGAGTCAATGTGTTTTTTCTTCTTGGCTTTCAAAGCCTTTGAAAGCCAATTAAGCTCTCATATTTGGCAAACAACAGGCAGAAATGAAGCATATTGCTGAAGAGGGAACAGTACTTCATTTTACCGCAATTTTTATATATAGATACTTCCTTCTGCTACACTTCGGTATACAACTGAAGCAGATGAAAGTATGTTGTGTAATTTAAAATTGTTTTACCTTCTGCCTCTGTTCTTTGGCAGTTGGTAGTACCTATTGTTAGTCCCTAGAGTAAGACATGAAGTTGCTATTTAGGGGAGTTTAACAAGCTTTTGCTTAAGCACTTGGATGAGCAGTTAAGATGGGGTCTCATTTATTTTTATTTACTTGTTTCTTTGTTAACCAGAATAGACCACTGATCTATCTGGACCATTTTTAGGCTGTGCTGTGGGCTACAGATGTAGACCAGATAATGAAAGACAAGTGAAATGGTGGAGTGCAAGGCCAACAACAATAAAACAAGCAAAACAAAACAATAAAACCGACAAAACATTGAAATCATCTTGTCACTAAGCACTGCATACAGCATTATTCCATTTTTTGTACAATGTGCAAAGAACATGAAAGTAAAACAACAAAAAGATTAATGTTGTCTCATTTCAGTGTATATGCATGGTCATTCTACATTATGTACAATGTGAGTCACCTGAATATGCACAGAATGAGAAAATATGGAAAATAATGTTTGTGAAGTACATGTATTAGAGGACAAAATTGAAACAGTGCTGTTGATATGAATGGGAGGAGAAAGGGACTGCCTGCCATGCTTTTCAAAAAACAGAACCATAAATATACAATTCTGTATGGCTTACAGGTGGGAAAGGTTCACAACATTGCAGTCACATTAACAGTGCACTCTTTTAAATGTTTACTCTCCATATCTTTAATTAATACTGTTCTTGGTTAGATGGACACATTTTAAAATAAATACACTTCTGAGAACCAATAACCATGACTGATTCAAAGTATAAAAAAGAATGCTCAGTTCTGAAAAAATATAATAGTGAATGGAAGCAGAATGCAGCAGCTTTACCTATTATTTCAGCCATGATTACACTGATCCAATGTCTGCCTCACTGTTCCAGATATACCTCCCTTGAATTTACAATGCAGTGGGGATGTTCTTACAGTTAAGTGAGACATTCCTCTTTTAAAACAGTTGTTTACACATTAACCTAAATACCCCAAAATGCCATAAAGCAGATGGCAAAAACACTGACAAAAAATAATCAGGGAAAATGTTGACCTCCCACAGGTCATGTTCTAGGACACAAGCTCAGAACATTCTGCACCCCCACAATCACACAATAGTTATATATACCAGGTCAGAGACCCCACAACACCAGGGAAAGGGCCAGTTGCTCAACCCCAGTATTACTGCAATCTTGCATAACTGTTGACTACTTTCCTATCTACTAAACATGGCAGGTAGGAAGTCTATCAACATTAGTTACAATTGAGTAGCATGAGGTTGCACTTATAAATACACACATACACATCATCCTCATCAGTCCCCCCTTTTTCCATTTTCTACATGGGATTGGGAAGTTGTATCAACTGTCATCATCTCTGCAGATGCAGTAATACTCTCCCACCTTCTTTGACAGTCATACTTGGTTATCACAAGTCTTCTCTCACACAATCCATCCACCTCTTTGCTAGATGCCTTTGTTTTTTCTTGTTTCTTCCTGTCTGTCCCAAATTTTCTTCACTAGATTGTCATATATTGCTGTACATCTGCTGTCTTTAATTTACTCAGCAATGGGAGTGACTCCGGCCTCTAGCCTAATGTCCTCATTTTTCATCTGTCCCATAGTATGCATCCCACTACCTCTCTCTGGAACTTCATATCCATCACCTCTAGCTTCCTTAACTGCTGTGCATTTAGTGCCCAGGTTTCTGACTATACAGTAGTACTGGTCGCACCACTGTTTGTTATACCTTACTTTTCAACTTTTCTGGCATTTTTCTGTTGTACACTACCCTCGACACTGTGTAGTTGGCTACAGCACCTCTAACTCTAACTTTGACCTCCTCATTCAGACTTCCCTTCTCCTCAACCACTCCTTCCCAGATACTTGAAGTTAACCTGTTTCACTATTTTCCCTTATATATCAGTTCTCAGTTCCTTCAGATTTCCCCTATTTGCTCCCAATACCACTGTCTTATCTCTACTCAGTTTCATCCCACATGTCTTCACTTTTGAATTCCATTCCCCTATCCTTTGCTGAAGTTCTTGTTAAGACTATGACTGCAATGCCACATTATCTGCATGCATCAACTATGTTGGTCTGTCCTCTCCAATCTGTTTCCTAATGTAGACCATCACCCAGTATGAACAGCAATGGGCTCATGGTTGAACCCCAGTGCATACTCACTCCCACTGGTATATCTCTGAGAGTTTAAACACTGTTCATAGCTGACTGATTAGGTCCTTGTATATAGTCTGCACTAATTCTACCAATGTTTCTGGGACTTTGAACCACTGTAGGACTGCCAAAATGCTCATTTGGATTCTCCTCATCTCTAGCTTCTTCTCAACTATCTGTCTCACTGCAAATTGTTGGTCATTTGTGCTGCATCCTGAACTGAATCTGAACTGCTCATCACCCATATTACTTTCTACTACTCTGCATATTCATTTATCACTCACCATCTCCACAACTTTCATGCAGTGTGACAGGAGTTTAATACCTCTCTGCAGCCCACATTTGTGGATATCCCTTTTGTTCTTGTACATTGGCATTAGCATGCTTATTTTCCAGTCATTTGGGATATGTTTTTCTCTCCACACTGCTATGAGTACCCTCACAAGCCATTTCTCCCCATCTCACCCAACATCTCGATCATATCTGCTGTGACCTCATATGAGCCTTTTGTTTCCCTGACTTTTGTAACCAACTTTATGCTACTGTATTACCATCAATTGAACATAAGATCAGATTTATATCATTTCTTTATTTTTTCCTTGTCTGAGACCTGCATCATAAGGAAACCGTTTCCATCATAAGCTCGGTATAAAAAGTCACAAAACCAGGCAACATATACACAATTATAGATGAGAATTTATGCAAGAGAGAAAGTAGGTTTAAAATCGTATTATTGATTGTTATTTGGTAAATAAAAAGTATAATAAATCTGACTAAATGGATGAAAAAAGACAGAAAAGTTGTAAAAAAGAAATAAAAGTCACATTACAGAAAGAAGGAGGCTCCTAGAACAAAAAAGATAACTAGGTAAGTTAGTATTTACACATCACCACCCTAAAAGTACTTCATACAACTATATGCCATCAGAGTGGTTTCACATATCATGGACAGATGACAGAAAACAGCTTTCATGTTAACGACATATGTTTTAAGTGCATGAAGCATGAGAAAGGATTTCAGATATTCTACTATATATAGGCTACTTCAAACTTGCGTTATTGCTACTTTAAACCTTGCGTTATTGTTACTTTAAACCTACTTGCTTCAAAAAAGGTAGAATTCTTTTCTAAACTGCCAGCGACTCATGTTTCTGGCCACCGGACAACCAAAACATGGAAGGAGTTTGTCATTTAGTGCCACCTTGCTTTCGGTCAGGGATGGATGTAACTCTTCTTATCACTGTATCCCTGTGAGGGCCAGAAGCTCTAGGTTAAGCAACACAACTGAGTGGGAGAGCGCAAGAAGACTCATTTATAAATGTGCAGAAAGGCTGCTCTGACATCAGTACACATTCTGTATGGGAAGAACAGAAGAGCACCACAGGGAGAAAAACCTCCACCTGTTGTCCGGATAGCACCCTCGCATCATGTGGAGAACTCCTCTTTTTCATGGTTAAACATACAGAAGTACAGCACTGCAAGAGGAATAATAGCACAGGAACACCCAAGCTACTATCTGAAGAAAAGATTACTCCACTAGAAATGCACCCTCATCAGTGTTTGTACAAATATTCATCTATGCTGTGAGAAAAATAATAAATGAAGATATCCCTGATGTATAAACCTATGATATATTTATTTTATTCATTTTTAACCCTTACTACTGTGGTGGTGGTGCTGCGGTAGCATTGTTGCCTCACAGTAAGACGTTGTCCTGTTCGATGCTCAGCTAGAGCATCTTCTGTGTGGAGACATGCATGAATGGACGTACCTTCATTGAAGGTTGTGCGTCAGGGCCAGCAACTCGGCATGTAAAAATCTACTGCCAAACATTAGCAGACCGGAGTTCCACTGTGGCGACCCCTAACCGGGAAAAAGCCAAAAGACACAACAACAACAACAACAACAACTACCCTCTGTTTTAGACCTCCCTAAGTACCCTGTTAGTAATCTGTTCCTTTTCCAGAGTGAGAAATGTGTTCTCCAGCTTGGGTAACAGCTCAAAGGCCCATGAAGTATAAGTTCTATGACTTCAGTCATTACCATTTGGAGACAACAGTCAACTGCCATGAGGAGCTCCATTAATCCAGAAATGAGTCCCTCTCATCAATGACCCATGAGTTCCCTTAAAGTCACTGTTCTGCAGTGACTTTCAATACTTGCTTACTTCCATTACAAGACCATCTTCCTGGCTTACATATGTCATGGGGGGGTCTACCTGAAAACGCCGAAAGTCCACAACGCCAACAACGAGAATACCAACACCGGAAGATCGACAACGGAGATGATGGAAAGTTGAGAATCCTGATGCTGAAAACACTGACATGTTAAGGTAAGTGTGCGATAGGGACGGACGTTAGGGTCAGGGTGTGGGTAAGGTCAGTGTGTGATAGTGACAGACATTTGGGTAGGGTGCAGGTTAGATAAGTGTGCGATAGTGACGGACTTTAGGTTTAGGGGCAGGTTAAGTGAGTTAGGGTTAGGGTGCAGGTAAGGTAAGTGTGCGATAGTGACGGACTTGAGGGTTAGGGGCAGATTAAGTGAGTTAGGGTTAGGGTGCAGGTAAGGTAAGTGTGTGATAGTGACAGACTTAAGGGTTAGGGTTTGGGTTAAGGTTAGTGCATAGATAGCTGTGTATGTAAGGTTTAGTGTAGGTTTGTAAGGTTTTTGGTGTGCTTGTGTTGTGTGTGTTTTTCGGGAAAGGTATTTGTTTTGTTGATTGTTGGGATTGTGGTTTGTCAGGCATGGGAAGTTTTGTGTTTTTGAACTTTAGGTTTCTTTTGGTTTTGTCATGTCGGTTATTTCGTTGTCGGTGTTTTGGCATGTCGGTGTTATCAGGTAGACCTGTCATGGGCTATACCAGTCCAATTTTTCTGCCTCTTGGCATACTGTTATATATACTAACTCCTGTTAGGGAAAGTGACAGTACAGGTCTTAGTGCCTCCCTCAGGATGGCTAATTCAGCAAATAGTCACTGACTCTCACCTTCCTCTGTTCAGTTTCTCCAATGCATGAACAACTATGCACGTCCTATTGGTCATAGTCAGGTCCTTGTGTCTCTATAACACAGATATAGGTAGAAGTAGGTTCTCTTTCCAAGACTGGTTACCTCATTTATCGGACCTACAAATTAAGCTTCGTCCGGAGATAAAAAAAAGTCCAGACAATAATATATGACTAAAACAAGGAGTCAATAGACAGACTGAGTTTGGGGGCAACAAAGAGGAAATGTCCCATCTCATTGCACAGAAAAGAGTAGTGTGTACACTGTTGGGCAATATTTCACTCCCTGATAAATTATACAGCAGACATTTCTGATAACATTAATGGAATTTTTAGATTTAGTGAAGATTATATATCTGTATGCATTCTTAGTTAAAGGCCTGTGCTGTTTTCTGCTGTAATATGTTTTACTTTATAGACAGTTATATCTTTTTTTCATAGCCTATCAGAGGCAAGAAGTAATTAAACTCCAGAAGGAAAGGTGTTCTGTGTGATAGAATTGCAAGGGACATATTTTCTGCCTATCCCTTTTTCCCCACTACCATCCCTTTGTAACAGTGTTAATTAATGATCACATCTATTGCAGTAAGATATAGAATGAAACTACTGTATGACCTTTGTGGTTTTGTGAAAGGAAGCCAATATTGTGAAAATTAAGGCAAACTAATAACAAAAAAATTAAATGTATAAGTGCAAGTGGGCATTTTAAAATTGGATTATGTTTATCCACACAACCCAGGTAGATGATTCAGAAGCACATTGAAATTAATGACATAATAATTGACAGAAAAAAAATACAATTTAGTAATACTGCAAATTTAAATCAATGACTAAGAAGCAACTGGCCAGAACTATGTCACTGAAACAAGGAAAAATCTATTGGTCAAATAGTAATTATTAGGGTTTTGGTTACAACAGTATTGACTGAAATAAAAGTGAATATAATACAACAGCATTGGATATGTTCATTAATACAACCCTGGACAGTTATCTAACTCCTTGCCTTTATGCAGCAAACAAGTACAAAGGTTAGCGTGGATCTTTTTACTGGAAATGGCCCTGTAATGATAAATTGCATTAAATAAAGGAGACTTGCAGATCTAATGACTGTCATATTATAGATCTGGAATTGGTGTAGGGCAGCCAGAAGGGCAGCAGAACAAGAAACTGGCATTAGAATGCATGCATACAGGCTGAAAAATTAACAATTAGATAATATTTATGATGTGCATAATAAAAATACTTTTAAAAATCAAAGAAGGCACAGTTAGATAGCCAATATTGTGGACCATATGGAGGAGTTATTGTGAGCAGAACCCACACTCAGCATGAAAAATAAAGTAGTATTAGGAATGCTTACATGTGAACTGGAAAATAAATGGATATAAGCTAAGGAATGTGAATGTTGAATTGTAGACACTGTGTATGGAAAACTAAAGAAAATTCACTGTGTGTATGGAAAATTAATTAGGTTAGTGGAAGATACATGATACAAAAAGGATGCAAACTATGCGATCAGAATTCTAAAAGTAAGTGTGCAGGATATTGAATGATAAGATCAAGAAAAAGAAAACATGATTCACTTCCAAGTGTACTTACCTGTGACTTCAAACATCTTCACTGCTTATGGTACATGTAGGACAAAATTACTGTTTAAAAAATTCAAGGTTTTCTGTTTTGTCACAAAGTTGCAGTAGTCTTAATATGAATGTGCTTTAGTGTATATCTTATTGAGTAAGCCATTTCTGGAGAGCATAACATTTAACTAGATATCTAAAAAATAAAATTGTTTAGCAAAGTAACTGTTCAGATTCATCTAAGAAAAATATTCTGTTTCTATCCCTTGTCCTGCTTTTGTATTAATATAACACAGCACACGTATACACACACACACACACACACACACACACACACACACACACACACACACACACACATACACATGCACATTTTTTCATATGAATAGCACAAATGTGATTTTAGGCTGCAGGGAAGTTAAATACATGGGGTTGGATGCAGGGGTGTGATATTCTGAAGGACTGACATTAGTTTTGTTAGTAATGATGACATTGGGAGGTTTTGTATTCTGAAATTCATATAATTACTGTACTGCTATTGGTCAGAATCCTAGAAAATGTGATATTTAATTGCATTATTTATTATATCACTCTTTGCTTAGACAGCCGTGGTTAAATTCAGTTTGGTCAATTAAAACTTGGTCCGTTATTTTTCATGATCCTTTTAATCTTACATTTCAGTTAATTCTGTATTCTACAGGCTCTGTGTATATCATTAATGAGGTTTTCATCTTTTGAAGCTATAGACTTCAGCTATTCAGTGAGATCTTTTGGAATACTTGTCAAGATATTTGTGGATGTTTCAAAATCCTAGTTAAAAGTAAAGAGTATGGCCATCCAGCAATTCTTTTGATACCATGCCACTTATTGAATGTTGGACCTGAGAAGTTTCGGTTGGAGAAAAGGAAATACAATGGCATATTGACAGAGTATATAAATCCGAGCAAAGATTGCTAGAATTTGGAAAGCCCAATAAGTTTATCATAAAATGTCACAGCATCTCACCAAAGGCATGGTGGGTAGAACAAGTTGAACACTGAGCAGTGAAGAGAGGTTGTTGCTGACTGAGTGTAAGATCAAAGTCAGGAGAACTTGGAAAACTATATTGTTCTTGTTATGTCATGAGTAATGGCTATTGGCTAGGCTTGTAACAGTCCACTGACTGGCTGCCTAGAAGTTACCAATGAGCCTATGAACCTAAGACTTTTTTATAAATAATTATTGTTAGTGTCAAGTATTTAAAGCAGCTTGGAACTTGAGGAAATATGGACTACTGGATCAGTTGAGGTAATGCTGAAAGTTGTTTGCTCAGATGTAATTTTTTGGAGCAAATCTGTCTAAAAAGTAGTAAAGCTCTATACTGAAGTGGTGAAGGCACATATTTCAAAGGCAGTACAAAATCAAGCCTACTGGATGGAGGGGCAGGAGTCAAAAAATTAGAAGGCTACTGATAATATGCGGATAACTATCAATGTGTGCAGTACAAATGACAGAAAAGAGCCAACAGCAAAACGTGCAAGGAAGGGGGAAATCTAAACCGTAGTGGTTACTGGGAGTCACAAGCAGAGCTGGGTCACAGTCAAACAGGGCCATAGACAGGGTAATAGACAAGAGCTGCACCACATACTCCACACACAGCTATTCCAGAATCCCATCACCTGGCTATTTCCTCCCCAGTTACCATAAACACTGTTCAAACCTCTCAGTGTGCATACTGTTTTCTGATTTACTTATACAATGATTATTTGGATTTAATTTAAAACTTTTATTTCAAATTTTGTAGCACAAACACTGATATCCATTTGCTAAACAAAGCCATACAATCTCACAATGTATACAGACATAGCATTAAAACGTCTCTACCCTTGAAACTCACATTCATTGAAACAGCATTGACACTCACATTCAAAGAAAATGTATCTGACTAGTGCCGAATAAAGTTAACCTTTGGGCTATTTTTAAATCATAGGCTTCTTGCACATGTTTAGTACCATGCATACATGCATGTGTTCATTGATTCAACTTCTTGATTGTATTAAATTATATTCCTTGCATAATACAGCACCACATGTTAGAGTGTGTTTTACATTTGTAGTTTTGAACATTTTTTCAAGTAACCAATGAAACAAAATGTATGAACCAATAATGACAAAACTGCCCAATTCTGAATATTCCATCAGTCTACTCAAACTTCTGTCATTACAATCCACCAATATCAGTCAAATATGCACAATCTCTACAGAAGTAAATGTCATCCGAATAATTCCATATTAAAGAGATCTGTAACTAATGAAGAGGTTGCTGCTTCAAACAACTTTATATATCAGTGTTTCATCTAAAAGTTCAGTGCCTGCTGCCCTTGAAGAATAAATTGTCTATGTTATATTAAAAATGGGAAGCTTAGGGAATGAATAACAATCTGGCAACAGGTTTAGTTACTAGGCATCTCCTCTAAAGGAGGACATACTCAGGACTGCAGCACCCCACCCCCCTTAAAATACTACACAGCAATCCATCTACATGCTGTCAGGGTAGAACCCACAGCCTTCCGCATTAAAAGCAAGTATGCTACCTGTTGTTCTTCTGACTATGGTGTTAAATTCTTTGTACAACAGTGATACCACTTGCTAAACATTTGCACATTGTAAAGAGACAGCATGAGCAGCAGTAAACTTTTCTTCCCCTGAAGCTCTCAGTTCCTTATAAAATGCACTTGACGCTCAACTATACTGCTCAACCTTGTAGCATAAGAAATCTGGACAATGCCAAAATTAATGGGGAAACAAAGGCCCAAAACTAGGGCAAATGGATGTCATTATTTGTGAATTCAGTCTTCACTGATTTGCCAGAAAACCACAAGTTTTATGAGGACCAGTCCTAAAATATGAGACAAAAATCAGTTGAGAGATGTGCACTCACCTACTAGAAACTCAATTTTTTAACAATATGGTAGCTGGGATAGAGGAGCAAATTAACTTACCATCAGTTATCCCTAAATGTGGCATTTAAAACATGCATGCGGATGCGTGGGCGCGAGCGTGAACACACACACACACACACACACACACACACATACACACACACACACGCACACACACACACATGCACACACACACACACACACACACACACACACACACACACACACACACACACGCACACACGCACAATCACACTGAAGAAGAAACATTTCACAGAAGTAGCAGTACAAATCCGTCCGGGAGTGAGTCTACATTCATTCTGAAGCAGCAAGAATGGAAGGAATGGATCATTAAATCCCGTGTGAAAAGGAAGAACAGGAGGTATGAGCAGACATGCACAGATGAAACCGGATGCAGGAGGTGTTCTTAAAGAACACCCTTAAAAACAAAAAGACACATTTTATTTTTGTAATTAAAAAAGTGTGACAGTCCCTTGGCAAGCAGGCTCCCTCCCACCAGTGGGGCCTGGGCAACTGCCTTGGTCACCTAGTGCTGGATCCAGCTCTAGTCACAAGTCCTTCGTAAAGCAGGACAAGAAAAAGGATAGATTCTCTTTGAATGATAAAGTGAAAGATCAGTCATGATGGCAAATTACAGAGAAAGGAGGAGAGTCATGTGACAAATGTGTGCCAAGCAGCTTTAATGAAGGTGCTAATAAGGAAGATCTGACCTAAAGGTTTTAATGAGAGAAATGGTGTACTCAGGAAATTGATAAGTGTACTAAGGAAACTGGTG
Source organism: Protopterus annectens (assembly GCF_019279795.1). Taxonomy (NCBI): domain Eukaryota; kingdom Metazoa; phylum Chordata; order Ceratodontiformes; family Protopteridae; genus Protopterus; species Protopterus annectens. The sequence continues at coordinate 901,580,991 of NC_056729.1, forward strand.
ACTATATTCAGGAAACTGGTGAATGTACTGGCGTGTGTTCTCAAGAAACTGGTGTGTGTACTCAGGAAACTTGGGTGAGTACTGGTGTGTATACTTGGGAAACCATTGGGCTTTCTAAGCTGATATGAAAAGTGCTAAGATGGACAAAAGAGTGGATCTGTCAATCCAGTATCTTTCATATAAATAAGAACAGAGGCAAGAATGGTCCATTGTCTTGATTTGTTATTTGAGTGATTTGTGTTTCTTGCTTTCTCTTCTTATGAGGCTCCAACAAGGGCATGAAGATTTGTATAGATGGCAGATGATGAGGAAAGAGACTGTCATAGAGCTGGTCATGTCACACTGTCATATGAAGATGAGAGGATCAAAGCTTGACTGGAGGCATTATCTTTACAGGAAGATTGAGAGTTCCCAGAAGCAATACAGTAAATGAAATGTTAATGTATACTTCAGAACAAAACTTCTTCATAGCAACAGCTGTGTCATTTAGCACAGCACAACATTTTGCATCAATGCTCATAACACACACATTATAAAACATGATAAAAGTACTACTCTCCCCTACCTCACTTTAATGCGTCATACTCAGCAGTCTGTTTCCTGGATTCCATACTACTGATATGTAAAACAAAATAAATAATAGCCCATTAAAAACAGCAGTCTTTTTTTCTGAATTCCATAATGCTAATGATTACAAGTAAAACTGGTGCCACTAAACATGGTAAATTTTATCTGAATTTTCCTTCTAGAAATAAAACAAACCATATCTTTAATTACCAGTTACTGTCTGAGTGTAGTGTGATTATTGGATTGCTGTCTGCCTGTTAATAAGTCACTTTCCCAGACAGCTTAATTATAGCAAGATAATTTCAAGACATTAATTATACTACAGTTATATATTAAGAACATTATAAAACTTGATTCTTATATAAGCAAAATAACTTTGCTTTAATCACTGTGTGACTGCATTAAGTCAGTTAAGATTATAAAAAACAAAAACACCTTAAATGCAGAAATATGTTAGATTTCCAATGTTTTTCTTTCTTTCCCATTTTAATTTACTCTATTACTAAGAATATTTGAAGAACAAACTTATCCACATTTGCATATTATGTAAGTGAAGACTGTGCCTTCTCCTAAAAATTGTTAATTATGACAAGCACATTTTGTGGCTATAAGATCGAAATTGAGTTTGTGAAAATGAGGGTCATGAAGGCGAAATAAGAGAATTGTGAACACAGAAGACAGAAAAGTGATGATAGAAAAAAACACACACACACACACACACACACACACACACACACACACACACACACACACACACACACGCACACATTTGAATGTTTGCTAGTGCTGTTAGGATATTAGCATAATAATAAAAAATACATTTGCATGGAGGAATGGTGTGGTGAACTTTACAGTCCAAACATCATTTTTAGTTGTAGGTTCCATAATTAAGTTGTTTACAAACTGGGACTGCTAGTATGAAAATGAACAGTTTATCACTGGGGTCTTCAGTATATGTCATTCTCTAGTTTTTTTTATTAGTCACATTATTAGTAAAAAAAATGTACATGCAACATTGACATAAAAACAAAACATCTCACATTTACTTGTGATATAATATGCTGATAAGACATACTTCATTGTTTTGACAAAACTTTTTTCAAGACTCTCTATGTTATCGTTAATGTTACACTGCATTAAGCTATTGAGTTTATAAATAAATATTACTTTCATGGGCAGTTTGCTTAGTGTAATACAAGCTGCTACAGTGTGAGGACAACTGCAGGTGTTTTATTTTTTTTTATTGATTTATAAAATCATTGTTCATAGCTAATTTTTCCTGTTACTACCAAACATTAAAAAAATCAGGGAAGTTGCTAGTATTTTTTTTTTTTTTTAGTTTATAAGTCTATGCAGTTAACACACACATGCACTCCAGTAGACTACGGAGAAGCCTAGCCCTGTGTCCCAATTGCTCCAGAGAACTATCTGCTTTATGGATTAGTCTCTGTCACACAGTTCACAAATGCAGAGTGTATGAATCTTGCACCTGGCATTATTTTCTGATTTACCATAGTGATATTTCTTAATCGGTTACTCAATCAATCTCTACCGTACAATAGTTGCTAGATTCAGAAATTCTGCAGTTTTTGGAGGAACACTGCATAACTCTAGCCAGTTATTATTTTTGTCATAAAAACATTTAAGGGAAATCCCCCTACATGTGTATGATTGATTGCACACACACACACACACACACACACACACACACACACACACACACACACACACACACACACACACACGCACACACACACTCACACTGTGCCCCTCACACCCAACAATATATACCAACTCCAGGATTGCACAACACTGGGGAAAAGGGCATATACCTTTTAGTTGCCTTACAGTACTCTACACAGTGCCATATATAGTAACTGCAGTTCAGTGAAATGAGATTCAGTGAAATGAGGTTCAATGAAAGAAAGTAGCTCCATATAAATATATATATATATATATATATATATATACAGATGTATATATATATATATATATATACAGATGTATATATATATATATAATCTAACCTCTCAACCTTAGAGCAATAGATCTGGACAAACCTAAAATGATGGGGGGACAAATAGGGACAGATTTTAAATATTGCTATTACAAATTTAGAAAGTTGATATAATAATAGATTTTGCATTAGAAGAGATTTTCTGACAGATGTGGAGTCTTTGCCAGGAAAGTACAGATTTTAGGAGGAACACTCCAAAAATATGAGGCAAAAATGTGGACATTCTGCGAAAATCTGCACAGTTGAGAGGTATGATATAAATATATATTTATATAGGTTTACGTTGAAAACCTTGAAACTGCATTGGTCAACCAGCATGTGGTCCAGTGGCAGTTTTTAAGTCAGCAGAATGTCGAACCAAAATGTATTGACTACACTACAAGGAAAAGGTAGTGTAGTTTGAGTATTTGGGCTCGACACTGTGCTGGGAGATCGTGGTTCAGTGAGGAACAGGGAATTAGCTCATTTCCTCACTGTAGTGTGATGTCAGAGTTGGTATATTTAATATGTAGGGGGGTTGGGGGGTGCAGCCACCCACATGGGGGTGTAGGGGATGTAGCCCCCCCCTGCAAAATAGTCGAATTAACGTGCTGTTGACTGTAGAGTGTAATGGTATGTTAATATGCATAGCAGGAGGTTAGTAACGTCACCTCCTACTATGTCAAATACATCGAACCATGGAAGTTGATGTATTCATTTTCGCTTTGGTTGCTGTTTCTAAATTCCAAACTCAGCATTTTGGGTTGGCATTCTGAAAGGTCGACCAAAGTAGATTGAGAATTTCCATAGTAAGCCATATATAAAATATATGTATATATATATATATATATATATATATATATATATATATACACATATATATATGTTTAGTATTAGATGATTGAATTACATTTGAATCTCATGGTTGAATGAATTTGACTAAAAACACATTTGAATGAAAACCCATTTGAATTACAACTGATAAAATAACGCAGAAGTGTATAGGCAGTATGTGGTAGTGTAGTTTCCGATCATATGAGATGCTATAGAAATGACTCTAGAAAAATTTTTGTGGACTGCCAGTGCCCCCCACCATCATGTCTGACCTACAAAATTGTAGTTGCTTGTGTGGCAGCACTGATTCACTATGCATGGTGTTTTTCTTTTTTTTCTCTCTTCAATTTTGCAACTGTAGCATTTGTATGTATAATTAAGGGATGTGTAGCCCCCTGCTTGGTGCTGTAGGAGTTCTTGCCCTGCTCAAAGAACATAGTTTTTAAATTGTATTTTGTTATGTAGACCATTATTTGTGATTCAGTAAAATCAGTGTTCAGTGTGAGTTCTCAGCCAAATGGGTTTTCAGTCAAATTTATTTGAGCACGAGTTTCACTAAAAGTGCAATTTACTCAACTCACAGTAAACCCGTACATGCAAACATACACACACACACACACACACACACACACACACACATATATATATATATATATATATATATATATATATATATATATATATGGTTCCCATTCAGAAGCCTGAAACATCATAAGCCTGAAAATCAAAATCCTGAAACCAAAAGCCTGAAAATTCAGAATCCTGAAAACTCAAAATCCTGAAAGCCCAAAATCCTGAAAGACCAAAATCCTGAAACTCAAAATCCTGAAAACACAAAATAGACATACTGATGTCATTGTGGCTTTGCTATTGTTAGCCCTGTGGTGTTAGGTCATGCGTTGGGGTCAGGTAAGTGTGCGGTTGGTTTTATTTTAGGGTTAGGGGCGGTTTAAGTGAGTTAGGGTTAGGGCGCGGGTTAGGCATGTATGCAATAGTGACAAATATTGGGGTTAGGGGAGGTTTAAGTGAGTTAGGTTTAGGGCGCGGGTCAGGTGAGTGTGCGATAGTGACGGACCATAGGGTTAGGGTTAGGGTCAGGGTCAGTTGGTAGATATTAGTGTCTTTATAGTGACATATTAGCATTATTTGTGTTTTCAGGATTTTGAGTTTCAGGATTTTGGTCTTTCAGGATTTTGGGCTTTCAGGATTTTGAGTTCTCAGGATTCTGAATTTTCAGGCTTTTGGTTTCAGGATTTTGATTTTCAGGCTTATGATGTTTCAGGCTTCTGAATGGGAACCATATATATATATATATATATATATATATATATATATATATATATATATATATATAGATCTAGGACTGTTAAAAGAAAGTTCAACAGTGCGAATCCAACTTACCCGAACACACTTTAATGAAAATGCTTTTACTGAAAAAGCACTTTTGTTAAAACGCATTAAAATCAAAACATTAAAAAAGAATAAAAAAGTGTTTATGCAGAGGGGCAAGCCCCCCTGCACCCTCCCTACTTTATTATTCTCACTCTGAGATCGCACTACAGTGGGGAAAAGGGAATAAATCCCTTAACCGCACCATAGTACGATCTCTGCAACAGTCACTCCCCCCCAACTCCCTCTACCTCCTTCAGTGAAAAGCACTTTCGCGTAAGTATGCACACCCGTTTCAGATTCGTGAAATGGCTGTTCGATCATTAGTCCCAGACCCATATACACACACATATATATATATATATATATATATATATATATATATATATATATATATATAGATGTATGTATATATATATATATATATATATATATATATATATATATATATATAAACGTGTGTGTGTGTGTGTGTATATAAACACGTGTGTGTGTGTGTGTGTGTGTGTGTGTGTGTGTGTGTGTGTGTGTGTGTGTGTGTGTGTGTGTGTGTGTGTGTCATTTTAGTTCACTTGGTCAAACAGTTAATTGGCAAAAAGAACTGTAGTTTTATTTGTGTGAATAACAGTTTGTATGAGCATCTGATTGAGAGAGATGAGCAGTTTGATTGACAGCAGTAGCTGCAGCTTTCCAGTATGGTGGTGTTTATGTGGGAATGTGTGTATGCTAGGGTTAGAGTAGGGGTTAGGCAAAAGGATAGAGTTAGAGCAAAGGTCAGGTAAAGGCAGAGATTTAGTGTTTTATGTGTATGTGTGGGAGGGTGATCGCCTGAGCTGTCTTGTGTAGTGGTAGTGTTAGTCAAATTTTTTTTTTTTTTTTTTTAGGTTAAGGTGCACAGCTAGGGATAGAGGCAGGGTAGTTTTAAGGGTAAGCAGTGACAACTCCTCGGTTCCCTGCAGCTTTTCAATATCTCTCCAGATTTTGATCAGAACATCCCTAAGAGAGGTTCCCTGCTTAATCTTGCCTAGTACCATAAGTCTTGTATATTGACATAGCACAACAATGGCCACCCTCCTTCTTTGCCTCTTCATGCATGTTATGAGACCTAACAGCATTTGTTACATGCCAATGAAAATCAAGCATCCTCCCATCTCTCCATGTCCAATCATTCTACCTGAGTATATGCACCCCCCCCCCAAAGAGCTACCTGCAATCACTATCAGGTACTTGAAAATACAATATGCAGTGAGGTGCTGTCATCTGCTCTGTACTGATGCAGTGTAATAAAAGGCTTGTCTTTGTCAACTTTTTCAACAAAGTGCTGAATTCATTAAAACATTACTGATACTTAAATTCACCTCAAAAGAGGTGAAAATCTTCAGCTTCTAGTATTTCATCTCTAACCCATCATCCGTCATGTCACTCCAATTGTTTCCTTTGTAATTCAAGGTTGATAATGGAAGTTTTTTTTTCCTCCATTCCATATTACACCTTATTGTTGTTCAAAGAGTTTAAAATGCAACATAAGCTATTGAAAGGGCTTCTTCTAAACAAACTCTGATTGAAATAAATTCATTTAAGAAAAGCTCATACACTTTCAAAACTTGACTTTCTTTGAGATTGCATTCATTTCAGCAAAGACGTCGCTAACAGTAAGAAGCATGGAAATTGGAGACGTCCCAGTCTGCCACTTATCTCCATTGGGATATGTCAAGAAAGCACAGCCCTGACCATAAATTGAATGAAAGCAGGAACTGGAGGAGGTTTATCCCCCATCACTGTCACATCACCACCACCATGTAGCTGCTATGTTCTCGAGAATGCTAAACAGAAAATCACATTCTTCACACTTGAAAGCCTTTTTGATGACTCTGTATTTTTAACCAGGTATGGTGGGTAGTCATATAAACATAAATTTAGAAAAGACCAATTTATATCTGATATGCTTCACAAATCCTATTTGAAGAAAGATATCACCTTTAGCATTAGAGGCTGCATTGTATTTGCAGAAGACTTTGCCAGCACTTTTGTTTCTGTATTAATGAGAAAGCTAGGCATATAGCACTCAAGGTTTCTCCTGTCCTGGTCATCTTTCAGAAGAACAATAACATTTCCCTATTGTGGGAGAGAGCACTTCCAGTAATGGCACTGCATTAAAAATCCCCCATTCTCACCCGAGACCATTATAAACTGTAATGGGAAGCCATTATCCCTAGTCCCTTTGTCACTTATTGTGTTTTTAATGGCCTTCATGACCCCCCCCCCTTCCATCTGTACAGTGCTCTCCTTATTTCTGTTATACACCGAGTGCTTCCACAGGATATCATTAGCCACAAGCACATATACCTTTACCTTCTCCTTCATACAGTACATATAATCAGTTCCACAGAGGCCTGCCACTATGGCTGTAAATTCTGTCCTTAGTGCTATGCTCCTAAATATGACATTTCTCCTTCCCTGTTTCATCATCCTAGTTAGGATTTACCTCTCACACACAAAAAATAACTGCACTGGGACACTCTCCACTACTATAAAATCCATGCCTATGATAAGAACTTTTAAACTATTCTGCCTAAGGCACAGGCCATTTTCTTTTAGACTGCCCTGTGATCAAATTCACTCCTTTTATACCTTTGCAAATTCACTCTCCTAACTTTTAGTATCCATCAACACACCACCCCGCATTGTCTTATTGGCATCACTCCACACTCCAAGCTGTTGGGATATCTATCTAGGGTTCCATGTTATCCATGCAAAAAAAAGTGGTAAGACCTCTTACTTGAGAGTACCCTTTTCCAAATCCACTCTTTTCACCTCCGAGAACTAGTCCATGTATCCTGAGTGTAGTGCCTATCTCACTTTTTGACATACTGGCAACTGTGGAGGGTATCAGTATTTGTCAAGGATTTCATCTCATGACAGATTTTTTGACAACAAATTTCAACTCATATATGTCAAAATCACCCTAAAAAGATTAATTACCACTTCTTAGCTAGTTATTGAACTGCCTGTGTTATCTTTTGAGTATAATATCTATCATAACACCTTAGCTGAAAACACCATTAAAACTAAAACTTTTCTAATAGTGACTCTTAACACTCCATTAACAAATAATTGATGTATACTGCCAATGCTCAGACTGCTCAATGCTTCCTTGAAATGTTAGATGTCACATCTTTGTACAGTTTACCTTCCATCTTGGAGATGCAATACCTTTGATCTTTTGCTTGCAAATATGTTCACTTCTTCCACACATCTATTTGTATAATGCTCCCCTCATATATCACAACATAAAACAGTAGCCTTTTAAACTGTTAATACTTCCACTTCAAATATCCCTGCATTTATGAATTTCTCAAAAGCTGAACTTCAGTTACCTGATGACCTAAAAGTATTCCTTTGGAATCCTTCTCTGATAGATCCCATATCTAAAGCCAGTGCATGTGTTTTTTGATTTACTCTCATACCTAAATGCTTGTATTGATAAGTAGTACCCATCCATAACAAATATAGTGAGAAATTAAAAAGAAACTCAACGGAGGAATGCACAAACAAATAATTTAGATGACAAGAGAAGTAGATTGCTTAATGCTTACAAGAGGTTTCATTCTACTTATCGTAACATCACACTTAAGCAAAATAGTAAACAGCTTAAGGGTACCATTTGGAAACTTTAAGCTGAGTATAAGCTTAAAATATCAACTAAACCCATTAATAAAGAGCTGAAGGATTTTATCTGGGGGGTGGGATGGCACAAGTCAAGTGGGATAAACTCATTCTTCCAATTGAACAAGACGGTTTGGGATTACCAGATTTGAAGGGGTATTTCAGAGCTACACAGTTAAGGCTGCTATACATCGCACATCAAAAACCTATAATTCAAAGTAGAAAGGGATGATGACAACACAGGGGGAAGCTCAAGAAACAAGGGGAGATTGCAATTTTAGATGCAGATCCTTAAGGAGAACAACAATAACCATACGGAACATTATACTCATAAAGTATTCTAAGAACTAAGCCTACACTGGAATGAAAAGAGGAGATTCTTCTGACAGGGATTACGACAATTAGGGATACAATAAGAATGAGGGGGCTGGAATTTACTGGAAAAGAAGAGGCCAAAGAACCAAGGTGTGGGGCGCAAATAATTAGAGAGGGAAAGGTAACTGAATGGGGAGAGGGCAATGACTTATTTGGACTACAGGTTAGAAATTGCTTTCCCTATCAGTGATTGATATCAGAGTATAGGTGAAGAAAAAGACATAAGGAGATTCTCAGTGAAAGACCAGAACTGGTAAAGTTTTTAGTAGACTCTAGAACAGAAGCTGCTGTTAAAAAGGAATAATTAATAAAGCATACAAATATTGCATGATGACTATAAGTATCCATCAGAGGAGGTTAGGAAGAATTGGGAAAAGAGATTGGATAATCACTTCACAAAGAAAAATAATATGGTATATGTATGTCTCCCAAATATGCAACAAAGTCTACAAGATATAGGATCTTTGATTGGAAGTGTTTACACAGGAATTTTTATACCCCAAGTAGACTCCAAAGAATTTTTCCTGAGGTAGAGGTGTGATGGGGAAGAAAGAGGTAACTGGGAACATATTTTCTGGGAGTGTAATGAGATGGCAGACTTTAAAGATTCCCTGCAGACTGCTCTGTCAGAGATACTGGGTAAGCAAATTGGTGTAACTAAGGAAATGATGTTTTTGAGCTATGATAGAGAATCAGAATTGCCCAGACATAGCAAAACCTTGCTGAGTCTAATTATGGTGGCTGCCAAAAAAGCATTTAGTAGAAAATGGAAATCAAAATCTAAACCAACTTTACTAGAAGTATTGAATAACGTAACAGAGATAAAGCAACTGGAACTGGGATCTTTAGAAAAGGGTAGGAGCAAATTACATAGTAAAGTGGGAATTGTGAGAACAATACATGTGGGGGAGGAACAAGGTTTAAAAGAACGCAGGATTTGAATGAGCTATGCAATATTTGACTGACAATGACTGGATAGATTATAAGTGATGTATAATGTTTGCAATTAAAATTATGTCAATATGGTTTGTGATGTATAATGTTTATGGTAATACGGTTTGTTTTCATTTATATGAATGTATGATTGCCTGTGTTATACCTGATCATTTAATAAAGATTTTTCTTGTTTTAAAAAAACAACATCACCTAAACCCAAAATAACTATCAGGAAGTTATGAACAATCACCCAGTACTTTTCCAGACTAGTCCACAATAATCCTTCTCACTATAAACCAGACTAAACTGCCTAACATCCTAACTGACAAATTTAGTGAAAACTTTACTCCTCCCATAGTTAAAGTTATTCCAAAGATTCTACAATCCCAGACACCTCATTTAACTAGAAAAACACACACCAAACAGCCAATACTTAGCAGCAATAATCTCCTTTATCTCCACAGGACCTGGTACCTCGGCATTTCGCCTTCAATGGATCACAATTCAATACAGAACAATAGCAGTTTTTATATACATTAATTACATCAATTGTTCAATTAATTATGCAATTAAATTCAAAAAAAGGAGGGAAAATTTTAAATACATATATTTTTTTTTTTTTTTAAAAGTGATATCACAATACTTACTGCAAAAAAATTTTTATATAAAAATATATTTATGTATGTGCATATACACATATTTTACTAAATATATAATTTCATTATTTTGTTGTTTTAATATAATTTAATATAATTTATAGACATTATGAAATATAATATAAATATCAAAATTATATTTAGTGTATTTATTAATTAATTGGTCAGATACCCAATTCTAAATTAAGACCAAAAGGTTTTAAAGTATTAAACTTCAAAATCATCCTAGTTTCAAGTTCTAATAGTTTGTCACAAATATTGTCACCCCTAATACAAAAAGGCTTGCCTAATATGCTGAATTTTTTCTTGGATTCTCAATTAAAAATTTATCTCAATAGGGTTAGTGCTCACATCAGCAACACCCAAGAGTTAATCAATGAAGTATATAAGATTACTTGGAATAGTGACTGTTATTGGGTGACCATTGATGTCAAATCTTTATATACAAACATCAATATTAGATGGGGACTTGATGCTATTCTAAACATGTTAGGTGAAGGTCCTAGGACTAGTTTTTTGATTTCCTTGTTAGAATTTTGTTTGACCCATAACTATTTTGTGTTCAATGATGAGTATTTTTTACAAACAAAGGGGACGGCTATGGGAGCTGCATATGCTCCCAATTATGCTGTGATATACATGGATTTTTTTGAAAAAAAGTTCATTTATCCCACAGAATTTTTCAAACATAAGGTCATCTTGTACAAGCGGTTCATTGATGACCTTATTTTCATATGTAAGGGGGATATATTTGAATTCTGTGAATTTTTTGAATCATTGAATACTAATGAACATAATCTATCTTTTTCCTATGAGGTCAATCGAAATCAAATTAATTTTTTGGATCTGACCCTGTTTGTAAGAAATAATATTATTGAATTTAGACCTTACAGAAAGGATACATCAGTAAATATGTTTTTGCATGCTACGAGCATGCATCCTCCCCATTTATTGAAAGCCTTGCCCTATGGAGAATTTAAAAGAACATATCAACACACTAGCATAGAATCTGAGTTAGATTATGAGTTAAATGAGGTGTTCCTAAGGTTGTGTGAAAGAGGATATGATAAAAAGCAATTACTGAAAAGCATGAATGATGTTATGAACAAGCATAGAATGTCTAGAAAGTCTCAAATGGATTTTTTGGGTTTGACCAAAAGAGATAGAGATGTGGAAAATATATTTTTCGTAACTAAATACACAGCTTTTTCTGAAATATTTGTTTCTTTAATTAAAAGATTCTGGTATCTAGTTAGCGAGGATGACTCCATAGGTGAGCTTTTTCCACGTCATATTATATTTTCATATAAAAAGAGAAAGAATTTATTTTATTTTTATTTTATTTATTTTATTTTACATTTGTTGACCGGGAAAGTCCGACTGGACACATGTCCATTTTCAGCGGAGGCCCGGGGAGAAAAGCTCCAATAGTACATAGTAGGTTACAAAAAGTTCCAATAGTACATAGTAGGTTACAACAATGTTTGACAGCTAACATACGATTGTAGTTATGCACTAAATACCCAGGGAAGAAAAAAAAGTTACATTAGTATGTACAATAACAATTATAAAGAGAAAAACAAAGCATCATATAGTTAGTATACACAGGTAAGAAAAAGTTACATTAGGATGTACAGTGAACAATTATTATAAGAAACAAACCTACAAGTAGTTAGTTTCAGGGGGAGAGTAGATGGCTTAATTTAAAAGAAATATTAAATAATAATCTTTCAATAAAAAGAACTGCCTATGCTGTTAATGTGGGTTCATTTAGATGTAATTCATGCAGTATATGTGATAGAATAATCAATGTTAGATCTATTAATAACATCAATCATAACCCAAAGCACTATTTTAATTGCAAATCTATTGGTGTTGTTTATATACTCGGTTGTAGTTGTAATAATATATGGTACATTGGGCAGACAAAAAGAATGGTTAGAGTCAGAATCTTAGAACACTTAAGGGACATTAAAAATTCAAATTTATGTAGTCCAGTTGGTAAACACTTTTTTGAGACACATGAGGGGAAGGTAGATTGTTTAAAATTCAGCATATTAGGCAAGCCTTTTTGTATTAGGGGTGACAATATTTGTGACAAACTATTAGAACTTGAAACTAGGATGATTTTGAAGTTTAATACTTTAAAACCTTTTGGTCTTAATTTAGAATTGGGTATCTGACCAATTAATTAATAAATACACTAAATATAATTTTGATATTTATATTATATTTCATAATGTCTATAAATTATATTAAATTATATTAAAACAACAAAATAATGAAATTATATATTTAGTAAAATATGTGTATATGCACATACATAAATATATTTTTTATATAAAAATTTTTTTGCAGTAAGTATTGTGATATCACTTTTAAAAAAAAAAAAAAAAAAAAAAAAAAAAATGTATTTAAAATTTTCCCTCCTTTTTTTGAATTTAATTGCATAATTAATTGAACAATTGATGTAATTAATGTATATAAAAACTGCTATTGTTCTGTATTGAATTGTGATCCATTGAAGGCGAAATGCCGAGGTACCAGGTCCTGTGGAGATAAAGGAGATTATTGCTGCTAAGTATTGGCTGTTTGGTGTGTTTTTTTCTACTATTTTTTCCAGTATCGTTTGGTTACACCTCATTTAACTACTATGGAACAAATCCTCTCAGGCCTCTCAAAAGCCAGGAGCATCTCATCCACGGGTCCTAATAATATACCAGATTGACTGATTATCAATACCAATTATGGCCCATGTGGTAACCTCTTTAACATATGCCTCTGTATGGATTACAGTCTTGAAACCTGAAAACAGTCATTGTGATGCCATTACACAAGGGTAGCCCAACCAATTACTCTGCTAACTATAGACCTTTTAGTCTCATTATCATTATATGCTACAGAAATTATTATTTAAAAGATTGTTAATGTGGAAATTGAAAATCTCTTAAATATGAATACATATTCTTATGTTGTTTGGTGGATGGCTATTTATTTTGTCTAACAGAGCCCACGTGGTTATTTTCACAGGTGTCACTTATAAAAGCCAAATATAAAAAAAAGTTATCATTGGTATACCACAAAATATTTCTCAGAATGGAAAATGCCAGAGCTTCTGGCCTATGTTTATCTTGTGTTTGCAGACATGTGTAAAAGATTGTTCTTATTTAATATTCCGCCACTAACAACTGTTCCAATTTGAGACTGACCACATTAACAATCAGTACAAGAGCAATTGTCTCCAATTAAATGTGAAATATATATCCTTATTTGCGCTGGAAAACAAAACATTGTTTATATACCATATAGGTGACACCCGTCCAATCTAACTTTGTTGTAAAAGATTCAGGCAATCTTGTTGATAACCCCTAACCATTTCATAATCACATCTCAGCAATAATTCAGAATGCCTTCTGTTTGGCTCATCTAATTCCCAAAGCTTGTGTTCAAGATCTAAATAAGTTTTATTCTTAATTACTGGTATTTCATCAGACACATTATTAAATATAATACCCCCTTTGGCATATAATTTTATAAATGTACCATTCAACTTGAGTAACCTTAAGAAATTCAAAACTAAAAAAAGATCAGTGGCCTCAAAAACCTTAGCTATTGGAAGAGACTGGTGCTCTCTTTCTGTACTCAGTCCCTTATAGGCTTTTGTTTTGGGTATCTGTATCTAGACTTTTTGAGACTTAAAAGATCCTACCCTTTGCCCACCCCCAGTCCTCTACAGAATAAATGTCTCCCCAAATAACCAGTTAAATGAACTATACCTTCACCAACAGATGAATATGTCATATTGGCATCATAGATAAATATCCAAATGTACCTTCTACTTCTGGAACACACATCCACTGTATGCCTGCAGAGTAGCACAGTCACATATGTCAAGGGAACCCCAGCTAATTTGCTAGATAACTTCATATTCTGTCCTGGTGTTTTTTAAGTCACTCTCCATGAGGCTGGATGAATTTTTGAAAATAGGTAATTTGATAGGTTTTCAATGGTTTATAGACTGACTGTCTAATACTTTCATATGAACCTGTTTATAGAGTTTCCTAAACTGCTAACCTATAATGTAACATATGAAATGTCCAAAGGACACCATTCACAAATAGAAGAAAACATGAACCCTCCTGGTATTCTACAACTCTCTATGAATCTGTGTAGTACATGAATATAGCATTATCACAGAAAAAAGTGTATCATGTAATCCTGTGAATGGAAATTGTTTGGAGTTCTTTTAGCCACCTTCAAGCAACACTACCTCAAATATAATCATAGCACTAGCATGCATTTACTAGCTCTAAAAACATATTTTCCTCTCTGGCTATATTACAATTTTCCTAAACCAATTTGTTCAACATCTCCATTAGAGTTAAGTAGCTTCCAATATTTTTTTAAACATGGTGAAAAATTCCCACATTATAGTCTAGGTTGTATAAATTCCTAATTTTCTGAAACACCCCACTATCACCACCTGCTAGCTATTATCAACACTTTTTTAATATTTTCTGAATGGTGGCAAAAGCATGTATAGTGTGTGGAGAAGGGGGTGGCTGACCCAGGTGTAAGGTGCTAGAAGGCATGACTGGCATCTAATAATTATATGAAATTGCAGTACTGGCATTATGTCAATATGTTTTTTTGTGGTCAGGTCTAAAGAATTGAAGCACCTATTATGTTTGTACTAAGTGGTTTGATACATTTTCAGAAAGAGGACTTTATATTTTCTCCTCAATATTTGTCCTCCTGACAGGCAACAGATTGAGAAACTGCAACAGGTGCTGCAGAATCTTCCTATTGTTCTGTGTGATCTTCTTCAAGTTGGATTAGTTTAACACATTGTATCTGCTGTTTCAGATTCAGAGTCAGAACATCTGCAAGCTGTGCCACTTCTGAAAGATGTATCTTTTTACCATCATATTATGCCAATTTTGAGGAATTTGAGTTGGTTATCAGTTTTGTCATGCATGGCCTATGAGGTTCTGGTCTTCATCAACCTTTCCATACATAACGTGGCCACCCCTTATCTTTGGTAGCTTCTTCTTGGTATCATCCTGGTTACAATTTGCTCTTCCATCATTGTACTAAAGGAGGTAGCAAGTGTCCAGCTCAACTCCTTTGCAAATTGTATCTTTGCATATCAGGGGCCATATCTTTGGAACATCTTACAAGGTGGTAGAAGATGTCATTCATGCTTGCTGGATGTAAGTGATCTCCTTAGATCTAGCATTTTGACTTGACAATTAAGGATTAATTTACTGCTTCAGGAGTTCTTTTTTTATTCATTGTTTATTGATGTTTTATTCTTTCTTTGCTTGAATATTGCAATAGTGCTTGACCTGGATTTGAATGAGTTCATTTGCTGTAAAGATTTTCAAAATAAAGCCCTGAATTCCTTTTACTTTAACTGCATCTCTTAGTACAACCCCTACATATCCTCTTAATTTAACCCTTTCTTTTTTCATTCTGTCCACATGTAAGAATGCTATACCCACTCATTGTCTAGCTAACATTCTTATGATCCTGTTTCTTTTGACTGGACTTGGCACTCCCCTCTGTATCCTCTGTATCCTGTGATAATAATAAGATTCACCTATGTAAAGCACTGCTACTTACCTCTCCACCTCATCTCTCTCCCCTTATTGAGTTAGGCAGTGGTGCTGGCCTTGCACATGAGTCCCTATGTTTCATTACTCAGCACTGAGCAGAAAACAGCATTCGTTACCTACTGTGATAGTATCAGAATATTAATAGAGTTCTGCGCACCTTTCTTAATCTAATTTGCCATAATCTGATAAGTATGATTTCGTTCTAACTCCCAACTCTCCTGCTATACCACCATTGGAGACAGCCCTCCTCCTGAGACAAACTCTTTAACAGGAGTGGTTAATCAGATATCTTAAATTCATTAAAGAAGTCAAATATTCCATCCTTTAAATGTGTAAACCCTTAAATAATACTCATTTCTCCTGTGTGGATGCTTAAAACAATGAACAAAAACATTAGAAAAGAGAAGAGAAGATACTCATAAGGGAAAGAGAGATGTATAAAAAGAGTCCCTTCTACTACTACCCTGCGACATCCATTCTGGTCACTTCATTTGCTACTTGGAACCTCTTCTTGTAGATTCCCTGGCAGGTATTTGTACTGTGAAGACCCTAGCCAGATTAATTGCTCAGCAAAGGATGAGGAAGGGTAGAAGTGATCATTCCCCTTGGCCTATGTATCTTCTCTGTCTTAGCGTCCCCAAATGGACGTAAAGAATGAGGGAAAATGCAGAACATAAGTGAGAGTGTCTAGGCACCAGAAAAAAAAAAAACAAGCTACAGTAATACAATAATACTGAGTTAAGGGAACCTAAAGCAGCACCCCCTTTACCCATATAACTAGAGTGAGATGACTTTGAACCAGGAGTGCTGCTCCATTCTCTTATATGATTATTGTTGCCCCAAATACCAGTGTTTCTTTGTGAACATAAGAAGGTTTGTAAAACAGCTTAGTGCTGTAACAGATTAAATATTCATTCACCTTTTACATCTGATGCCCTTTGCCACTGTACAAAGAGTATTAATTAGATAGCAATAAGGTACACATCATCCATCGAGTAATACATGACTAAAATGTATACATTTAATAATGAAAGTGCAGGTCCAATTAGCAAATTAGTTTAAAGTCCCTCCCTGGATGTGGCCCTCCCAGCCATAGTGATCTTCCTGACATTATGCATTCATGATTGTGTGTCACAGTGCCATAATCTCACTTTTTTTGCTTAATTTATTTTATTGAAAAACTAGAGAATTAGTAATTTTCTACAAAATGCTTTACTTTAGACTCTTAGCAAATCTTCAGTTAATTTGTGCAAAGGTTAGAGCCTCCAATCATGTTGCTGTTCACTAACATGTTTACTCTGACTATATGAGGTGCTGCTGGATCTCAACATATAAAGGTAGCAATTATGTCTCCATTCATACTTTCAGCTAAGACACAGATACTTCCAGAGTGGGCACAATGTCACGAATGGACATCATAGAACCACCTCCTGATTTTCAATCATAACTCTTGAGGATTCTCTCAAAAAAAAAAAAAAAATAGTTCAAAGCAAAATATAATAATACCCCTGCTGCATCACAACCAGTGGGAAAACTATAGTAATAAAAAAAAACAGAGAAAAAGAAGCCATTAATGATGTGAGCAATAAGAGTAATTTTGTTGCCTTACAAATCAAGCAATCTCCCCACCAAGATCGGTCTGTTATGTCAGCTCATTCCATATGAGGGCAGGACAGATCCTTCCATAGGCCAATGGCTCCTACTCACAGCACTCAACTTCTTTGATCAAGAATAAGTGACAAAGACAAAAATAATTGGGTGAAAAAGGCCCGAAGTCAGGTACAAATTTTATTAAATATTACTCTGATTCACTTAAAAATTAAATAAAGCTGCATACATTGCATCAATATGCATTTCATGGACAACTGCAAGTACGAAAATCTAATGTCTAGCATACTGATATCTTTAACAATGTCAATGGCCCAACTGGTGCATACTTGCCTTTGATACAGAAAACTGTGGGTTCTATTCCCACACCAAGTAACTTTGGGGTAACATGCTAGAGCATAAGAGATTTTAAGCCATAATGTTGGCTCCAGCTCTGCCCCTACATTTTGTAGACTTTACTTTCATAGACGATTCCTAGAACCATTTCGTAATAGATGATATTGTTCCATTATTGTATAATTATTTGGGTGACATTTTTATAAGATGCATAAGGTAACAACATCAAAATAAACAATTCCCATCTCAGGGGAAATATCTTCCTTTTCTCTGTTGGATACAGAAACACACACCAGCTTTCCCACATTTTGCCTGGTGTTCACATGGAAAAATGTGTTCTGCAAGAATCACATGGTGGTAACTTGTAATGCAATGTAACAGACTAAAAAGCCAGTTTAACAGTAAAATAGCAACTCATGTGTTCTGCACCTTTGTACCAAACTGATAACATTAACTGTTTCCTGACTGCGAATAATTGATTGGTTTAGTTTAACATATAATAGTTTCTAAAGGACTGAACAGTTGTGTGTTTTAATAATTATCATGTTAGGATGTTTACATTTCCAGAATGCCTGGGACATAAATTTTGCTCATATATCTGTGTTCTCAACAATTTTGAAAACATCTTTCAGTGCTTTGCAGATAGAGTCACCTTGGTCTTACAATGGCCCATCTACAGAGTAGTTTTGAAAAATGAATTATGGCAGCAAACTATTCCTAACAATAATAAATGCAGTAAATACTACACCGATCACAGCTTTGTCGTGCGTCTTATGAATTCTTCATAACTGCTTTGAAGCCCAAGTGTAATGACATCATGGTAAAATGATCTTCCCTATTCTGTAATTAAAGGATGGGTATAGCTCCTGTCCACTGGCTAAGGGCTATGTGCTTACATCAGCATATCCATTAGTTTCACAAACTATGCACACTCACACACACACACACACACACACACACACACACACACACACACACACACACACACACACACACACACACACACACACACACACACACACACACACACACACACACACACACACACATGCATAGAATCAAATAAACACCCATGTGTAAATATATAAAATAATGCTGAGCCAGTTACTTAAAAGGTAAATGGGAAATCAATATCAGTAAGGGAAGGCAACTTCCATTTCTGAGGTTTCCAATGCATAGCAGAAGACAGCAATAAATAGCAGCAAAAATCAATAAAATAACTATTAAAACCAGAAATGAAAAAGTAGAACAATAATCAGAGACACAAAGCTATTTCAGGTAGTTACAGTACTTAAGACTGTGCTTGAGGTGCAAAGTTCAGGATGAATGATCAGTGAAAAAAGGACTAACAATGGCTTTAAATATTTTTACTTTATAGCTGTGGATTATGTAGGAAAAAGCAAATGAAGCTTAAAGATTTAATCATTATAGCTTTTAACCTCATCCTGTGATTTGGTACAAGATCAGTAAGGTACACCTGGAGAGCTACATAGGGATAAAAAGCATCACATGCCTCAATATATTGTTGGATAGCAAATCACATAAATTACTGAAAGTAAAAAAGCAAGTTTAAATTAAACCATCAGCTGATCAGCAGATTGCAACATTTACATGTCACCTAAGTTTCATTTTTTGCCTGACCCATAACGGAATGGCCAGATATATTCCATTTGCTGATAGTATCAGTTAAGACATAGAGATGGTATGCTTGATGTTGTACTCTAAATGAATCATAGAGTACAGTGGTGGGGGAATTCTAGATGCTTACTACCAATTTCATTTAAAAAAAATCAGCGCAAACAGCTGCATGGATAATGGAAGTTCTTCAAGATGACATCATTATTTCACATCATAGATGAAGTTGTTGATTGGTTTGGTCCCCAAAATTGTATCACTGAAGAAGAAAATGACACAATGTCATGCAGTCTGTCCTACTGTATTACAAGCAGCTACCTATTACTGGCCTACATTAGAAATCAGACTTGCTGCCATTAATCTCTCAACCGAGTATTTACTCCCAGATTTAATCATGGTCAAATTCATTAATGAAATTGAGCAATACAATCAGCTGCCTCTAGCATACAAATGAAAACTTAACACATATTCACTCTGACGAGTTATTCCATGCATGACATACTGTATATGAAGAACATTACTAAAGATGAAATACTGAAACTGTTCACAAGAAAGGAACATAAGTGGGTTAAAAAATGTTGTGCAACACACCTATTCCCTTTTTTCACAAGACTGGACTTAAAACCAGATGCGGACAGAACTTGCAAGTGCATAGTGTTATATAAACTGATCAAGATCTACAGAGTCATCCTCAATTAACAAAATGAAGGAAATTATGTAGAGAGGGAGAGAGAGGTAAAAACAACCATGTACACAAAGTAAAATTTGCATTAAGGTTCAGAAAATGTAACGTAAAATTTTCACAGGCAACAGAAGCCAGTGTTGGATTTTTTTGGAAGCTGTTTGGTCAACAACACATAAAACAGAGCTCTAGAGCAAAAACTGTAATTTACATTGTCAGGTTCCAGCAGAGTCTTCTTTAGAAAAAGACTCACCAGCATCCATTCAACAGTTCATGGGCAAACACTGCTAGATAGATTCGTACTAGGCTAACTGCCTTTGTGGGCCATTTTGAACCTAGCTAGTTATCACGTGTGAATCAACAAATGCACCTTGTATCTGTAAGGTAAACACCTTAACTATTATGCCAACCTCCCACCCTAAAAAAAGTATAAGCTCTGCAAGTCTCAAACCCCGGACTCTGCACACCACAGCCACAGTAATTTATCACTAAGCTATCTGAGCTATAAAATAAAATAAAGAACACTTTTTCATTTTCATGACTGATGTGATCCACAAGGCTTATTTAGACATCAAGGAAAGAAAATTCTATAATATTAGGATTAGTTGTGGTTGACTGCCTTTCCATCAAGTCTTAAGTTAGTGATGTTAATGTAGGGCCTTACTCTCCAACACTTCCAACACTGGCAAACTCCTCATGTAAAGTGCTACCAGAAAGCGACAATGCTTCTCATGCAACTTCAGCAACCACATACATGCAGACATAGTCCCTAGCCAGATTGACGTTCTCTGTGCAGTCAATCACTTGGAGCAAAGCATTAAGTTTTAAGCAGGTATATTTTTCATCTATGGGCTTTCTTGAAATAAAAGCCTTTATGTGGACCGAAAAAGAAGAATTCTTCATTAAAGTGACGTGTTTCAACAGGAAATTAGAGTTGTCACTTTTAGCATCAAAATTTATCCATTGAAATGGGTTTCCTAGTCCATCTCATACAACCTTCAGCACATTTTTGATGATCTTCTTAAAGTTGTACTCTCAATCTGATGACAGGGATACCTGCAAGTAAATAATTGTGCCGTGTATAACCTGGTGCAAATTTTGCAAGGGAAACAAGTGTGTCAGATATTAGTTTGTGATAGATGTCACATATCTTGTGTCTATCTGTAAGGAAGTGCAGTGGTAAGGTGAGTAGAGTTGCTGCCTTTCAGCAAAAAGTTCTCCTGACTGATTCATTGTTGGGGAGTCTTCTGTATGGAGTTTTCATGCCATCTCTCTATCTGGATGGGATTTCTGTGGGTGCTCTGGTTTCTACCCCCTCCTTCAAATGAAATACCAAGCTACCTATAG
Organism: Protopterus annectens; assembly: GCF_019279795.1. NCBI lineage: Eukaryota > Metazoa > Chordata > Ceratodontiformes > Protopteridae > Protopterus > Protopterus annectens. The sequence continues at coordinate 901,602,636 of NC_056729.1, forward strand.
TGCATGAGGAGTGGAACTGCACAATCTCTTCAGAATGGGTTTTAATGCCTTACACCTAAGGTTGCTGGGACAGGCTCTGATTTTCTTGTAAAAGATACAGTGGGTTATCAGAAATCTCAACGCTGGATGGATGCACTGTCAAAACTTTACAGATCATATACCACCAGTATCATCCTGGTTCCACTCATTGGATCACAGCAACATATTTAGGGGTGGGAGGATTATTGTATATTATTGTATATAATCTTAAAGGAAACAACATTCTGTAAAACTGGACCAAAATATGCTATCATCATTGAATTGCTAACAGATATGAAAAAAAACATTTTCTAGTGTGCCACATATCCATTAATATTAAATTCCCTACCCTGAAATATTACAGTCTTGTAAAATGTTAAGGTTGCAGATATGTGGGACAAATACTCATGCACATGCAGATTTTAATGCTTTTTCCTCACTATGTTACTGAATATTTAGTGTGTACACACGTGTGTGTGTGTGTGTGTGTGTGTGTGTGTGTGTTTGTGTGTGTGTGTGTGTGTGTGTGTGTGTGTGTGTGTGTGTGTGTGTGTGTGTGTGTGTGTGTTGGCATGTGTGTGTGTGTGTGTGTGTGTGTGTGTGTGTGTGTGTGTGTGTGTGTGTGTGTGTGTGTGTGTGTGTGTGCGTGTGTGTGTGTGTGTGTGTGTGTGTGTGTGTGTGTGTGTGTGTGTGTGTGTGTGTGTGTGTGTGTGTGTGTGTGTGTACATGTGTGTGTGTGTGTGTGATTTTGTAACTAGGACTGTAAGAAATGTGCATGTGTGTTATACCTTTCAACCTGCTAATGCTAGAAATCTAACAAGGCTAAAAATAAACGGGGGAAAAGGCTTAAAATCAGGGACAGATTTTAAATATTGCTTTTTATAAACTAAACAAGATAATAGAATAACAACATATTTTGGATTATCATGCATTTAATGAAGGATATAAAGTCTGAAACTCAATTTTTCTCTTTATTATTGAATACAGTTGTCAATAATTTGACAGAAAACCAAAAAAATAAAAAATTACAAAAAACAGGCCAAAACTATGAGGCAAAAATTTGCACATTCTGAAAAATTCTGGTCAGTTGACAGGTATATGTTTACCTGTCTTGTTTTCTGGGAGGTCTGCATGTGTGATGCTCGTTTTAGTAAATTAAGGGTTAGGACACTACCATTCTTGATATTGAAGCAGATCTGCCATACTGTATGTGGCCTTTGTTTTATATTGCCAATGGGACAACAACTGAATTAAACCGTGATCCAGGCAAGTACAGAAGATTAACAATGATGTATGATTTTTGTCCTAGTTTTGTAATAAGATGAAACTAGTTTTATAATAAATAGTACAGAATATCAAATATATGAATAATAGATCAATTATATCAAATCTCTTTCAAATAAAATCTGCTGCTACATCAACTCTTCTCCGTGTAGACTTCACTGCAACAACTTTGAAAAAGCAAATTGGATACCCATTCAAGGCAGAGTCACCCTCCTTTTTGGTTGCCTTTTATTTAAATTTCTACACTAAGAGACAACATACCCACTGACTATGAGTCTAATTACCTCCAGCACACACTTCAACCTTAGGAGCCAAGTAACTAATGGGCCTACTTTAATAACTCTATTATCCAAGCTTCTTTCCACAGACCACAACTTCTGTCTTCTTGCCACAAAACCGTGGCAATCACTGCCAGCTGATCTTATTGAAATCGGTGACTATAAACAGTTCATGCCTCAGGTGAAACAATACCTAACTGAACAGCATAAATGCATGTGTCAGAATACAGGCCCCACCTCCTAGCTCACATGATTGCATTATTACATTCATCCCGCTTAATCTCCTAACTTTTCCAACATATAAACTCGTTCTCATTGCTACCCAAGTGCCCCATCCATTCCCTACTACTTATTATAATATCCACTTCTCCTGTTATTAGCTCATATTACAGCTGTTAATATTCTAAAATTTCTACTCTCTTTTTGCTTTGGCTACTCCTCATCCTACTCCTTTTAAACATTCTTGTAAATATGTGTATATTTTACATCAATGTTATGCTACATCACCATACTGTATAATTTAGTTAAATCTTTAGTCTTATGTGACTATTATTACTATGTATGTAACCCGGGCTGAACATAGAAATGGTCAGATTTAATCAGTGTTCTACCTTGGTTGGCAAATTAAGTAAACTAATGAAAATTATGCTGATATTACTTTACTTTACATAATTCCAGCTCCAGCCACTGCACTAATATGCCACATGGGGCTTGTACATGTGCAAGCCAACACAATGAGTATTAACTGAGCTAGTAGCTCTTAGGTACCAGGTATTCTGTGTCTTTAGCTAAGAGAGTTGAAAATGCAGCCTCTCTATGTAAATGTGTAGACATAATACATTGTGGCAAGGTTTTATCACATATGTTTCTGCATTGTATAGTAATTAATATCTGAGAAGAAATCCTCTCCCAAGATTTCCCATTAAAGAAGAAATATAATTGTTTCAACTCATCATAAAGTATTTAAATGACTTCCAACATGATTCACAGACATCATGTGTGATGTATTTGTGAAATTGTGCAAGAAACAAAAACTTTGAAGGAGGTCACACACAATTCACACACAATGGAGTATTGTAGCTGAAGAATATATTTTTATTTATTTTTATTGATTTAAATTTTGTTGATGGGATCAATGCACTACATGCGGGACCTGTTTTATACATTGGTGCAGAGAACAGAGTTAAAGAGTACACAGATGAAGTAGCATAGTTACAGAAAATGTAACAGAGGAACTATACATGTTAATGTGATAATGAATAAGATGTGATGTAAAACGTTTTCTTGGACGTCAGAATGTTTAAGTTTTATACATATGTATTAATGACCTCACTTTAAACTGCCAGTTCTTCTCTCTACTGTTTGTCTTTCTTTTGAGATTTCCTCTTCATCTACTTTTTCCTCTTCTAATGTGGGACAGTCAAATCAGAAGTGTCCAAATTATTTACTATGAAAAGGCTTACATTTTTTTTTCTGTACATCCCCTCTCCCATCATTGGACACAACTCTGTTTGCTTCAGTCCTGAAATAAATGATTTTCATCCCCATTGAAATAATTTGCTTTGGGTTCACCTCAGTACCTATTAAATCCTCTCTTACCCTTCACAATTATTGCATTTGAAATAGGTTGAATTTTCCCAACCTTAACATCCATTGTTATCCACACTTCCCAACCCCCCTTCCATATATTTCTTTTGTCACATATTTTTTTTAATTTCATGGTCAGTTTTTTCCATGATCATGCTTATCTGAAGTTCTAAATTACACATTTTATTTTTTTTTTAGTTGTAGTCACAAGCTCTGAAATAAATAATTTCCATGGTGCTACATCTCACTCATAATTTTTTCGAAGTTAAATCTTTCAAATGTCACTTCAAAAAAATTTGGCTCCTAAGTGAATTAATGCTCTTATGCCTTTAATGTTAAATTCTGCAGGCAAAGCAATATACCTATAACATCGTATGTATTCAAACTGCCATCACTTTTTCCTTTTTATTCTTACCACTGGCTGTCTTCTCTGTTGCTACTGGGAAACTGCAACTGTTGGTCTCCACTCAGTTCTTTTTTCCATTCTTCCTAGCCTTGCTCCAGCTGTATAACTCTTTTTCTTGAAACAAAAAACCTTGTTGCAGATGTGAATCCTGAAAACATGTACAGGTGAGAATATCTCCCTTGTTTTCACTTCAACAGTAAATGTTTGTGTTTCTAGTCTCTCATTTCTTCTTCTTGTAACACTCTCGCCACCATGTCACTACATCTAGCTGCTTTTTCTTCCTTTGGCTCTGCCTGGCATCAAATTTAACAGCACTTGTGTCTCCAGTCCTCCATTTTTTCCAATTCTTTAACAGTTCTTTCATCTCCTCTTCTATGCTTAAGTAACTTATCCTTGCTCCTCTCTCCAGCTCTGCTACACTCTTCCCCATCATGGGATTCTTGGAATTGCAGTAGCAGCCCCCACATGCCACCTAGTAGCTTCAGAGAGTACATTGCTTTCTCTCCTCCAAGAGTAGGGGGAGTTACCAAATGCCCTGGGTATAGTTCACCTAGTAGTATATATAGCACCTACAGTCTCCCTTTAAAAGAGGTTACTAACCTAGTGGGACTAACCTGGTCAACAAAGGATTAATAATTTTTTTATAATGAGAAGTCTATCAGGGGAACTGAATACTCTAATTATGATAAAATAATCCCCTAAACAATAACTGCTGTGGTTTATGGCTAGGACTGTACAAGATGTAACATTCATTGTGTTAAGTCAAGTAGAGAGCTTGAATAGGTGATTTCTGGGATATAGCCAGATGGGTGTTTTCTTGTTGTATCTTCTGGTACAGTCATCATCCATGAATATTATCCAGACAGAATAATCTTTGCTTTTTGGAGGGTGAGTAGTAGGTAAGGCTTGTTGTGCTCATAAAAGTGAATTGAGAGCTTTTTTTGATGGTATTGCAAAAACTATGGAAACACAATTCACATATAGAAAGACTGAGCAGAAAATCTGACATCAGACAATGTATTTCTTTGCATCTATATTGGTCTATCCTTGTACAAAGTTAGAACAAAAGACAATGACCTACCCAAGGCAACCATTAAAAGTGTAGTCATACAACCATAAGTTCATAGGTTCATAGGTAGGTACTAGGCTATCGGCCCAAGGGCCTACGCAAGCCTAGCCAACAAGGTTCCCTGGCTTACGCCACCCAAGAAAGTTATTTTCCAGTGCCTCTGTCGAGCAGAGACACAGACGTGATCCCCAGGGTGTATTTCCTATTTCCCATCCACTCATCAAGATTTTTTTTGAAGAGTGCTAATGAAGAACTTTGCTTGACATAGATGGGTAGCCTGTTCCAGAGTATGGGAAGTCTCTGGGATAGGAATCTATCCTTCCAGCATGTCCTGTTTATTGTGGTGACAAGGTTTAGGTCCCTAGAGCGTGTAGCTTGGAGGGATTGGGCTTTCTTTAGGTGTAGCATGTCCAACAGCTCTGGGTTTGACATAGCTTTATATGTTAGGCAGAGATCACCTCTGAGTAGGTGATATGCTACGGAGTAAAGCTGGAGTTTTTTGAGGCGGTCAGTGTAGGGCATTTGTTTGAGTCCAGTAATCCTCTTTGTGAGGTACTTCTGTGGCCTTTCCAGCTGCTGCAGATGTCTTGTGAGGTACATTCCAAAAGGGGCGTTGTACTCTATAATGGGTCTGATGAGTGATGAGTAGAGGGAAACGATGACCTCTTTTTTCCTGGACGAGAACCCTTTTATGATGAGGTGTGCCACGTAGAAGGACTTCCTGACTACTGTGGTGATGTGACTATCAAAGGAGAGACTACTGTCCACCTGGGTCCCAAGGTCTCTTATCATGAATTCGGTGTTAAGTAGATTGCTGCCACTTATGATAGATAGATATGTATGTATGCATGTATGTACATGTACATATTTATATATGTGTGTGTGTGTGTGTGTGTGTGTGTGTGTGTGTGTGTGTGTATGTATGTATGTACATGTACATATTTATATATGTGTGTGTGTGTGTGTGTGTGTGTGTGTGCGTGTATATATATATATATATATATATATATATATATATATATACGTATATATAATATATATATATATATATATATATATATATATATATATATATATATATATATAGATATATATATGCCTGTGTGTGTGTGTGAGTGTGTGTATGTATGTATGCACGTGCACATACACACACAAGGCTATACGTGCAGAAGAACTTGCATATATAACAACAAATAAAGGGAAGAAACCAGTCCCTCATCTTATGCATGATACCACTGTTGTTGCCAATGCAAATCTGCTCACTCTTATACCTATATGCAGGTATGGGATATTTATCCTATTCTACAGTATAAAGAAATAATGATACAGTTTAAAAACATGGGTAATGACATTAAGGCAATTCACATTTTTTATGAACTATACTACAAGAATGTACAAACAGACACACAGACACACAAGCACACATACACACACGCACATCAGGCAAACACACACATGCACACTCAGTCTCAAAAAGGTGTATGCCACAAACACACATACACATTCACACACCTGAATTTCCACAGACAGTGTGTGTGTGTGTGTGTGTGTGTGTGTGTGTGTGTGTGTGTGTGTGTGTGTGTGTGTGTGTCTATGTTTTGAGTGTGCGCATCTATGTCTGTAAGAGAGAAAGTGAAAGAGAGAGCGTGAAACAGCATATCTGTGTGTGCCTGTTTTTATTCTAAACTCACACACTTGCTGTCTGTGTCAGTTCCACCTTACCAGTTTGCCATGTATTCCTGACCCTACTTGCCCCTACTCATCGGGTTGCTATTGTTTGCTCAGGCTGCCATGTTGTTCTCCTGGCCTCACTGTGCTATAATGCTACACATTATTTTGTATCAGGTTTTGTACTCACATATCCTTTCCCCATAATGCTGGCTTCCTTTATTTCCCTATTGCATTTATCATACATACATTTTTCTTTACAATTTGCCTTGGGCTAATTAAGTTTTAAATGTCATATACTAAAGTTTATGTGCCTATAATAATGATATCAGCACTGTCATAGGAAGTCATCAAAATTTTGTGCTTCAAGTGTTAAGCTACGCTTTCTAAGTCTTTTTAATTAGAGTGTTTATAGAGTTGTTGTCCTCGGTATAGATGCCCACAGTATGGAGAATGCTTGTATAGATTATATTCCTCTCTTAGTAGATTTATTCAAATGAAGTTATAAATTGACAGTCCTAGGAGTCAGTCAGTTTTTAATATGTTTTGGATAAACTGAAGTAGAATTTCATGTGCTAATTTTTGAACACTTTATTGAATTTAGGTATCAGATATTAAACAAGTGCAAAACTCAGCATTATTTCTAAGTGCTGACAAAAATAAGGATAAAAAAGGTTAAACTAAAAAAATGTGGTACCTGACATAGTTATTTTGTTAGTATTTTTTATCAGATTTTTTTTCAAATTATTAGATTATCAAATACTAAACCAGAATTTCTGACAATGCCAATCTTCTGTAATGCAAGTGAATCAGTAAAAGATATATGTGCAAAATACATTAAAAATGAAAAACAAACTATTCTGTAATAATGTAATTTAGTTATGTTTATTTACTGCATAACTCTTTGTATAAATGCCATGGCAAGTAGTGATTTCCACAATTTTTATTGTGCCTTTGGGAAAGGTCATATTCAGCTGGGCTACCATCAGAAATGAAACCTGGAGAAAAACCACTGCAGTCTAGCTATTTGAATTATTATGCATCATTTTTTCTAATCAGTCAGTAACACCTCCATTGTTCTGATAAATTATAAACTAGTAATCTTACAAGCTCAACAACATTAGAAGCAACAGGAAAACTATCATGTTTTAATATATCCAAAGAGACCTAATATAAAAATTGCAATGCTCACAATCATAATAGGTAGATTCGTTTAGACACAAATATTGTTTAGAATAGAGAACAATTATCATTTCTCTAGACACAGGATCAAAGTATATATAGGCTAGATTCTCATACAGATTATACATACACTAAAGTATGTTAGCATCATTATTCATTATTTAGAACATGGTAGTAATCAGCGATGCATTTTTTTTAGTTGTGTGATATTTTTTAGTAGTGTGACAGTTTGAGGAATTTTTACTTGTAATGTACTCAGTGTCCTAATCAAGCATTTTTAATAACATGATTTTTTTTAAGAACATTAATTTTTTTAAGAATATTAATTTTTTAAGAATATTAATTTTTTTAATAATTTGCAACCGTGTCAACAATGTTTTAGTTGTTTGTTTAGTTAAATATATGCATTTTTATAATAAGGTATATTTTTTTCCTTTTCTGAGGCTAGATTGTATATTCCACTGAGACCGGTCAGGTATGTACATGTAATTGTCAACTTGACTGCTGCTTTAAGAAGTATGTACATAACAGCTGATAATTGGTGCCAGATTTTGAATTTAAGGCGTATACAGCTTAGTACCAGCGGTCTGAAGAAGCTCACATTCAGTGAGTGAAAGCGCATATCCGTTCACTTTGTATTTAGTTCTTGGATGTTTTTACACTTATGGTTTATGTATCATGGCATATGTTGTGAATAAAACTTTCGTCTACTCACAGAAGGAGGTGGTACACTTTTCAAAATGTACCCTGGGATCTTTTGCAATTGCTTGAGCTGCCATCAACTCAAGCAAAATTGGCCTCTGTCATTTAAAAATTTGTCATATGACTTCTGAATACATGGAGATCTGAGGTAAAAAAAAAATAGAAGTATTACTAAAGGATTCATCAATTCCAGGATCAGAAAAATGTACAATGATTTATTACAAGTAATACTAATAAAATATATTTTTTGTTAATGGACACATGGGCCATTGTTAATTTTACATATGGTTTTGCTTTAGGTATAACTTTTTCTAGCCATAAGGTAATAGAACTTTTTTCTATTTTAATTAGTAACAGATGGATATTTGGAATATATTTGAATTTTTTTTCTGTTTGTTTTAATACTTATCATTACATTCCATCATTCAGAGCTCCTAATTATATTAGATTTAAAATGCTTTATCCTAAAAGGAAATTATGATTAACTTTTTTTTTTTAATTCTTTTAGATATGTGCCTAAATGAAAAAAATGCTTAATGAATAGCATAAGATCTTTCATTTAGTACATAGTTTTGAAAAGGTTTTCTTTAATAAAAAAGATGAAGTTTGGACTTCACATAGATGTAATATAGGTGATTACACTGAAATTGTCAATGTCCTGCTTTATAGTGCTAAGAAACAAAGATGACTGGGAAGTGGTTATACAAATTTTGTTGCTAATTTCCCTGCTGGGTAGCTATAGAAACCAAATGAATGTTGTTCCATAAAATTAATTTATTAGTTTACTTATAAGCTGAAGATCCGCAACTGTGTTAAAACTGGGATATAATAAGTCATGCAGTACTACCAGTCTTAGTCTTGTATTTATTAAAATTATTTAAAAACATGATGGGACTAGATTTAACAAAGAAAAATGACCAGTAACACCCAAAGAATGAAACACTAGCAGCCTACGGATTCATTTAGCATTCCATTCCTTATATTATCTAATGTAAATAATATTGTTTTTTAAGTGTATTCACATGCAAAAGCACCTGCAACCCAATCCCTGCTATCATAGCAGCATATTGAGTATTTTAGTATCCTAAAATATTAACATCAGAAGATGATAAAGTGTCAGTTAACATACTGACAAAATTATCCTCTGCATATTTTACAATAATGGCTTCTTACAGATTCATTATCAGATTTCAGGCATTAATGAAGTCAACCTTGAAATCAGTGTAAAAGCCATTAGATGAAAATACAGAGAGGACAACCCAAAGCTATGGCGTAGAGGGATAACGCCCTAACTACGGACCAATCACCCAGATTCATTCACTAGCTTAGGTGTCTTAGGTCCTGCTAGGGAGGGATCTGTGCACCACTCCTGGGGGGGTGCTGTATTTGTCTAGGCTCAGGATTTTGCTATGCGTGCATTATTTCTAGACATAGATGACGGTAAAGCATAGATACAGTCTGAATATATTCTCCTTTCCTTACCTGCTGATAAACGCATTCGAAGTCTTTATAACGCAGAGAAGAAGCAATGTGAAAAGATAAAGGCACTTGGCCTGTAACAGGTATGCATCACCTTCTTATTACATCTGCACTGTAACTGCAGCCAGCTTCATCATACAATGCATAACTGCAGAATGAAGATCGTTTATACTTTACTCCCAGTGCTTGGTTATTAGGCTGCAGCTCAAGTATTCAAACAAGAAAACAAGAACTCACTGTTGTTGGTAAGTATATGTATTATATAATCCACTAACCGGCCCTATGTGGCATAGAGCTCTAGATTATGTGGGCATTTCAAGATTTTGTAAAGCTTTTTGATATTCATTTTCGTTGGAAACCTACTTACTATACCTGAATATACAAATATACAGATCCCATTTGATCCAGAAGTTATTTACGCGAAAGTGCATTTTTTCGAAAATGCACTTTTGTGTAAGAACATAACTAAAAAAAAAAAAATTAAATAAAAACATCCAGTTTGCATGTGAGTTTAGTTGTACTTCAACATTTAGTGTTGATGTATACTAAATAAACTATTGCTGAGATCGTGGTACAGTGGGGATAAGGTAATATTCCCTTTTCCCCACTGTAGTGCGATGTCGGAGTGAGAATATTAAAGTAGGGGGGTGGTGAAGGGGGGCTCGCCCCCCTGCATAATTGTGTTTAGTGTGTTTTTTTTTTTTTTTTGGATTAGATTTTATACGAAAGTACATTTTCAAAAAAATGCACTTTCGTGTAAGTGAGTTCTCGAATTTAAGTTTTAGTGAAACTTAAACTCGCTGGATCAAAGAATATATATATATATATATATATATATATATATATATATATATATATATATATATGTATATATATATATATACACATATATATTTTTTATATATTTAGAATTAATTTTTTCTATTTTACTGTTACAGAAAGTTATATATGGGTCCATTGCGACATCCTTATCTGTAATTCCATTTTATAGTCAGCAATTTTCAATGATGGCATTACCTATAAGAATGATCTATACTCAGTTGGAAAACTATGATGAGCAGATTAGACATCCTCTATTTGATTTTATTTCAGAATGTGTGAGCAGATTAGAAATCACTCTATTAGATTTTATTTCAGAGAGTGTGATAGTGCCATCATTGAAAATGCCAGGTTTGAGGTACAGCAGGTATCCAAGGATGATATGCTATCTTATTTTGAGAAGGCAATGACTGGTAATCAGTTTCTACCTGGTTTATTAAATCCTATGGAGTAACTGAAGTTTGTCAAAGTTTAAGCAGTCATTAGTCTGTATTTCTGTCTAAAAGATTCAGACCTGTTTACAAGAAAGGAAAAGCCCTACACAGTACTTTATCTCATTAACACATCTGAGCTGGGGAATGTCATACCTATAACAGCTTAGCCGCATCCTCACATTACAGAGCATTTTCTAAAAAAAAATGTCACGTTAAATATCAAAACTCTAATAACTGTAAAAATTATGTGACTGGTAAATACAATTAAAAAGAAAAATAATCGTAGTTTTATCAGTAAAACATGACATTAAGAGTGATAACAGTCAGTATATCCACAGTCTTTACATAAATATTGTAATATCTTATAAAGCAAACATAACCAGACCAATACTTTTTCTAAAGCTTCATATGAATGCTCTAATATATTATAATGCAAACATACACAAAACTATATTTCCCTCTATAAAGTTTCAGTGGACTCCTCAGTGCGGGGTGTGACCCCAGTTCTGAGGTTGTCCTTCCTGGTTCCAGGCTCCCATCCCTCCTTGGGCATGCCTGCTGTCCAGGTGATGGAGAAGGTCCTTGACTCCGCAAGCTCACAGTCAGCACCAATGATATCAGTATCAGAACCGCCCCCCCCTAGCATGCACCTCTCCCAACCCTCTATTTCGGGACCCCAGGCACAGGAATCACAAGACCCTCCCTTTGAAGGGAACCCTTTCTCCGGAGTCCTCCTCAGAAGATCCCACTGGGGAGCCACCCAGGAAGAAACGGTGCAAGAGGAAGCACTTTGATTCCCCTGAGGAATCTATCACCGAAGACACTGATTGTGATGAGGGGGAAGGGTCCCCACGATCTCTGCCAGACGACGTCTCATTCGATGACATTCTCGAAATCCTCAAGCAGCGGGGAGACTGGAAGTTTTCTAACCCTTCTTCTGAAGAATTGATGTTCTTGCAGGCCTTCTGTGCCAGGCCATTTACTTCCTGGGTGACCCCACCAGCAGATGAACTTATTAAGCTCATTGTGCAGCATGCCTGGAAGTAAGTAAGACTGGACAATGTAGAAGCTGTCCTCCGGAGGCCAGACATAACTTTTATCTACACCTGAAGACCAGCCCCACTAGTCCAAGCAGTTGACAGTTGATACTATGGTCGTGGCGGTGGCCACCAAGAGGGAACTGACAGAAGATAGTTCCACTGTCCATCCTCTGAACAGAGATTCCCGGACCATGGACAGACTATGGAAGTGGACCTATGCTTCAGCGACCTTTGCCATTTGGTCACTGAACTATCTGACACATTTACTCACCTCCAAAGAGACCTAATTTCTGAAAGGTCTTCCTCTTTGGTGGGAGTACTGCCTAATGAGGTGCATGACACTGTTACTTTGCAGCTAGCTACCCTAGAATCCATCTCAAACTCTTTGATGCATTTGATATCTCACACCACCGAGGGGGCACATCAGAAATTGTCATGAGATGTAATGCTTGGAAGCAGTTGTGTGACTTCGCAGACCCCTTTAAATCTTCCTCCGTTGATGCACCTGTTGATGAATCTGCACTTTTTGGACCCAAAGTACGAGACACGCTTGCACGTAGTGAGAAAGATGGAAAGACCTTGTCTGCTGTAAGCATACACTTTTCCAATCCCCAGATGTCCTACTCCAGGAATCAGAAGGGAAGAAAAATGTGGATCAAGAAATCCCAAAGATCTTTTCGTGACACTTGTGTTGAACAATCCCCCCGGGACAGAGGGGGCAACTCATATGGAAGACACCCCTTTAGGGTAGAGGGGATCTGTGTAACCAGGGCGCTAGAGATTCTTTCTCCAGCAGACCCTACCAGTGTTCCTGAGCAGCGGCCCAATTGCTTTCCTTTGGAAGCAGTTGTGGGTCATTTTTCTCTGCACCTACCTGCCTGGCATCTTATTACTACCGATGTTTGGGTGCAGAAAATAATATCCAGAAGCTACCAAATGCCATTCAATTTAATTCCCAGACTCGTCAAACAAATCCCCAATGTACCACCCAATCAGAGGGAATTAGCAGCCTTAGAAATAGAAAAGCTGCTAAGAAAAAGAGTCATCCAACCAGTCCCACCAGACCAGACAGGATCCGTGTTTTACTCGAGGTTTTTTTAGTGCCAAAAAAGACAGGGGACTGGAGACAAATCCTGGATCTCAGCCTATTGAACAAATTTATCAAACCTCAAAAATTCCGGATGGTCATGGTACAGTCCATTCTTCCCTTCCTAGGGAGAGACAACTGGATGTGCTCTACAAACTTCCAGGATGCTTGCTACCACATAAAGATGGATCACCACTCCTGGAGGTTTTTCCGCTTCCGGCTGGGAGCCTATCACTACCAGTTCAGGGCACTGCCATTCAGTCTCTTGACAGCCCCCCTGAGTGTTCACCAAATGTATGGCAGTTGTGGTAGCTCATCTTTGACTACAAGGATTCCAGGTGTTCCTGTATCTAGACATTTGGCTCCTTACTGCTCTGACCAGGAATTTCCTAGTCTGCAGCCTCTCTTACACTCAAGGTCTTGCTCTCTGCTTGGGGATTACAATCAACAAGGACAAATCTCAAATGCCCCCAATGAAGACACTAGAATTTATTGGAGCGGTCTTTGACACAACATCCTGTCAAGTTTCTCTCCCTCCTCACATGCTTTCAAAAATAAGCCAGCAAATCCAAGGCCTTCTTCCTCAGACCTATGTACCAGCATGTCTTGTACTGCTACTCTTAGGCTCCATGGCGGCTGCCATTACATTAGTACCACTGGCAAGGCTGCACATGAGAATCCTGCAGTGGCTCCTTTCTGCACAATGGTCATTTCTAACTCACCCACTCGACCACATGATACGTCTTACAAACCGTTGCAAGGCAGAAATGCTATGAAGGATGAAGCCACAAACAAATCTTTGGTAGCGAATGTTCTGTCTTCCCCAACCCACAACCACGGTGACCATGGATGCTTCACTGTTAGGGTGGGGGGGTATTTCCAGGGAATGACGGTCCAAGACACCTGGTCCCCACATGGAGACCAATTTGCACATAAATGCCCTGGAACTGAGGGCAGTTCTCTTAGTGTTGCAAGTGTTCCATGTATCCCTACCCTCTGGGACCATTGCAATTCAGTCAGACAACATGTCAGTCATCTGGTATATCAACAAGCAAAGTGGAACCAGGTCTTACCCCCTGTGTCGGGAAGCCATGAGGATTTGGCACTGGGTAATAGCTTCCAACCACTTTCTTATAGCAATGCACATTTCCGGGAGTTCCAACCTTATTGCGGACAATCTGAGCAGGAACATCCTGATGCCTCACAAGTGGTCCGTCAACCCTGTAACAGCAGATCAGATCTTCCAACACTGGGGGAAGCCTTGCTGTGATCTGCTTGCTTCCCCCCTAAACTACAAATGCAGAAGCTACTTTGCTCTGATCCCCTCTCAGGGGGAGCCCCCGAGAGATGCTCTAACACACGATTGGCCCTCAGGTCGTCTGTATGCCTTTCCCCCATTTCCTCTCATTGCAAAATTTCTCCAGAAAGCTCAGAGGTTGAGAAGCAAAGTAATCCTCATTCCCCCTACTGGCCCTGTCAAGTCTGGTTCCCATTTCTATGGCCTCTTTTGATTCACAGCCCGTAGATCTTGGATCATTCACAAGACCTGTTATCTCATCCTCAGGGACAGATTCATCTGAACCTCCACAGTATCAAGATCACAGCTTGGTTACTCCACTTCCAATGATTGCCAGGCTGCCTGACATTCCATCTCCTGTTCGTGAAATTCTGGGTTCACACAAACCTTCCACCAGGAAAGTTTATTCTAGTAAATGGACTAGATTCTCTATTTGGGCCAAAGATCAGAACTTAGACCCTTCCTCTATGCCTATTCAAAGGATCCTACAATACCTGACTATTCTCTTACATGCAGGTGCCTCAGCATCGACGATCACTGCACATTTAGCAGCTATCACCAATTTTCATAATGGACTTCATAATTCTTCGATTATGTCACACTGCCTATGGAAGGCATTTTTGAAAGGAGTATTACATGTTAAACCTCTGGTCAAGCCTCCATTAGAACCCTGGGACTTGAATTTGATGCTTCAGTCTCTCACAGGTCCTCCTTTCGAGCCCTTTGAGTCATGTGATTTAAATTTTTTGTCATGGAACACCTTACTTCTAGTAGCACTTACCTCAGTGAGAAGAGTATCTGAGCTGTAGGCCTTGAGTGTCAAGAAACCTTACTGGATCTTCCCTTCGTACTGACCCTTCTTTCTTTCCCAAGGTCATTTCTGGATTTTCCATTAACCAATCTATTGACCTGCCGGTTTTCTTCCCTCAGCATTCTACTAGAGGGGAGTACCTTTTGCACACCCTTGATGTGCATCGGCAGCTTCATTGTTATTTGGACAGGACTAAATCTTTCAGGAAAACAGAATAAGTGTTTGTGGCCTTTGCAGGACCCAGATTGGGTAAACCTGTTTCCAAAGTGATTTTATCCTCCTGGCTTAGAAACGTCATTACCTTTATCTACCCACAGAATAAGTTATCCTTACCTTTCAGAATAAAGGCTCATTCTACCAGATGTTATGGCTACTTCTGTAGCATTTCATTCCAGAGCCTCTGTGGATGATATCTGCACATCAGCCACTTGGGCAACACCTCATACCTTTATCTCTCATTAAAAATTGGATTTGGCCTCCAGGGGACAAGTATCTTTTGGTTCTATGGTGCTCAGGAATATCCTTCCTTAGGGCTGCCTAGGACTCAAGTAGCTGGGGACTCAGTCCTAATAGTAATTAATGAACAAAGATTTAAAACATCAGATAAAGAAGTTTTGTCTTACTATAATATTCCATCTGTGTTTTAGATCTTTGTTCATTCATTACTTCCCACCCTCCTTCCCCCTGCCCAGACTCCTGGTGGACTTTAGGAACTCCTGGTTAGGGTATATGCTCAGACAGAGGCTTCTACTATTTTTCTATTAATATGCATATTATATAGGGATGGGCAAACCTGATTTGGAGTAACTAGGATAGGGGCATTATGGGTAGGTCTTAGCTGAGAGTTTTTGGCTGACATAAGCTTGGAAACAGCCGTATCGGTTCCAAGGATGGAACCAAAGTCCTAATAGTAATGAATGAACAAAGATCTACAACACAGATGGAACATTATGGTAAGACATAACTTCTTTTTATGTCATGGTAGTGTTGCATATCTATATAAATAACCTGTTTAATAAAAACATGAAATGAGAAAATCAGGGAGACATATGAACAATCCATGTATTCCTCAAGTGCAGGAAGAACTCTGGCACTGAGTGGACTCATGCTAAAGGTGCAAGGAAAGCATGATGTGGTGTCATTCAAAGGAGGTCCAGTACATGTCAACATGGATGAAATGTGGAATAGCCACAGTTGTTTGCAAAGGATGGTTTTCACCTCTCATTTCAAGGCTTCCACGTAACTACTAAAGACTTTGATGCCCTTGCAGTGACTTTTTTAGGTAGAGTCCAGCTAATGAATCTTCAAACCTAAAATCTTAATTAACAAACACTAGAGAATATCAGTGATGCTAGGAGTCGAAGCAACAAATTGCCTGACAGTGAAGCCCTCCTGCATTTAGATAACATTCACTTGTACATCTTTTGCCCCAATATATGCTGATTTATATATGGGATATGTTGACCAACACAGTATTTATAATGAACTACATAACCTGTATTTTCCAGAGATAGACATATGGAGACGTTTGTTGGACAACTGTTGGCTTGTATGGAAAGGAGGCAGCGATTATTTGGAGGAATTCATTGAATACCTCAATGGAAATAAATGGGGGGCTGAGTTTACAGTGAGTTGTCATAAAAAAGAGATTCACTTTTTGGATGTCAATTTACAGCTAACACATTACGTACTACAGTTTATTGAAAATATCTACAATATAACAGCCTGCTACATGCCTCCAGTCTCCATCCCAAACACACCATTAATAATATTCCTAAATCTCAGTTTCTGCATTTGAAGAGAATCTGTTCTTCACAGCAGGATTTGACACAATCCCATCAGGATTTAGTCAACAGATTTTTAGCTAGGGGTTATGGTACACAGAATGTCGACCATACATTGGGCCAACAACCAATCCAGGGGTACCTTATTAGAATACAAACATACACCCAGGAAGGAGAATAAGGATACCTTGAGAATGGTCACTGCATTTGGCAGAAACACAGTCTTTCTTACTGATGTTATTGACAACATTGGAATATTTTGAAGGCCAGTGAACAATTGGATGACTTTTTGGGAGACAAATGTTCATTTTCCTTCAGGCGGGGTAAAACCATAGGGTCCCATTTCACTCACTACAAGAAAGTTATGCATCAGGATACCATTTATCATCAAACTACATTAACAGGGGAGAGACTGGTTGGTTATTATCCTTGTGGACACTGCACCTTCTGCAAATATGTCTTTAAAACCAAATCCTTTATCAGTAAAATTACTGGGCAGCTGTACAACATCAATTGTTATGCTAATTGCGGAATGGATTGGGTTATATATTTGGCCACCTGCACTTGTCAAGCCTTTTATGTGGGCCAAACTTCCAGACAATTCAGATTTCGAATGTTAGAACATTTAGGAGACATTAGGAATGCAAGAGCCAACAATGCTCTATATAGACACTCACTGGTTCATCACACGGCTAAATTTACTTTTACAGTCATAGACAAAATATTGGGCAACAGGTCTTTTAAAACGGGGTGGCATAGTATACTAAACATGAAGGAAAGGAAATGGATTGTCAAATTAGGAGGTTTATGCCCACCTGGATTAAATGATAAACTGTAGGGTTTTCCTTTCTCTTCATGGGTCTTGATACTATTTATGAATCCATTAACAATTCTTGGGTTTGTCCCAAGAAGAAAGTAGTAAAATAATGAGAAGAAAAAAAAAAAAAAAAAAAACAAAAGAAAAATAGTAAATATGTATAGTATCTATTGTTGTTTGTATTGTTTGTTTGTATTCATTATTTAGTATTAGACCAGTTTTTCCTTAGACAGGAAATGATGTCATTGGTCTTTAATGACACTGCGTATATATTGCACTTGCAATACTGCTTTATGTTATGTACCACTGATGAAAGCTATAAGCTGAAACCGGTCTGGTTCTCTTAATAAATCTTCACGCTCCCAAGGTGCTGGCTCCCTTTGTGTTTCATTACTACTGAAACCTGATTTAATGTCCAGAAGGCACACTCCTCTATACCAAGGCTTTACACACACCTACCACCACTTTAGACACAATGTAAACTGTGGGAGAGTATTCATATTTATTTAAGACCACACTACCTCAAGATAGATTCCCAGGGACTCACAAAGTGAACTTAATGAGATTCAACTCTGTATAAATAAAAGTGATTATTAGATCATAGCATGTTATAGGACCTTGAAAACCCATGCCCAGTTTGTTAATCAATTGGATGAAGTTCATATGCACATAATCCTGGGAAACTTTATCTACCTGTCCATAAAATGGAAATCCTTCACCTCAAATGCTGGATACATTCAAATTTTCCTTGATTTCATAAATAAGAATTTCCTGGAATAAACAATGAAAGGTCACAGTAGAGGTCAAACTTTTCTTGACCTGGTCATTACAAATGTGGCAGCTATGTGCACTATTGCACAGGTGTTTATTTTTATTTTAGTTTGTCTACTAGGGTAGTACACTGATCACTATTGACCATTTGCAGGCACAGCCTGGGTGAAGAGATTCACAAAAATAAAACAAATTCACAAGCACAGTGTAATCACTGAAGCTAGATATGCCATAGACATTTGATGCAATATCTAATTAATAGTAGCAGTACAATCTTCCCCCGATAAATCTGACCATAAAGTGGTGTTTGGTGTTTTCTCTGTCAAAATCTCTAATCAGCTGAGGCAAGTACAATAACTGTTTGAAGATTTCAAATGTACAAACTACATACAATTCTAGGATGAACTTTCTAAGCACATATGTAATTGCATCAGTAGTTTTGCATGTGAATTCTACACTCACCCAGAAAACTGTATTAATCTGTCAGCTGCTCCAAAAACTTCACAAGAAGAGAGTGGAAAGAGAATGCCAGCATGACGCAACATGTGTATAAATAAATAGTACAAGAGAAAAAAGCTAATTAGAATATATAGCAAAATTAAAGGTACTTACATCAAGCTTAGCATCAAAACACCATCAGGAATACTAAAGCTTCCCATGAACATAGGCTAGTATAACTTTCAAACAAATTTCACCAGCTGCAGGCAGAGTTGCTATATCCTGAGTCAGGAGACTTCTGATTGTTCTCTCCAAGCATGTGTTAATAAATATAGAAGAATACAATATATTTAGTCAACCACGTCTAATCTGACTGCTTACATTCTGTGCTCTTTAAGTTGTATTCTGTCACTAAAGCAAAGATGTGGTCAGACTTCCTAATATATTTGATTGTAGAAACTCATAGTTAGTTGTGTTCTTGTACCATTGACTGAAGCAACCACTTTCCTAGATTCATTGGCAAAGAATAAAGTGATTGGGGCAAACCTTCTAAATAAGAGCAGTGTCAGTCAAAACTTCAGTGATAAGAACATATCAAAGCTACTAAGTCAGACACTCTCCTGGCAGAGAGGAAAATTTTCACTAGTTTTGAAAATAAAGGAACAGTGACAGATTACCAATTAAAATGACCAACAGTGTAACAAAAACAAATAACAAATGGCAGATTAGTCACAGCCTGCAATTCAAGGTTCAAATCCTACAGGCAGAGAAGATGTTTTCAAGGAATTCTAAATGTAAGAATTTCTTCAAAAGGAGATTGATATTTGTCTTATTGCCAGGGGAATATTATTGGTAAAAACAGGCACAGCAGGAAACCATAAAAAACAATAATGGGTACGGTAATAGAGACAATAATGCTGGTAGTAATAACAACAACCCTGACAGACAACAGGGGGACAATCATAGGGGCAATAGTTCTAACCACCAGGATTTTCAACCAACCAACAACAACCGAACCAACAATCGCCAGTCCAATCGGAACCAGCCACAAGCGAGGAACAAAAGGAGAACGAGGAGACGATAGTATACACTAAAGAACTAGCTTGTGGACCACGTGTTTATACCAGCTCAGATGGTGACTTTAACATATACAATTACACCTCCTTGGATGTGGATCAAGAAATTGTCGATTTTCTATCTAGGGGCCTAACCTATGTCCCCGGGAGACACATGGACATTGCTAAAACCATTATAGACCTTAAGTTATTTGTCCGTAAACTTAACCTTAATCTGCTTATGGGAAGCAGCACTAGTATGGTCAGTTCTTTAAGGGTTTCTAGTGTATTTAACCCACTTATTCATCCAGACTTGAGTGTTTTTGAAAAAATGTGTGAGATAGATTTTGGGCTATCAAAAATTGTCAGCATTTTAAAAATATGAGTAACAGCATTAGTAATTGTGAATTTGATTACTTAAATTTGCTGAACGATTGTAACATTAGGGTCATGAAGCCCGATAAAGGTGGTGGTCTTGTGTTTATGCAACATGATATGTATGTTGATAGTATGGTCTAACACCTCAATACTGCCACATACACACGGGTAACATTAAACGAGGTCAATGGGGCACATACAAAGGTTAAAGGGGTCCTGGAGGATCTATTCTTGGAGGGCCTTATTGACATTGACCTATACCATTACCTTATAATGTTAGCCCCTAAAACACCAGCATTATTTGGCACCCCCAATATTCATAAAACTTTAATTGATCCCCCATTTAGACCAGTAGTTGATGGTCGGGGATCAATTACATACGGGTGTGCCAAATATATTGATAGTGTCTTAAAACCATATATTGGCAGCGAAACACAAATCTGTAAGGATTCATGGGGGTTTCTAAGTCATATTAACAAGCTTGAGTTTCAGCCTAATGCTCATTTTTTAACAATTGACATCAAAGATTTATATACGGTTATTCCCCAGCAGTAAGGAATTGAATGGACTAGGGAATTCTTAATTATGAAAAAAGTAAATGGTGATATCATCAATTTAGTTGAAACACTTTTAGAAATTGTCCTGAGTAACAACTTTATGGTTTTTGAAGGCCAATTTTTCTTACAGAAGTCAGGGGTAGCTATGGGTTCCCCCTGTGGCAGTAGTTTTGCGAATGCCATTATGGCATTCTGGGAACACAATTTTTTGTTTAAAGATTCATTTTTTCAGAATCACGTATCCTGGTATACCAGATATCAGGATGACATGTTCTGTATTTGGAAAGGTGATCTTTCTCTTATTCCTTCTTTTATTAATAGCATCACTCAGACTACCAACTTTTTGGAATTTACTTACACTATAGGGGAAAAAACGATCAATTACCTAGACATACAGCTCACTAAGGATGATTATAACCATAGGTATAAGAGTTTGATATATCGTAAACCAACTTACACAAATACCTTTTTACATTTTTCTAGCAGTCACCCTTACCATCAGAAGAAGGCAGTAGTTAAGGGGCAGATGGTTAGGGCTGCCCGTATGGTTTCTGATGAAACCGACTTCAACCATGAATGTGACTTGCTAGAAAAAATGTTTCTGAACAGAGGGTATCCTTCTACCCTAGTTTCAAATATTAAAAATGAAATCATAAACAAAAGGGGTATGGGGCATTTTACACCATTGCTATCCGATCTAGTTGGTACCCCTATTAGAAATTTGAGTTATCATGAAGGCTTTCTTGGTGAGCAGTCAACTAACATGTCTGATGACATTACAGTCCATCAAGTTAGTTTTCTTTGTACATATTCACTTGACCACTCGGCTATTAGAGAAGTTCTTAATAAGAACTGGAATTTAATTAAAGGTGATGAAAAGTTATCTAAAGCACTAGGGGTTAGGCCTAAAATAACCTATAGGCGAGGCCAGAATTTAAAATCGCTCCTAGAGAGGAAAAGAGACAGTACACATAGAACCAAAGGAATGTTTAAATGTGGTTCAAGTTCATACTGTAAACATATTTTAGTGACCAAGCAAATTTTCATCAATAATAAGATGTACAACATGAATTATAGATATAATTGTGTGTCTAAAGGTGTCATATATGTGTCTTTGTGCACTTCATGTGATGCATTCTACATTGGCAAAACCGAAAGGAAACTAAAACAGCGTATTTATGAACATTGTTATGCTATAAGTAGGAATGACTCTAACAATGCACTGGCCAAACACATTTTAGACTACCCTGATCATGCTTTCAACTTTGCAGTTTTACAACATAGGAGCATTGATATTAGGGGAGGACCATGGCAAGTCCTTTTGGAAATTGATGAGCTTATATGGCAGGTTAAGACTAGAGCACAAGTCTTTCCGGGTTTGAATTAGAGCCTTTCTATCAAATGTATGTTGAGATATTTGGCCCTTAAACGATGATATTAAAGGGTTTACACATACATATACATTTCTGGTTCATTTAGATAGATTTTTGGATTAACTGTTTATGTTAATTTTTATTTATGGTTTCACTTACCATATTTTTATATTCATATATATATATATATATATATATATATATATATATATATATATATATATATATATATATTTATACATTGTTAAGTTTATAGTTTTTAGTTAATAATTTGGTAATTTTGTTGAAACATTGTTATGTGTTTATAATATTTATTGGTGTTTGGTATATATTTCTTTATGAGAATAAGATTTATATAGCAACTTATGGTTTATTTGATGTTGAGTGGCGAGGCTACTTTAAAATTTTCCTGCTTGTTAAGTAGGCTGACTCATTAACTCACTCAGCTTAATAGTATATAAGGAGAACCAAAACTGTTTTACAACTGTTTGTCTGAAGAAGGCAATGTAATGTGCTTGCCGAAAGCGCTCACATTAAAGTTTTTTTCTTTATTTTATTCCGTATTGGTGTGACAGTATTTATTTTTTGCCGGCTTTTATGGTTTCCTGCTGTGCCTGTTTTTACCAGTTTTAGTTTTCGTTTGTGGTTTGTTCAGGGGAATATTATTACTGGGGACATACTAATACAGTAGAATCCACTGAGGAATAAGTTTGTCTACAAGTCAATAGGGAGATAGAACAGTCGGTGAAGATAATGCGTTCACTTCCTATAGGTGTGGCTTTTTTCCATATGATATTAAACACCTGTTAAGGGTAGTTGTACCTCTTCCAAAAATAAAATAAAATAAAAATCCTTGCATGTCACGAGAACTAAAAGCAAGTTGTTGGATGAAGAATATTGAGGCAAGGACACTGGATCCTGCCCTGCCACAGGACCTCTCTCTCTGCATTTTCAAATAGTGATACTAGAAAAACAAATACTTGTGTTAAACGATCTTCTAGAGCACCAACCCATTCCATTCTTCTCTTAGGTGTATCCGCTTCAGTGAGAGACAGAATAATATGGCTAGATTAAACAGTTACTTCACCATCTGGGAATAAATATTATGAGCAAGTATCATGCTGCGTGTTTATGTACCACATGGCATGGTGTTGTTCATTATCATCTAACAAATACCTAGCTTCATACAAATCTGAAGCCATTAGTACAAAGATGAGGAGATTTCCCATCATACCATTCAGACTCATACGGAATGGCATCTGCAAAGGAAGTCATGTCCACTGGGCATCCTAAACTTCCAGGTCTCTTAACCTATGTATAATTTACCATCTTCTGCACTGGAAAAAAACAGAAAACATAGAGAGGATCAGCTCAGCAACTGGTATTCAGAATTGAAGTTCCCTGAAAGGAAAAGCTTTGCAGGAGCTGCCAAATCAGCAGAGGATGAGAACATGTGACTAGTGCCCCTGACATTACAAGTAAGGCAGGAATTTGTTCACATGCATTCTTGGGGTTTGGACCAACTTAACTTTTGCAGACATGATGAAAAAAATGGAAAAAGGCATTCCTTTAGTATAGGGTCAACATTTTCAGCATTTTTTCCCCAGTATGAGAAAGAACCTTTCCAGAAAGAGTGCTCCAAGGATACAAAAAAAGAAACTTTCTGCTGAGAAAGGAACATATATGACTTCTCTTTTTCTTTGATGATCACATCCAAAGAGTCCAGATGGGGAAGAAATAGTTTACAAATTGCTGTTTTATTTTTAATGTGAGTATATTTATTTATTTATTTTCCATTTGTTGACCGAGATAGTCTGCCTGGGTGTGAGCCCATTTTCAACGGAGGCCCAGGGAGAAAAGCTGCAATAAAACAAGAACAACATTGACAGGTACAGTGTCGGGTTTACATAGAATTTAACAGAAATATTTAGAAACAACAAAGAAAGAACAATACACAATAGGCACTTTAGTGAAAAGGAGAAAATTATTACAATATATTAAAGTCGTATATGTCTATTTTTTTATGGGCAGGGGTCCATCCTTAGTTGATCATTTGAGTATACTTTAATATGTGTACATATGTATACCCTTACAAAAGAAAAGAAATTATCAAATTATACTCTTATTGTAGGTAGCTGATGGATGTTGTTAACAAGTGGGAGTGGGGTATATGTGGAGACTATAAAATTTAGGGAATGAAATTTGATGTGGGCTTGTGTATGTAGTTCATCTTCCAGGTAAATTTAAATCCGGACCACAAAAACAGCTACAGATGTTATAAATGCAAAGGAATTTATTATTAACTTCTAGTGCCTCAGCAAATGCCTTCAAGGAGTATACACAAATCACAAAAACACACACAGACACACACACACACACACATATATATATATATATATCTATATATATATATATATATATATATATATATATATATATATATATATATATATATATATATATATATATATATATATATATATATATATATATATATATATATATATATATATATATATATATATATATATATAATTTCCACATACCCATCACTAAAACAATTAACACAGAGCTAATTAATTCAATATTTCCAATAAAAATCTATGTTCAATCCATTAGGTATCAATTTAAATCCGAATCTCCATCAGTCTTTGGGCTACTATACTTAAGTCAGACATTTGGTACACATTGATAATTTTGTTGCCAAACAAACTCAGAGAATAGCAAGCTAGGATATGTCATCTGACATTTAAAGCAATGCTATTCTTGCAGGATCCATAGAGGCCTAGGGTAGTTAAACACATCCAATGGGAAAGGAAGGAAATCATGGGCTGAAAAACTACCATCATAAACTGTTTCACCTTGTTATGCTTATGGACACATCAGTTTGTAAGGTCTGCCCTATTTGGTAAAATGAATCTGGTATAGTAGCATGTTATATTGAAGGACAAATAAAGAATATGTATTGCATTCCTTCTATCTCTCCTAATTAGCGTAATTTTGATAGAATAGTGTTGGATACCTTTTAAACAAGCTTGGAAGTCTTGTAACAGCATGAATATGTTGTAGGTGTATAGTTAATTTATTAATTTTTAATTAATCATTTTATTTATTTATTTTTGATGAGATCTGGGGCTGTAACAGCTGATCAAAGTATTTATACAATATGGTATCGATTTTTTGTGTGTGCATTTCATAATCTAATGCTTTTTGGTTAAGTACTCTGAAAGCAGCAGTCTGTAGTGAATTTACTATTTCGGTAAATACATTTGTGTTTTTATGAATTTATATGAAGAGTGTTCACTATGCTTTGGAAAGATTGCTTATAGAAATATATCATTAGAAAACTGATTTCCTGTATACAGGGGAAGGAAAGGCTGCAGAGATATGCAATGACTGCGGGGGATATATAGGAAGAAATGGGATTTAAGATTTTAACTGCTATTTGTTACTCCAGTAACGTTATTATGAAGTCATTGTGATAAACTTCCTGAAATTATAAACCATTGTGAGTTTGCATACAAGAAATTTAGCAATTTGACTAAGAAAATTAAATTCTCAATATGCAAAGAATATAGCTGCCCGTTTGTTTCTCCAGTTGGGAATAGGCAACATGAACAGGAATCATCAATGTGATAAACTTCTACAAACCAAATAAATACCAGCATGAGTTTACCTTGAAGAAATGTTGCCAAATTATGTAAATTGAATTTTTCATATGGTAAGAAAAAATACAGGGATATTGATGTGTTATAAAATAAACAGTAAGCTATATACACCAGTAATAGTACGTTTATCCATTGTCAAAGAAAAAAAAGCACTGCTACAAGAAAATAAATACAGGAAGTAGTGCATAGCTGGTACTAAATAATTCTTAGACTCTTAACAGTAAAACAATGACAGCAATAATTCCTGTATAAAACAATTTAAATACCTAAGCCCGTCAAGGTGATATAAAATAAATAGTACATTTCCTTCTAAAAGTGCAACATGTTTATTTGCTGGCTGAGAGAACTGCTAAGTAAAAATGAATATATTATAAGGAAAATATTAATTTAAATTGCATAAGTGTCTGTAAAAGGCAGAATTATTATGGAGCATCCACACCTGCAGTAGTTATATCTTAATATATAATGGTACCAATAAAGGAACCAGTTGTGCTACTAACATGCTGTCAAAATCAAGGGAAAAAGAAAATATATGACTTTATAAAACAGTGCTGAAAATCCATTTATGTGCACATACTCAACAGCTTCATTATTTTGAATTAGAATAGACATACTAAGATATTATATGCTTTATCATAGCCACTGGATAATGAGAGGAAAAGATAATTTCTGCATGCTGGATATGAGCCGATGAGAGACTGATACCTTGTGCTAGACAGGAGCAGAACGTACAGCAACAGATTAACTTTATCATCGTGAACCAGAAGCTAACGAACAAATTAAAAAATAAACAGATTACTCAGGCTCCTAGGAGATCAACTAATGGTAACAGCAACACACACTGGAACAAATTACTCCAGTAACTGAAAATAAAGCAATGTAAATGAATATCTCATGAGACTGCTGGTCAAATAAAGAGACAAAACAGAAAGTTTGTTAGAAGGATGTTTGTTCCATTTACATACATACTCTGTTACTGAACTGGCTCTATCTACTTCAGCATGTTCAGTTATTGTATACACATACCCTTAACAGAAAATATAAATAAGTACAGAGTCATTGCTGGAGGTCTGGGATTCGACTTCCATCCATATTAGTAAACAAAGTGTAACATTTTATGTTTTGTTGTATGAAACTACACATTTGGATGCTGCACAAAAAATGAGCTTGTATTTAAAAGCATTTTGTCATATGGCAACTTAGCTTAGACACGGTATGATGCAGAAACCCATGCATTAGACCCCAACCTCAGACAAATATGAAGTTACAGAAAGCACATCTGTCTTTATCAGAAACATATCTTCACTGTGAAGAGTGACACTATTCATAATCATATGATCCAGAGTTCAAACATAATTTTATGAAGTCATTTCAGCTAATTTATAATTGGCAATGATACTTGACTAGTTTTCAGCTTTTATATATTCATAGGATCATAGGTAAATGCTAGCTACCCTTGTGGGCCAATTTAACACTAGCCAATTTCCCTTTTGCTCTCAATATAACCATTCCCTTTTGATTATATATTAGCCTTAACCATTCCAAGGTCCAGTATCATATATTACCTATAATGAAAATAATTGGGATCATACCACAGATCATTTAAAGGGACCCATGCATTGGATAAAGCATTTAGGAGGTGTCTCTGTCCATTAATAGTACAGGGGTCAGTTCTGAGGTAAATTTTCTGTTTCTCTTCCATAGAGTTAAGTTGTACATGAATATGGACAAGATGAACTTTGTTTTATCAGGATAAGGAGTCTGTTCCATAGCAGCAGTATCGTCTTTGAGCTATACCTGTCCCTCCAAACTGTTCTCTGGATTTTGCAAGAGATTTAGAGCCATACACCGAGTATTTCTGATGCCATTTGAGTTGCTGATGTGCACTAAATCCATCAGTAATGGGTCAAAGGATGCCTTTTATTCCAGACATAGGTCACATATTAGCAGTCTGTATGATACTTAGTATAGTAACAGAGCTTTGAGTGAGCCCATAGGACATTTAGACAGTTCAGTGATACAGCGGTTGTGTTGCTGCCTCACAGCAATATGTTCCCTGGTTGAATTTTTGGCTGGGGTGGCTTCTGTGTGGACTCTGCATGTCCTCCCTGCATTCTTGTGGGTTTGCTCTGGTTTCCTCCCACATTACAAAGACATGCATCTGTAGCCTTTTTTCCTGGGCCTCCGCTGAAGATTGGCTACGTTTCAAGTCAGACCTTCCCGGTAAACAAATGATAAAAAATAAAAACATGTGGTTTATACATTGTATCCTTTTAATAAGGTATATCCACGGTCATTGCTGTTGTTGCATGTGTCTGCACAGATATATACATAAAGGAGCATAATATTCAATGATTGGTCTAATGAGGGCTGAGTAAATGGGGACAATGACATCCCTATATCTATACACAATCCCTCTGTTTAGAAGGTGTGTAATATAGAAGGATGTTCTTACAACAATGGACACAAGCTAGTCAAAAGTTAGGTTACTGTCCACATAAGTTCACAAACCTTGAAGAATTTGGTTATTTCTTATGGACATATTGTCAATGTGATAGTTTCTTGGTGTAGATAACTTCCCAAAGGATACAATAATGCATTTTTTAACATTTAGTTTCAGTCCATGATTTTGGGAACAGTAATTTATTTGGGAGAATTCTTCCTGCAGGATGGTAAAGTCATTTGGGTATTCATTGAATATTCCTAACTTTTACTTCAGAAAAGTACATGACAAACAGGAAAGGTCCCAGCACAGAACTTTGATGGACTCCACTGGTGGCTGGTTTCTTTTTGGAGGTATTTTCCCTATTATTATTATCTGCATGCTATCTGTGAGCCAGTTTGTAATCCAGTGGGTGACATAGTTTTTTCTCAGTTTATTTAGCTTTTTCTACTGTCTGAATGGGAAATGGTGTCAAAAGCTTTGGCCATGTTGAGGTATTTGATGGATAACATTTTGCCTTCATCCATTGCTTTGGTGACCTTTTCAAAAAAATTCAGTATGCAGAGTAAGCAAAACTTGCCCTTGATGAATCTAAAGTGTGATAGTGTGTCTGGAGGTTCCCTATGTCACAGCTAATAAGTTACATGATAAATCTTTCAATGATTTTGCATATGAGGCTGGTCAGACTTATGGGACTGTAATTGCCTGGATCTGCAAAAAGTCCTCCCTTATGCAGAGGAATTACTGTAGATTGTCTCAATTCACACGGTACAAAACTTGTATGACAGCTGAGATGGAACAGTGTTGTTAGAGGTGTTTCTAAATCATTTTTCATGCTATTCAAGATGCAACCAGGAGTATTGTTAGGATCCACTGTTGAGGTATTTTTAGCTTTTGCTAGTACTTTTAGGACTTGGTCCTGTGTGATAGTTGGAGGCAAGCCAGTTTCAGATATATCATGAGGGACAGATGGGGGTAGGGTAAAGTTAGAGCTAAATTTACTGGCCAGTAGTTCACTATATCTTCAGCCTCAGAGTCAGTAATATTATTCACAATCAGCTCAGAGCATTATTGTGTTGGGGTTTTGAGATTGCAGACTTATCTAAAAATGCCTTATGATTGTATTTGGCTTGAGTAGCTCTTTAAGCCTCAAACTCAGCTTTATTGGATTTTATAAAGCTCTTAAGCTGTTTGTTTATTTTAATGACTAAAGCTCTAACATTCTATAAATTACTCTTCTTACCTTGTATTATACAGCTTTGATTTTTTATGATAAAGCTTGTTGATATCACAAAGTTTTTGCTATTTTGTTATTAATAATAGTCATTATACTGCCATAAAGCAAGTTAATATAAAACACTGAATAAACTATAGTGATTTGGTACAAATAGGCATAGAAGTTAATTTGATAACAAGTTATGATAGATGATGAAGTAACAACAAGCTAATTAAAAAGCAAATTACAACATTAAAGAATGAAATAATACAAAACCTAACCAGAACTGTTGGCAATATGATTCAGTTAAGTATAGTCAGTAATAACAGAATATATGTAAAGTGGAAGAAGTGAAGAAGAATGTGAGTGGACAGTCATGCTTTGTACTTACATTAATGTAAGTCTCTGGGATTATTTTTAATTTTTTCATTTATTTATTTATCCTTTTTGTTGACTGGGTTAGTCCCACTAGGCTAGTACCTTCTTATCTGAATAGATGCAAGGTGGCTGGGGGAAATTTGGCCAGAGCAACAGGGAACGTCCACTACTTACTATGGTAATTTCTAAGATAATAATAAAAATAATAATAACAGAAAAGAAGGCAGTTAGTAAGGAAGAACCAGACAGAGAATTAGAAAAAAATATTCAGAGGTTAGGGATATAGAAGATATAAACTGGACGGCAGTTACAAAAACTTCTATAGGTAAAAGAATTAGAGATAAAAAAGAAAGTTTAAGAGTACACATGTAAAAGAAAAAAAAGAAAGGAATGTATAAAAAGAAAGGAAGTGAAAGGAAAATAACCATATCTAACAAATTAAAAAATAAAAAAATAAAATAAGTAATATGTGAACAGTTTGATAAATACAACAAGGAAAATAGAAATAATAGACTGGTATACAAAACTGATGTATATATAATTATATTAGAAAATACAAGATGTATAACAAAAGAAGAAAGATTATAGATAGAAAACTTATGGAATGGACAAATAATATGGAACTTGGAAAATTAATATTACTCTAGAATTGCAATATTATGTAGATTAACAGTTAAAATATTAGATAAAAGCTTATAAAGAATATGTAGCTTGACTATATTGGACACTAGAAGTCTAGAAAAATATATAGAGTTATAGCAATGTATGGCTATGCAATGGTTAAAGAAAGAGAAGTTTTATTTTGGCAAATACTAAATTAGGTTTATGTGAACATGAACGTAATAATAATAGGATATTTTAATTGTGATTTGAGAGAAAGAAAAAGAAAAACGGAAACTATATGGAAGTAATGAAGGAAGTAATAACATTTGGAAATGTGTATTTATGGAAAGAAAAAAAGCATGGACATATAAAAGAAATATGTTTAAAACAGAGATTGATTAGTTTATATTATCAGAAGTAATAAAGATAGTATAAATAGAAGTAGTAAGTTCTAGATTTCCAGGCCATCTAACAATATGAGTAAAGAATGAAGAAAATAAAGAATATGTTAAGATAGGAAAATGAATAAAAAGAATAAATGAGAAAGAATTGAATATAGAAGTTATTGGAGAGGATATAATTACACAATTATAGAAAGAACATTTAACAATGGTACCATTTTACAAAAATTGGACTGAGTGGTGGATAATTTAAAAATGAAATATAGAGAGACTTGTTTAAGTTGAAAATAAATAAAACAAAGAAAGAACAGTATGTGGATATATATGAAAGAGTTTATTTAAATGTATAATACAATATAATGGAATTCCACGAAAAAAAGTAATAATTGAGAAACAATATAGAATGAATCAAAAATGTGCTGTTTAAACAAACATTTACTACAAAGAAAAGAAGAGGTATCAGCATATTTAGGAAAAGCAGTAAAAGAGAAAAGCATGATGTAATAAGGCAAATGCGAGATAAAATGATGAAAGTAAGAAAACTTAAGCACAAATTATGGAAATGCTGGTAGAATATATAAAGAGATGTACAAAAGAAGAGAAGTACAGAAATCCAGTAAAATTGTCAACTTACAAAAATCACAGATTTAATGAATAAAGATTTTGAAAAATAATTAATGGTTAAAAAATTAGATAAAATAATTAAACAACTTAATATAAATTCAGTAGCAGGTTTAGATGATGGAGTTAGTTATGAAATGTATTAATAATTCAAGGATTGGCAAAAATTATATTTTGTAAATATTTTGACAGAATTGATTGAGGAAGGCTTAAAGAATAAGGAGATTTGTAGTGGAATCTTAAAATTCTTATGAAATAAGGAAATAAAGAAGAAATAAAAATGGAGGCAGATAGTGTTAAACAATACTGACTATAAGATATTTATGATGATAATGCAGAAGAGGATGGAAAATAAAATACAAAATACAATAGACAAAAGTGTATTCTGTATTAAAGGTAGAGATTGTCAAGAACTTTTAATGACTAATGTGGAAGTAGTAGATGTTATGAAAGAAGGACAAGAAGTAAAATTAATGGTTGGAGATATTAATAAAGCTTTTGAAAAAATAGAGCATGAGGTGTTATGGATGGGTTCAGGTGCTTAGGCAGCGTGACATTTCCCTGTGGTACATTTGACTGGGGTACATGGCTGAAGTGACATTCAGCTGCAGAGAAATATGGCTGTTTGCAAATTCCCTGTGGGCAAAGAGCACACACTGCCATGCTTACAGCTTTAATAGCCAAAGGTATGGTGGCAGAAGAAGTAATGAGTGTTGTGCTCATTGTAGAGGACATACTTATATAACTACAACATGTAACAGTGTGCTACAGCATGGAGGAAATCCTGCAGGCTACTGTAGTCACATTTATGCTCCAATATGCATTTTAGGTAATGTTCCCTAGACACTGTGAAGGGGGAAGTGGTCCACACACTCCAATTATAAAGGCACTGCCCATCGTGCACTGCATTTTTACTGCCACTGACATGCCCTCTGGCTAGCCTGCTGCTGATGCCTGCCATATTGCCTGTTGTCTCATGTTTCCTTGGGTACCATGGACATTGTTTTCCCCCTGTACATTTGGTTATTAAAGCTGTGGGCATGGCAGTGTATGCTTCTCTTTGCCCACAGGGAATTTGCAAACAGCCATATTTCTCTGCAGCTGAATGTCACTTCAGCCATCTGTCCCCAGTCAAATGTACCACAGGGAAATGTCTCGCTGCCTAGGAGCCTGAACCCGTTATGGATACATATGGATAACTACAATATTAGTATGAAAATTAAAATAGGATGTATGACTGCTTATAAAACAATAGAGTGAGAATACTAATTAATGGATGGTTAAGTAGAGAAATAGAAATTAATAATGGGATTAGACAAAGATATCCAATGAGTAATATTTTGTCTTTTTTAATATGAATTTAATAGTTGGCAAAATTAGGAGTAAAATGAGAGAGGTAGATTATGAAATAGGAAAATGTGTGCAAATTCCAGTTATAATTATATCTGCAGATGATATAGTCATTATAACAAAAAATATTTTGGTTGGAAGGGGTAATTCAATATTTAATAACATTATTAAAAGGAGTAGGGATGGATCTTAAAAAAGTCAAGGATTGGGAAATAATAATATAGTTGGTATACAATTTACTATAACAGAAATAAAGATTTTAGGAATAGAGTTTTGTATTAATGAAACAAAGAAAAGACAATGGGAAAATGTAATAAGAAATATGTGCATTATTGAAAACACATACATTGTCAAATAAAAAGAAAGCAAAAATATTTAATTCTATGCTAAGTAAAATGCCTTATTAAATAAAAAGGAAATAATAGAAATATTTTTTTCTTTTATATGGGGTTTGAGATGGAAAGAGAAGTATTTTATAGAAATAAAGAGGTGGTGGTTTAAGATTAATAAATCCAATGATATTTTGAGCTTCTTTGAACTCATATAAAGTATTAATATGGATAAAGGATAAGGAGAAATTATGAGAAAGATATTTGATTGTACAAAGATCTAGGGGGAAGAAGCCAAATGTAACAAAAGAAAAATTGCTTAGAAAAAATAAGAATATAGAAGATAAGCTTGCAATGAGTGCAAGATCAGTGAAGGAGCTCAAGCAGGCAATATGTTTGCCGTGCGATCCAGGAACAGTCTGCAGGGGTTTGCATGGGCACTCCTGCACTAATCTTGCATGGACTAAGCCCTGGTATACAAATCACCCCATTTGCAGGTGAAATCCATGCAAATGAGGTGATTTTGCAATCCAGGAAGACCGGTGCTCTCTGCAGAAATGTACTTGGTTAGTAACAGAGTACATTTTTGCAAAATCGAAAATGGAGCTATGACAGCTCCGAACAAAGGCTGCATATCAAGTAGTAAGCATGCCAATGGACAAGTATAAGGCCATTGGCATTGCAAACAAAAAAAAAACTTTTATTTTTTTTTTAGCCGATGTCGGCTGTTTAAGCGTAGGGCAGTGGTGCTCAAACGGGATCGGGGGAAAATAATAAAATAAACCTAAAATAAGCATTTTATCTAAAATCAGTATTCTGCCATGCAAGTCACTGGCAGGCAGAAGACAACCTGGCCAGTGAGCAGTGGTTGATAAGGGGGGAGGCTCAGTGTGAGACATGTAACTATGCATTAGCAGGCAATCCTATGCAAATGAGGGAAAGTATAGTGAATCCCAGTTTCCCCAGCATGTGAGTCAGGTCAAAACAGTGTAAAAGGAGGAATAGCTTGGTGCAAGCCTAGGAGGTAGGTGGCATCATGGGTGTGTGTGTCAGGCATACTATAAGTGGATTGGAGCCCTGTGGCTTGGGATTGCTCCTAGCTTAGCAAAGCTAAGCTAGGGGGTGTGTCTAAACCTGCTTAGCACTCAGTACAAAGCCTAAGCAAGTGCGCATGCCACACACCGAGTTTTACACAAAGAAAAAAGAAGTTAAACCAGGAAATAGCAGTGTGCAGATTTGAGCACTCTATGCAGTGTGCACATGGGCTTAGTCAGGGAGGCAATGGGAAGGGAAAACAGCAGTAGGAAGGTAATCAAGGAGAACTAGCTTAGCTGGGAGGTGAAATGTATCAGAATCAGCCAATTACACAGGCAGCAGACCAACCCAGCCAAGAACACTACTATAACCTAAGCAAACACCTTTCCCTCTGGTTTTGCCCACACTCTACACCACCGGTGTAAACAAGTGGGGACATTTTAACAAACAATCCTACAAAATGAGAAGGGCTGCAGCAGGCAACATAGAACAACATGTGCAAGAGGCTGAGCGTGGTGAGAATGTGAATACTGCCAAAAAACCCACAATAAGGAGAAGGAGAAGAGTGTACAGACCCAGGGTAACCTACCAGGGGCTACATAAGCTGGAGATAGTGGAGTGCTATAGGGTGGATCGAGAACTCCTACAACGAATTGTTGAGATGTGCCGGCCACACCTGACACACCAAACTGACTTAGGGGAACCCATATCAGTGGATACCAAGGTATGTGTAGGCATAGGTATACAATCCACAGGTACCTCCCAAAGCACAACTGGGAATATCATGGGGATCTCACAGGCATCAGCATCCAGAGTATTCCACCAATTCCTGGATGCCATGTCAGCACATGCCAGTGAGCAGATATATTTCCTTAACACCTGTGAGGTGTTGACCAGCAATATGCGTATCTTCCACAAAATAGGAGAGTACCATGGGGTAGTGGGTGCTATAGACTGCACACACATATGCATCAAAGCACCACCCAGTGAGCAAGGTAGGGCCTACATCAACTGCAGGGGCATCCACTCCATCAACTGCCAGGTTGTATGTGATGCCCAGACCATTATAATAAATGTGTGGGCTGGCTGCACTGGAAGCTATGACAATTCCCACATATTGCCATCTGACACAGCTGTACCAGAGATCTGCCAATGGAGACATCCCATACGGTCACCTAATGGGGGATGCTGGGTACACACTGGAGCCGTGGCTAATGACAACCATCAGAAATGCACACACACCTGAACAACAATGCCATAATGAGGCACACGCACAGGCCAGACATATAATAGAATGTGTGTTTGGGATGCTCAAGTCATGATTCCAGTGTCTGGACATATCTGGTAGAGCCTTGCAGTATTCACCAACTACATGTACCCAAATTGTTATGGTATGTGCTATGCTACACAATATGATCCTGTTGAAAAAACTGCAGCAGAAACAGCATGGGGCAGGGCCAAACAGCCCCTCACCAATGCCAAGGCCTGCACAGGCACAGAGTAACCCAGAGGTGGAACAATCTGAGCCTGCCCCAGTAGGCAAAAGGAGGTGTGCCCAGTATGCCCTGGCCTTGGCAAAGAGGCAACGCATAGCACATGCACTGACACAATAGAGACCCAGGGAATGACACGTCTCTCTGACTCGCACATACAGCAAAAAGGATGCCAAACATGACACTACCTGTGCTCAACCATGTATAGGGAGTGTACTATGTGCATCTGACATAGGCAGCCCTCCAGCACCATCCACACGTCTGGCACACCCTCAAGGTAAGTCAATCAACCTACCAATTGCCAAATGGAGTAGAATGTGTCGTTACCTGTAGCTATGGTATGGATGTGAGTATGCAAGGGAATTGAGTGGCTGAATGTTATGGCAGCAGACAGTAGACACCCATAGTGGCACCAAGACATCTGTAACACATACTAGAGTCACCACAGTAGCTAGTACTACACAGGGTGACAAAACCCAGTGCAGGAAATATGCTGAGCAACATGTGTGTCCATATGACCCACACATGCCAGTCAGGACAGTTCACATACCCAACAACAGACTCAGCCTCAGGACAGGTGTAGACAAACCCAAACAGAGCCTGTGCCAAGGCCCTGAATGATGGCTATGGTTAACCTCCCCCCAGGCATACACAGACAGACCACAGCAGGGCAGGCAGTGGGATGTTAGTTCTGAAGGGTAGGAAGTCAGACAATAATATGTAGGGCAACCAAAGCCATGATCAGTCACCAAGGCCATTGACGAGGGGAAGGTGGTCCACACAGCCTACCTGGACCTCGCAAAAGCCTTCGATACAATAGCCCACTCGGGCATTATAGATAAGCTCACCAGCTTAAATATAAACCCCTATGTCACTAGATGGGTTGCAAACTGGCTCAAGGACAGAACCCACATGGTTAGAATTGCTGGAGCCATGTCAGACTCCAAACCAGTTACAAGTGGCGTCCCACAAGGCTCAGTCCTGGGACCTCTCTTGTTCGGTATATATTTCTCGGCGGTACAGGACAACACGGAAGGACTGTGGCTGACCAAGTTCGCAGATGACTGCAAACTGGGCCATAATCAACTCTCCAGCCGACACAAGCATCCTCCAAAAGGGCCTCATAGAAACAGACAACTGGTGCCAGAGCCATGGCCTCAAGCTAAACACCAAAAAGTGTATAGTCATCCCCTTTGGCAAAAACAAAGTGCCCACAAATTACCACATAGGTGGTAATCCATTAAGTACAGAAGAAGTCATTAGGGACCTGGGGACCCAAGTTGATAGCAATCTCTCATTTGACAACCACATGGCCAAAGTGGTTAGAAAAACATTTTATATAGCCCACCTAATCATGAAGGGATTCACATCTAGATCAGGGGAGGTCATTGTACCTCTTTACTCATCCCTCATCAGGCCCATAATTGAGTACAATGCCCCTTTTGGGATGTACCTTACCAGACACCTGCAGCAACTGGAAAGACCCCAAAAGTACCTCACCAAGAGGATCAAAGGGCTCAAACAGATGCCATATGCTGCCCGATTAAAGAAACTCCAGCTCTACTCAGTGGCATACTGCCTGCTCAGAGGCAATCTGTGCCTGACGTATAAAGCCTTGTCCAACCCGGAATTAATGGACATGCTGCACCTCAGAAAATCCAAATCCGATCGAGCTACGCAGCTGAGAGACTTGAACCGCAGCACTAAAATAAATAGGACATGCTGGAGGGACAGATTCATAACCCAGAGGCTCCCTTCACTCTGGAATAAAATCCCAGTCCAAGTTAGGCAGAGTCCCACATTGACTCTCTTCAAGAGGAATCTTGATGAGTGGATGGGAGATCGTAGGTTTACCCCGGCTATCACTTCTGTGTCACTGTTAGACAGAGGCACAGTATACTAACCTCAAAAAAAGGCATAGCAAAATTAATTTAAAATGGGTGGCGAAAGCCAAATACACTCTGGCTAGGCTTATAAATGCCCTAGGGCAGATAGCCTAGTATGAACCTATGAACCTAAGAATCTGTAGTACACTGGTATGCCACTAGTCAGCATGATAGTTAGCAATACAGAATGAAACGGAGTACCTGACATATCAGTACAGTCATAGCAACTGTGTACAAGTGTCACGTGTGCCCCCCTATCCTACATAGTAATGTAATAACAGTCAGGTGTGCCCCCCAATCCTTTGTAGAAAAGTAGCAATAGTCAGGTGTGCCCCCCATCCTAAATAGTAATGTAATAACAGTCAGGTGTGCCCCCCAATCCTGTGTAGAAATGTAGTAATAGTCAGGTGTGCCCCCCATCCTACATAGTAATGTAATAACAGTCAGGTGTGCCCACCCACTCCTGTATAGAAATGTAGAAACAGTCAGGTGTGCCCCCCCTGCTATGCAGAAATGTAGTAACAGTCAAAGCCAAATGATCGTTGGATACCCTGCAGAGACAACATGTTACCTGTTGGTGTACAACACAAAGATCAGCACTGACAAAATCCCCAGTATTGACAGATGCCACTGACACCAGGAAATGCTGTTAGCATGCTATCAATGTAGGTGCAGGGAAAACCTGCTGCCCATTACCAGTTTCCGCCACCGTTGGGCAAGACTGGCACATCTGATGATAATCTGTGTTCACAACATGGGCCAGACACCCTAGGTACAGTACCACATGTCACTGTACATGCATGTGGGAGGTGTGCACATCCCAGACACCGCCCATGTTATGGACTATGGAACACATAAATGGCAAGCGATGCACAGCATTGGCCACACACAATAGTCACCCAAGTGACTTGATAGGGGATACAATACCCACCTGTGTGGGCAAATACAGACACTACAGCCCTGAGCCACAATGCAGACCATTGTCATGTGGACTGATGCCAAGGTATACCCATCACCTAGCCCTGTACAGCCATCTGGCACAGTTGACCACCACACACCTGTGCAGACATGCACCCATGCATGTCAATACTGGCACCCTGTGTGTTTTTGTGTGTGTTGTATGGTGCGTATGTTCAGATCCACATTCCCTACAACCCCCATAGGCATACTGAATCATGCTGTCTGATGTCAGACACCACCCCATACCCTTTGCCCATACAACCGCAGTATGATCCATGTGGTGCATGTGATACCTGCACAGTGATGTGCTGTGGCAATCACACTACCGATGAGTTGTAATCTTGGCCCTGCCAAGTGTGCCAATGTGTGTGCATCCCTGTGAGAGTGTGGCTGTGTTGATGCTGGCACCTGTTCATGAGGACAGGCACGTGTATGTCACCTACTGTATAGCTACCGTATCCCTGTTGCAGATGTCAGTCACCATCACATATATGTTCTGAGGGATCCACAACAGGTAACCCATGTGGCCCATTCAGTAACTGCATAGAACTGTGATAGCACTACATAGTCGTCAGGAGTTTGATACTCTGTGCTGGTAGGTGTGTGACACAAACATGCTTAGGTTTTACTCTCCCACCCCTCCCTGACTTGTCTTTGCCTCTGTCTGCCTCTCCCACTCCCTCTCTGGTGGATGTGGAGACCTATACCTGCTTTGCTTGGAAGCAGCATGTGTATTTTAAGTGATGCTCATGATTAGCTGATGGCCTCTACATGAATTGCAGCCCTCCCTAGCTGATTGCATGTGGAACAGCTGTGGTAACATTCCCATAGCCAATTGCATGGAAACACACTCCAATATCTAGGAACATCATGTTGCTGTCAGCCCTCTTCATTCACTGTGAGCAGGAACTAGATCTGTTGTTTGGCAACCAGCATCTCAGATGGATTGTGGATTTACCTCTAACAACATACACTATGGAAACAGGGCAACACACAGGAGGGGGATGTACCAGACCTGACTACAGACTGTAAGTGCTGCTATACTGCATTTGGAGTACTGTTGGCTTAACAGTGTGTGTGTGGATATGACTGTCCTACATGTCTCAATAACTGCCATGTCAGTTCCATGTTTATGAGGAATCCCCATCTGCAGGGTCATCTGCAGACAGGGCAGTGTGTTGTGCCTTTGGTTTCATGTGTTACCCACAGAGCATCTATCTGTGGACTGCAGAAGGTAGTGTGAGGATTGCAGTCTGTAGATCGTGAAAGCTGTGACAGTTACTGGCTTCATATCCCTTATAGGACATATGTTGCAACAAACCCTGTTACAGCAGTAAATGTATGAAGTTATCACAGCAACATTATTGGCCCTGTGTATGTTTTTCCAGCCACCTGTGTACATATATCATGCATGAAGTGGTGCATATGTGATGTACACCATAATTAGTGTCATTTTATCTGATAACAAGCCAGTGAGATATCAGACTGCTACACATGTTATGTAATGTAGGGGTTATATTTGATGACATAACCTGGACATTCTGTGGATGTTTGTACAGTACTGAGGTCTGTGTACTTATTGTGAATGTCACAGTGTGTGTATTGTTAATATGTACTTTAGCCTGTGTACAGACTCTGGTAGATGTCATTGTTCTAGGTTCCATCCTATCTGATGTTACATGCTGCTCCACTGTATGGTACTGTATTGGCATACATGTTTGTAGGGCCATACACACACATGTCCCATACCACAGACAGCTATCAGACCAAACTGTGTAGCAGCCTAGTATATATAGGGTCAGTCTGTGAGTGGCACATATGAGGATTATGTCAAACAGATAGTCCATATACTGTAATATTATGCTAGCTTAACATATGTGGCTGTGGCTGTGTTCACATTGGTTGTGGTTATGCACATTCACACAGGTGTATCTTACTCTGTGCTATGACATGCCTGTAGAGCCTGCTATATATGCAGGTACATGTACATCCCTCCATAGGAGATGTAGGCCAGTGTTGAGCCAGTCTGCCTGTAGCCTGCACACTGCATTGTTACATGCCTAGCAGCTCAGTGTACTTACCCAGTGAGATGTCATGTGCAGATACCTTCCAGATGCACTGCTGCAGGACCTCCCTTAACAGTCATGTATGTCAGACAGAGCAATGGTATGTTGTAAAGATGTATGCCAATATCTAGTGGGTAGTATGTGGCCATGGCATCTCTGTACAAGCAGTTATTATGTGTCAAGCCAGACAGAGGTGTGTGAATGCATAAACTATGGTGGCAAATGTATTCCAGTCATTATGTGTTATACCCTTCTACATGGCTGTCTACATCCATATTGTCAGGTATGTTGCACATGTTTAGCACTAAGGGGTTATGTGTATACCTCTGGACTAAACAACAGAACAAAAAAGTGTGTACACAACTGTAACCACACCTGAATGTTTCAACACGCTGAAAGGAAGTACCGAGGCTGCTCTGCAATTCCAACACTTTATTTACAAAACTTCAAACACATTAAGCGCTTTCATCCACAAGTAATGTGGACTTCCTCAGAATGTTAACAACATGAAATCCATATCCTTAAATATGCAAAAAGGCACCAAAAAACACATTAACAATTAATTAGTTGGCATTTTATCAATTAAAACTATAAAATATATTATGAAGCTATAAAAAGTTGTAAAAAGTTAAAATTTTACTTGGGACTTCGATCAATCCTCATATTTGATATAATAATGGCACATAATAATACATTCCTGTGTGTCTCAAATAAATCTCATCTAGGACTATTCCAGTCACTTAACGTATGCTCAGTTAATGCATTTGTCAAAATTAAACATATACAGTTGATTCTTATAAGGGTTAAGACAATCATTTAACTTAATAGTAAAACAGGTTTAATAGTAATATATTTATTTAATCCAGGTGCATTAGATGCATCAGTATACATTTGCTAGTAAACTTCCCTTTTGCTTAATAATACCTTCTTATTACCCCCATGAGGACCTGTTTCAACCTTTTCTGTAATGGCAAATGTAAACATGTGTCACTCCACAATGGGCAATGTGTCTATAAAGGGCATTATTGTTGTCTTTTCTTCTTATATCATATATATATAATTATATATTCGCTTTCTAAGACATCTCTCGGTTTTCCTGATATAGAACCCTGGGCATGTCATACATTTGG
Source organism: Protopterus annectens (assembly GCF_019279795.1). Taxonomy (NCBI): domain Eukaryota; kingdom Metazoa; phylum Chordata; order Ceratodontiformes; family Protopteridae; genus Protopterus; species Protopterus annectens. The sequence goes on from NC_056729.1 coordinate 901,644,549, forward strand.
CCATGTATATAATGTATTTTGTGTTGCAACTACCATTCTTAAAATATACTCTGGTTCTATTCCCCTGTTCAAAATCAGACTAGTCATCTACCTCTACTAATTTGTCTAACCTATCCAGTGCTTACTAGCCTCTGCTACTTTTTTCCATCTTATCATATTTTTCTTATCTACCCCTTTTCTTTTTTTATATCCTCTTTTTACTTTCTCTTCTTAAGTAACTCCTTTGCTACATTACTACTCACCTAACTTCCTTTGTTTACCTCTGACCTAACCTGACTTATGTCTCCATACCTGAAATTTCACTGTTTTATGATTTTTGTCCTCAATAATATATCCTGTTACAAACTCTGTACCATTAATTACTTAATACCATTGTTGATGATTTTTATTTCCTTTTTGAAAGTTGCTATTTTTATTAGTATATTGATATTTTTTCTGTGTTGTTTCAACTTGTACTATTGTATTGAGACCATGTCTTGGAGCTTATCTCCCCGGGCCTCTACTGAAAAAGGACATGTATCCAGCTAGACCAGCCCGGTCAACAAATGTAAAATAAAAATAAAATAAAAAAATAAATATTAACCCATAATAACCCATTTTCGGGAAGGGGATGCCTACTAGCATAAGAAACAGTTCAGGAGAAGGCAATCAGTATAAGAGGGCATATGTACTAGAATATAACCCACAAGAATCCTCAGTTCAAAGGATATTAAATAAGAACTGGAATATCTTAACAGCTGACAATAAATTGAGAGAAATAGTGGGGGAGTGACCAGTCTTTGTTTATAAGATGGCACTCAATTTGAAGAAGATCTTTGAAAATTCTAATAAATGGAGGGAGAACAACAAATTAAATAAATGTACAAAACAAATGTGGGAAATTTGGGCAGTGCAGCTATATATGGGAAGAAGACAGTGTAGACCTGGGAAACATGAATAGAACAAGAGTATATTTTAAGAATGGTAGTTGCAACACAAAATACATTATATACATGGCCAAATGTATGACATGCCCAGGGTTCTATATCAGGAAAACCGAGAGATGTCTTAGAAAGCGAATATATAATTATATATATGATATAAGAAGAAAAGACAACAATAATGCCCTTTACAGACACATTGCCCATTGTGGAGTGACACGTGTTTACATTTGCTATTATAGAACAGGTTGAAACAGGTCCATGAGGGGGTAATAGAAAGGTATTATTAAGCAAAAGGGAAGTTTACTGGCAAATGTATACTGATGCATCTAATGCACCTGGATTAAATAAATATATTACTATTAAACCTGTTTTACTATTAAGTTAAATGATTGTCTTAACCCTTATAAGAATCAATTGTATATGTTTAATTTTGACAAATGCATTAATTGAGCATACTTTAAGTGAATGGAATAGCCCTAGATGAGATTTATTTGAGACACACAGGAATGTATTATGATGTACTATTATTACAACAAATATGAGGATTGATCGAAGTCCCAAGTAAAATTTTAACTTTTTACAACTTTTTATAGCTTCATCATATATTTTATAGTTTTAATTGATGAAATGCCAACTAATTAATTGTTAATGTGTTTTTGGCACCTTTTTTAGTATTTAAGGATATGGATTTGATGTTGTTAACATTGTGAGGAAGTCCACATTACTTGTGGATGAAAGCGCTTAATGTGTTTGAAGTTTTATGAATAAAGTGTTGGAGTTGCAGAGCAGCCTCAGTACTTCCTTTTCAGCGTGTGTACTTTGTACAATGGTATGTTTGTAGATTAGTATACACATGGACTGTGTCTTATGTACAGTCTACACCACTTACCTATTATACCTTTTGAGAAAATCATTGTTAACACTACCTGACAATTTCTACACATACTCCCAAATTCCATGCTTGCAGACAAGTATGTTTGTGACCTGTGTTGTACCTGCAGTCTACCCCTCTTACCTGTTATAGCGGTGGAGAAAATCTTTGTTAACACTACCTGACAAATACTACACATACTCTAAGATTCAATGTTGATATTATACACACACCTAACAATCCATTATTGCACACACTCTGGTCAAGACTTGACAGGATGCAGGTGTTAATGTGACATATTTTGGAATAGTTTTCATACACTTTGGGTAAGATGCTACAATGACAGGTTTGTTTCCATATACATTCTCTTTTTATGTTCGGGTCTGACTATTCATTATATGTCAGTATAAGCTGCCTACATTTCTTGGATCAGCACATTGATTTGTCAGGGGAACAGGTTACCGGGCAGCAGATTTGGGCCATTTATCTGGACATGCTGGACAGATCAGAACAGTTGAGGGGTATGACTATGCATACAGCTTAATACCTGAACATTCTGCCACAGTCTGTACAGTTGATGGTTATGATTATGCTTACAGCTTACTATCTGAACATTCTAGCAAAGTCTGTACAGTTGTTGGGTCTAATTATGCATACAGCTTTCTATCTGAACATTCTCGCAAAATTTGTACAGTTATTGGGTATGATTATGCATACACATTACTACCACTCCCGGTATTCAAACCCCTGCTGTGTGTGGTAAAAATATTACAGCTGACATCACAGTACCCTTTGATATCAGGGAATTGTGTAAAGCATTCCAATGGTTTCTGTCTAAGTCTCCCACAGTTGTTCTATATGACTGACCTCTTGGGACTTCCAACATTGTTATACTGAAATTCCTACACATTTTAACTGCATTCAACAGTGTGGGAACACTGCTTAATACAACAGTACTATTTATAGAATGCAACACTACAATAACATATGAAAGCAGGATGTACACAAGCACTTCAGGGGTTATACTTTTATTCACAAGATATTACACCTTTATTTCTACACAACCTATATGACAGTCTTCCTGCCATATTGTCTGGTTTATTCAGTGCATCCGATACACAATACACTTCTTTACTGGTACAACACGTTCCAGAACTGTTATATTTATTTGTTATGACAGTACATGCAGGAATATTACTATCCTGCCTCACAATGCAGCCTTTGCAGCCTAGAAGCATGGGCTTGCTGGTTCGCTGCCCGCTCATCTACAGCTGTCATAGAAATACAGTGATATTTAGCCATTACCTATCCATAGTATACACAAGCTAGGCAATCATTATCTACATAGTAGAATGGGTACTTACTCAGTGCTGGGGCATCAGCCATCTGCCTTGCTTCTTGGATCCACTGGTTCAAGAGATCACCCCTCCACCACTTCTGGTCAGCATGGTGATGCCTGACCTGCTCATCAGTCTGGGGGATACCAGTAGCACTGGTCAGGTCAGGGGCGAGACTGTCCCAGGCCTCCACTTTATACTGAGAACCCTGGTACTGGCCCTGCAGTAGTCTCTCCTCATGGTGTTTTACCAGGAGCTATACCATGGATCTGGACTCCTGGGTGCCCCAGCACTGCTCTCTAAATTGAGTGCCTTCCCCAACACCAGCCACGCTGCTTACAGTAGGGAGCTGCAACCAGTTATGAGAATTATTGGCACCTGTGGGGTTTAAATACACCTGATTTCCCACACTTTCCTGTGATTGGATGGTTTTGAAAAGGCTAAGTCATGGGCACACCTGCTTACCTAATGTTGGCATTGCTTAAAGTGGCATACCACTGGGCAGATTGAGTTAGCTGGCCTACACATTGCTTACCCCAACTAAGCTGAGATGTGCAATGCATGCGTTGCTTCATATTTAATTTGCATTATATTTTTTTCTGGCATTGATTTATTATTTCTTACATGTTATATATATATATGTGTCTGGTATTCGTGATTCATGTGTACATACACTGTATGGGGTCCTGGGGACCTCAACACTTTATTACAATTACACCTCACATCTGGCCTTACTGCAGTACTCCAGTTTACATATTTATGTTATGTAGCAGGTTATACAACATCACACTGTACATAGATTCCTTTCACATGTTCAGTTTGATTTCCTATGGTGAGGATCTGTTTGTTGAAACCTCAATCTTATATACTGCTATGATGGCTTAGTGGTTAACTACTGTGACTGAAGTGTATAGGGTCTTGGGTTCAAGCCTTGCAGAGGCTGTTTATTTTGTTGCTGGGCAGAACACGGGCTGTTGGATACAGAGTGGTTAAGGCACTTTAAAGCAGTTATAAGCAGGTTTGCGTGGGTTTGTGTGGAGCTAAGCAGTACTTACTTCCGGTTTCAGTTTCTTACACTCAGTTAGCTTCTACTTTGCTTAATCTGTGTAGGCAATGCTTATCTCCACGCAAATGCACTTAAACACGCTTACTAGTGCTTACATTTGCGTACTACTACTTATTTGTGCTTAAACTTGCTTACCAGTGCCTTATTCATTATGACACTGACACTTCACATGTGCATTTCCAGCAGTACTCCAGTTCATAAATATGTTTTTTGTGGGTTTTGCAACTTAAATATTGGTTATAACGTGCTTTGCCATGTAAAATAGACTGTGCTGTAGTGGGACTCGAACTGGGAATACCTGCTCATTAGGCGAATGCTCTGCCCACTACACTATTACTGTGCTGTTTCATTTGCATATATCTTCCTTGTTATCCCCTTTAGCCTTTTAAGCTGCTATAACCATAGCTAAGCAATGGGCACACCTGCGCACCTATGGTTAGCTGTACTCAGATTTTAAAAAATAAATAAAAGGGTTTCTTCTTTTAATTTATATGTACTGTTGCTGTTGTACATGTGGGGGACTGTTGGTGGGGAAATGGGGACACCTACAAGCGATCTTGCTCATTTCTTAACACCTTCTGCTGTTCTACATTGCAGGGGCATGCTTATTCTGAGAGCTCTGTTCTCAGACATGCCCCCTGTACTTGTACACACTCAGTGTAAGCCTAGGAGCTTGGGCAGCGCTCCTTGCTAATATGCATGGCACGGTGCCGTCCTGCTCCTAAATAGGTGCTATTGTGCAGGACTAAGCTAGTCTTGCACGGAAGATTAGTGAATCTGGGGGAAAGACTAATGATGTTAAAAAAGGAAACATGGTATGAAGAGATAATGAATCCCTAATTTTCATAGGTTCATAGTTTAGTACTAAGCTAACTGCCCTTGTGAGCCATTTTAAGCCTAGCCAATTGTCCCTTGTGAGACTCAAACCCTGCACCTTGTGTTTGTAAGGCAAACACCTTAGCCATTAAGCCACCCTCCCTCCCCAAGATTTTGTTTAATCCATGGGAAAATCTACAGGAGGAAGAAAAAGAAAAAGATATAATGGTGCAAAAACTTGGTAGAATATCAATATTTTTAAGGAGGTTAAGTATAAACAAACTTCCAGTTAAAAGCAACATGCCATTATAAAAACAAAAGTGAAATAATTTGTTTATATTGTAGTGAAGAGCAAATGGTAGAACATATGTTATTAACATGTAAAAGACTAAGAAAGTTTTGGAAAAAACTGTGAAAATTTATTTGGAAATATAAAAGAAAAAGATATAAACGTGGATATGATATTGTATGGATATCATAAAAATATTAAAAAATAGATTAAAATAAGAATAGATAAAATAATGTTATATGTTTCACGGGTTATTTGTACTGAAAGACTTAGTGAAGTTATGTTTAATGGGAAATGTTTTTTTTTTCCAGCAATTATAAAAAAGGATTAAATGGGAGTTGTGGAAAAAGCAGTGATGTTCCAGTAAAGAAGGTATTGTGAGTTGTTCTTCATTGTAAATGTTGGTGATGGAATGTGGGAATATGTAAATATGTAGATATATACTACTGTTGTAAAAGAGTAGTAAACAGAATACAAATAAAAGACTCCAATTATTTTTGATAGGTTCCATAGGATCCTTTACATCTAACTGAACTGCCATGAACCCAAGTAGATGGGGCCATGGTTTGACATCTCGTGTGATGGATGGCACAGTAAAGAGTGCAGCACCTGTTTATGCTGCTATTGTTTTAGTCTACCTGTAAGTACATACCAAGCTGATGTTGGGCTATTTATGAAAATGTTACTATTATATTTGATTGCATTCTTCCTTCAGTCTTCCTTTCTAGAAAATATAAGTATTTTTAAGGGCAACCGAAGAGCTTAGTTCTATTGGAGTTAGCAGGGAGTATAACTTGCATGATAATGCTCTATAAGATCTGACTATCACTGATAACTGCAAATACCAGAGGATAAGTACAGATTGTTATATACCTTCCCAGAGAGTAGCCTTAGAATAAGGAATGGATAATCTCATAATGTGGCAAATCTGATTTATTAAAGAATTCTATAATTTAAAAATGGGTGTATGGGCAGTCCCAAAATGTACAAACAGTTGTGAGACTCTGTAATCAAAAACTTAAGCACCAAATTTCAGAGACCATCCTTTTTTAAAACTAGTTGCTGGGGTCCAAAAGCCATGGTGTAAAAGCAACATAAGAGACCCCTAATATTTTGTACTTTCTTAAGAAAAAAAGGCACTTAGGTCATTAGAATAGTCTGGAGATACCTTACTGAGATTTGAGGTAATATTATCTTTGAACATATTTCAATAGTTAGAAATCAAAATGGAGTAAAGGATAGATGCTTTTAGGTTAAAGATGGACAATAATGGTAAGGTATGCCATGAGGAATCTTTCTCAGTTGTGCAGAGCCTCCCCCAATTGTAAATGTTAAATGGGACTCTCAACACCATATACCAAATTTGAAAATATTTCCAAAAGAATGATTTAGGTAGATCTTGGAAGTGTTGAATATTTTCAAAACTGATGAAGGTTTGCTTCCACTTTACTAATGATTTCAGGTTGAATAGTTATTTTATGCCCATGCGATCCCTTTCATGATCCACTGTTGGAGTTGAATCCTGGGTGAAATAATGGTTATGGCTAGAACCCATGGTCTATATTACGCAGCCAAAAACCTTGACAGCGAACACCACTTCATAGACACATATTCAGTAAAATTGACTTCCACAGTTTGCTGAATACTTAAAGGACAAAGAAATACTTGCCCTGCAACCCAACCGAACTACATCTAGCTAAACCAACCCACCTGATGTGGGGGCTGTGTGCCCCACCCCCTTATGTAGACACCCCCCTAATTAAATATACCAACTTCGAGATTGCACTAAAGTGGAAAAAAGGGCAAAATTGTGTGGTTGGCCAACCATGTCTTTGCCTTTTAAGTATTCAGCGAATCATGGAAGTGAATTTCCCTGAATACATGACAATGGAGTGGTGTTCACTGTCAAGGTTTTTTGGCGGTATAATATAGACCCCCCCCCCCATATAGTATGCCAAGGGAGCATATTGGATAGGAGCCCTAGGGCTATATTGGATTGATCTAAGAAGTGCAAATCCCATAAGTATTTTAAGATGCCAACTTAATCTCTTGGGAGGAGCCGGATTGTATCATGTTACCCTCTATTTGTGTCCATCTTGGTAGACAGTTGTGGTCTAGTAAAAAAGATGAGCGAGTGAAGAGGCTTTAGAATACTTGCACAAAATTGCCCAAGACTGGGATTCCAGCTGGCTTCACTTTTAACTTGTTTCCTTCTACCTTCCTGAATGAAATTATCCAGCAAACTATTTATTTTTTAACCAGGGTGAATTGTGAGGTATGAGTATATGTCTGAAGAGATAGAACAAAATGTCCAAAATAATATCTTTAATATTTCCCCAAAGGTCTCCTATAGAATTTCATTTAGTGTTAGACTTTGTTTTGAAGTCAGTACTCATCAATAATATGTTTGTAAAGGTTGTTCTATATCCAAATATAGAAATTTCACTACTGAGCATATTATTAAGCTTTATTTCCTTAAATTACATAGCCTTTTTAGTATCTATACTAAGAGTGTAGTTTATGACCTAAGGTTTTTAATTAATTTGTATAATGCCAGTCAGAATACTTGACATGTTGAGGGACAAATTTTAAAACATATACAATATAGCAAGAATGGGAGATTAAAAGTTTCACTTGCAACCCATTTCAAAGCAGTACATGAGTGTGAAACATTAATTGTATAGTATATCATAATGCGTGATTGAATTTATTTATATGTTTTCTTATATCCTATTAAAATTAAGTCTGTTTATTTGTTATTTACAGCACACTTCAACTCAATAGTTTAAGCAATAAGTCAGGTATGAGCTATTAATATTTATTTATTTGCATTTATAATGTCATTTAGAGTTGATGACTGATTTAGTTAAAAAAATTCTCTGAAGAAATAGTAGTTAAGGTAAGAGTTTACCTTATTGCATATAACCTTGATAATGTATAAATAGGACTCCTAGGTTGTTTTATCTTTTTGTGAAATAAAATTTTGATTTTATTTGCTACTGGGTAACCATAATCATGTTATAAATTAGTTATATCACTCTAATAAAGAGCATAGGGTGAGAGCAAATAAGAGAAATTAAATGTGACTGGGAATGAAGGACACAGCTGATGAAAGCTAAAATTTCACAATCTTGCACTTAGAACGCAGATTTACACGAGAACAGAACCTTGGTTCTTCCTTTTTACTGATTTATGTTTCATGAATCTATTTCTGATGTTCATATTTATTTTTGCTAATAATATTTATGCCATCATATAAAATGGCATATCATTGTGATGTCATATGTAGAAAAGCTGGTATAGCCACAAAATTTCAGGAATTATTATGTTGCTGCTGTACTTCATTCAATTAAGTGCGATAGAAAGTACAGTTGTGTACACTTACCATAAATGTAGATTTTCGAGTGTATTCACTGTTGCAGTCATCACACTTGGGTTATCCTGCCAGGGATAGCCCTCATTCGGCCCAAATTCCAGAGGCTTAGTATTTCTGCGTCAGTTGCTGTTGCTTCAGTACTGACGTCAGGTCATCAAGGGTATAAAAACAGGCAGCCGATGCCATTACATCAGTTTTTCTTGCCCCAAATGTCAGGAGCCCCCAAATAGGGAGCTAAGTTATGGTGGAAAAACACCACCAGTAAAAAGTAAATACAAATAGCCCTGTAAGGAGTGAGGAAGAGAGACAGAAAGAGAAAGAGAGAGACAGATACAAGGGGACTGGAGGATAGGAAACCAGGACTGCAACAGTGAATACACTCAAACATCTACATTTATGATAAGTGTGCACAACTGTACTATGTTCTTCATGTTTCACTGTTGCAGTCATCATACTTGGGTTGATTCCCAAAGCTGAAGAATGGGTGGAGGCAGTCAAGAAGAGATGCGGCTGACTAGTATGCCTTGCAGGACTGCTGTTGAAAAGCCCACCCTGGATTTGGAAAAGATAGGCAGGTGGTAATGCTTGGTGAAGGTATGAACAGAATGACCCTGGTAGGGACTCCTCTGAGAAAGGCTGTAGAGGTTGAAGTTGCCCTAGTGGAATGCGTTCTGACTCCCTGAGGAGTTGGTTTCCCATATTGTCTGTAACAGAAATAGATACAGTGTGCTATCAGTTTGGAGATGGTTTGTTTGGATATGGCCTTGCCCTCTGCCCCTGGTGCAAAGCCGGCTAGTAACTGGTCAGATTTCCTATAGAGCTTAGTCCTATCAAGGTAGAATCTGAGCTGTCTGTGCATATCTAAAGAGTGCAGGATCCTTTCCCTCTTATTTTGAGGATAAGGCAAAAAGGTAGGCAAATGGATAGATTGGTTGAGAGCCACACTGGACACCAATTTAGGCATGAAAGTTGGGTTAGTCCTGAGGGAGATCTTGTCTGCATGAAACATAATGAAGGGTTCCACAGCCATAAGTGCTTGTAGCTCAGACACTCTTCAAGCTGAATTGATGGCCAGAAGCAAGGCTGTTTTCCAAGAGAGGAATTTTAACTCTGTTGGTGCTGCAGGCTCAAAGGGGGGTAGTGTTAGACATCTGCAACAGCTGGAAAGGCTGCATAAATACCTCACTAAAAGAATCACAGGCCTAAAGCAGATGCCATATGCTGACCGTCTAAAAAAACTCCAGCTATACTCTGTGGCATATCGTCTACTCAGAGGTGATCTCTGCTTAACATACAAGGCCATGTCAAACCCTGAGCTGTTGGACATGCTCCACTTAAAGAAATCCCAATCCCTCAGAGCCACACGCTCCAGGGATCTAAATCTTGTCACCACAATGAGCAAAACATGCTGGAGGGATCAGTTCCTGACCCAGAGACTCCCCATACTCTGGATTAGACTGCCCATACATGTCAAGCGGAGTGCCTCCTTAGCCCTCTTCAAAAGGAACCTTGATGATTGGATGGGAGATAGGAAATTCACCTCGGGGATCATGTCAGTCGCTCTGCTAGACAGAGGTCCAAGGAAGTAAATATTGTGGGAAGAAATATCCAGAGAATTGTTATGGCTAGGCTTGTATAGGCCCTAGGGCCAATAGCCTAGTACCAGCCTATGAATCTATGAACCTATAACATCCAGTACCTATTTGCTTAGGCTGGCCACTGGAGGAGAAGTCAAGGGATAAGCCAGGCTGCACGGTTCAGGGTCTGCAACTTTGGATGCAAGAACTGTCCCTCCTGCTGAGTCAGGAGAGTAGGGATTTGGGGTAGGTGCCATGGAGGAAATGGTGACAGACTGGGCAGTAGTGGGTACCAGTGTTGGAGTGGCCAGTCTGGGGCAATCTGGATTGCCTTTGGCCTTTCCTCCCTTATCTTGAGTAATACTCTTGTAAGAAGAGGTAGAGGGGGAAATGCATAGATTGAGAGGTTTGCCCACTGGAAGGATAGGGCATACACTTTCCTGGCCTTGCTATGAGGTACCCTGGTTCAGAATTTGATGACCTGGTGGTTGTAGCGGGAGGCAAATAGGTCCACCTAGGAATACCCCATTTCTGGGTCACAAGGTTGAAGATGTGGTTTAATTTCCACTCGTGTGGGTCTAGGAGATTTCTGCTTAAGTTGTCTGCCAGAGAGTTTTGGTTGCCTGGCAGAAATTGAGCTTGCAGGTGAATATGCATGGCTGAGGCCGTGTTCCACAGGGTCATGGCTAGCCTGCAGAGTGGATTCCCCCTTGCTTGTTTATGTACCACATTACTGTGGTGTTGTCGGTTTTGATTAGTAAGAGCCCTGGTGAGAGTAGGGATCTGAAAGCTGTCAGATCATGCTGAACAGCTAGCATCTCATTTTGGTTGATGTGCAGATGAATTTGATTTGGGCTCCAGTGACCCTGAATGTACCTGCTGTCCAGATGTGCACCCCAGGCATAATATGATGTGTCTGTGGTTAGGGTCTGGGCGGTGTGGGGTTGTGTAAAGGGAAGCCTCTTGTTGTGGTTGCATGCTACTGCCCGCCAAAGGAACTCTTTCCTTAGACAAGGTATCATAGCTATGATAGTTTCCAGGTCCTGAGAATGTTGGCACCAAAGGCTTTATAAGTACCATTGAAGTTTCCTCATATGCAGTCTGGCATATGGAATTAGGAGAATGCAGGAGGACATGAATCCTAGACCTTGCAGGATTTTCCTTGCAGATAACTGGGTTCTGGTGGCCATTTAAGTGGAGTAGCCTGGCAGATAGGCTTGTTTTTCTGGATTAAGAAATGCCATTTAGGGAGGATGTGTCCAAGCTTGCTCCCAGGAATACAATTTTTTGACTGGGGACTAGTTTGGATTTCTTTTCATAGATAGTGTACCCCAGGAAGGTTAGAAGGTCCTTTACAAATGTCAGGTGCTGCAACAACTTTTCCTGACTGTCTGCCTGAATTAGGCAATCATCCAAGTAGGGGTAAAATTGAATATTTCTCTGTCTGCAATAGGCAATGGTTGGAGCCAGGCATTTTGTGAACACTCTGGGAGCAGTGGATAAGCCAAAGGAATTTGCAGAGAACTGATAATGCATAGATCTTGCCCTGAAACGTAGATATTTCCTGCAGGAGTCCCTTATTGGGATGTGCAGATAGGCCTCCTTTAGGTCTTGGGTGGCTAACCAAGCATCTTTGGACAGCATTGGGAGAAGCTGCTGTAGGGTGAGCATTTTGAATTTTGGTGCCACCAGGAAGGGGTTTAGAATGGATAGATCTAAGATTGGGTGCCAGGTGACCTCTATTCTGGGTACCAGGAAAAGTCTGGAATAAAAACCTTGGCCTATCTGTTCTGCAGGAACAGGCTGAATTGCCTTATGGAGAGCAGGGACTGAACTTGGCTTGTGCCTCTGCCCACTGGTTTGGAGGAAGGTCTGGCAACCCTTTTGGGGTTGGCAGCATATGGAAATAAAATTTGTACCCCTGGGATACTATGTTTATGACCCATCGATTGTTGGTGATGGAGGACAAGTTTTTTGCATGGTGGGCAAGTTTTACTCATAGGGGCATGAGCAATTGGGCAGAGGTGAGGGGTGGAGTTGAGAAGTCATTGTGAATTATTTCAATAAGGGGTGCCTTATCACTCCCTGCTTTAGAAGTGGAGGTACTCCATTACTTAGATCTCTCCATAACCTGAGACTGTAATCTGGGGGTCTGTTTCCCCTGGGCCTAGTTTGAGATGTCCTTGAGAGTGCTTGAAAGGACCAATGTTTTGAGGGGCAATGCCTACTAAATCTTGGAGGCTGCACTTGCAAAAAATCTTTGACTGTCTGCATAGACTTAGCCTTTTCTTCCATCTTTTTTAAAACCACTTCTGCTTTGGTGCCAAACAGATTGTCCTTGTTCAGAGGAGTGTCCAATAATTTTGATTTGACATGGTCTTTCAAGGTATGCTCCTTAAGCCAGGCTTGCCTTCTAAGTACAGAACCTGTGACTGCTGCCCTGCAATATGCTTCTATAGCGTCAAACCCACATTGCAGGGTATGCTTGCTGACTTGGCTTGCAGAATGCAGAAGCTCCTGTAATTCTTTATTTTCTGCACAGTCAGGAAAGATAGATCATTTTTGCTTAATAAGTTCCATAGTATGTTGCTGGTATTTCAGCATGTGGAACTGAAAATTTAATGCTCTAATGGTGAGAGTTGCAGAGGTGTACACTTTTTTACCCCATCTGTCTAAAGCTTGGGAATCCCTGTCCGAGGGGGTGGGATTCTTAGCTGTAGTTGTTTTTATTCCTTTAGGTCCTTGAAAGATGACCTCTGGGTCAGCAGTAGGATTTTTGAAGAGAAATTTGTGTGAGTTAGGGACTCTGTAGTACTTTTCAGGCATTAGAATGGATTCCATAAAGACATCATCCACAACATCCAGAACAGGAGGGATAGCTAAGGGTCTGTGCTGTAGTAGATCTAAAAATTCCCTGAGTCTCTTTTTGGACTGAGGATAATCCTGGCATTCCCAATGGAAATGCTGTCTCAAAGTATGTAGGGTTTCACCAAAAAAAAAATCCTCTGGAGGGGAGGTAGAAGAAATGGATTCCCTTGCATCTGAATCCTCATAGGCAGATAAGGGCATGTCTTCATAATTAGAAACCTCAGAGTCGTCGGACTCTTAGTCAGATAAAGCTGCTGGGGACAAGTCTCTTTTTCTTTTAGCAGGGGAAGGCTAGCTGCCCCTAATCAGCATGATCAGGTCTTCTGCCATTTTAAACATCTGAGATTGTGGCAAGGAAGCAGGCACTTGAGATTGGACCGTTGTTGTTTTTTGGCATAACTCGTACTCTTGGCCTTAGAAACTTGGTAGTTTTAAAAAGAACTGAAGATGTGAAAGACATTGGTTTGTGTCGAATATCGGTAGTGCAAAGAGCTTCCTCAGAAGCTGGTGCCTGCACAGCAGCTCTGGACCCATCCAAGGTAGAGACATCCGCAGGTTCCATAGTCAAAGAAGAGTCTCGCAGCATACCAGACTCCGAACATGTCCCGGTAGCCTGCAAATCCATTGAAGGGGCATCAGGGCCTGTGAAAGTGCTTTACTGAGTACCATCAAACTGGCGACTAGCTTAACAGAAGCATTGTTGGCAGTTTTGGACCTGTGCAGTCTATTTCTGTCTTTATCCTTACTTTTTTTAGAAGATCGGTAGTCGGATGGCTTACCGAAGCCATTTCGGAATATGGAGATCGAGAACGAAAGCATTTAGCTACAATAAGAGACCAATGACAAATAGTTTGGGCATTGAACAAAGCACAAAACTGACAGCGAGGTACATTGTGGTCTAGGCCTAAACAGGTGATGCAGTAAGAATGGAAATCTCAGTGTGGTATTTGCTTTCCACAGGCGAGACAATTGTTAACTTTATCTGACATTGGTTAGAGCTAGAAAAAAGGATCCCCAATGGGGTACTTAGCTTTAAAATATTTTAAGATGATTCAATTTCGGAAACAAAAACTCAGGTAGCAGCCGACCGGCACTCGTGTGAACTGCTTCTGCCTCGGGCTCCTCGGCAAGAAAGACTAATGTAATGGCATCAGCTGCCTGTTTTTATACCCTTGACGACCTGACATCAGTACTGAAACGACAGCCACCGAGGCAGAAATACTAAGCCTCTGGTATTCGGGCCGACTGAGGTCTACCCCTGGCAGGACAACCCAAGTGTGATGACTGCAACAGTAAAACATGAAGAACATCTACAAATATATGTGATGCAGAGTGTAGCAGAATAGCATCAAACTGTGGAAAGGTAGGCTAAGGTTCTGCTGATTATGTTGAATAAGTTCCAATCTGTAACTCGATACATACCAGGTCAAAAATGAGGCATGTTCAGATATAGGTATATGCTATTCTTTAAAGTACAGTATAATTTAATAATCATTCCCTGGTATTCAATAATGCTTACACTAAGTGTACACTGTTCTCCTACTGATATTCTTGCAGTTTTAATTGTTGACAGGGATTCATAAATGTTACCAGAAAGTATAGACTACATGTACACTTATTGTAATCTTTCTGTGTGACTAGAAAGCACAAAAAATGTCATAACAATGTTATTGAATACATATTGTGTACACTTAGTGTACACTTTATTGAATCTGGTCCATTGAGTATATTGCATAAATTAAAAGAATGCACTTTCATTCTTTTTTAATTTTGAACAAAATGTGCTACAGTATCTGAGTACAGTGTACTCCTCCTCCCACCCTTCACCACCAACGCACACAACTGTCACCCCCCATACACACAACATTCACATATACGAATATGCATACCAACTCACTTACCTAATGAACAAAAAGAACAGCAGATTGGTCTGTGCAGTCAGAGTAATCTGCCAGTATAATGGCATCTCACTGTTAGAGTTTAAGTGTCTCAGTAATGTTTTTGAAGAAAATGTGGCATATAAAAAGTGTTTTCTTGATCAGAGCATCATTGCATATTAACCACTTGCATGGTAGTTACTTTTCTAACCGTTTATAATACAAAATAATTAAACTGAGTAACTATGTAAAGTGACACCAAATCAGAGACATAAAAACATATTCAGTATAAAATCAGAAACAGTAAGGTTATGCAGTAACATAAGAAAATGAAAGATAAGTCTGCTATGTCATAGACGCAAAGCATTCTAAGGATCTCTAGATCATCAAATAGAAGGCACAATGCATTATAGAATGAGTCAGCTACAGGTGTTTAAAATAAATCACCTTAACTTGAAAGGATCAATATATTCTAGCAAATTCAAACTCACCAGGGGCATATTTATTACTAGATTACGCTGTGGTTCACAGCATGAGAAGCATAACTGGAGTCTAACACTTTAAAAAGGTTAGAAATAAATCAATATAAAAGGAGGCATGTTGGTAATGGGGAATTTCAAATAGACAAATATATAGATTAGGGAAGATGACGTCTATGTAATACTACAAAACACTATTTTGCAGACAAATACTGCCTGATACAAGGGGCATTAAAGCATTGGAAACAGAGCAGCTTTGAAAGTTATTTGATATATATATGCATATATATATATATATATATATATATATATATATATATATATATATATAAATAAATGTATATATATATATATATATATATATATATATATATATATATGTATAAATGTGTGTATATATATATATATATATATATATATATATATATACATATATATATATGTATATATATATATATATATATATATATATATATATATATATATATATATATATATTTATGTGTGTGTGCATGTGTGTAAAAAAAATAACCAGAGATGAATAAAATGAAAATATAATGGGTACTATTCTGAGATTCAGTATTTGAAGGGGAAACATCAGAAATTTAAATGAAATAATACATAATATACTTTACAGAAAGGAGAGTTGAACAATGAGAAAAATATTATATATTTCTAAAGGTGGCAGGTATACCATAACAAAATGATAAGAGCAGGCTACAAAGTGGTTAGAAAAACAATTAAAAAATGTGCACTTTGGGGATTATTATGTTGTTTAAAAGTAATGTGGGAGTGCATCTGTATTTGTGCAAAATGAACAAAAAAAAAAAACAAAAAACAAAAAAAAACATTATCTTGATTTTGGCTAATTGCACTTTCAGAAAGCTCTCCCTTTTCCAAACACGTAAAAAAAAAAATCTGGCCAAATGGAAGAAAGTTGTGCACAGAGCTTTAGTTTGTACATATTACTTTAGGAATTTCAAGTATCATCTCTGGCAAGGCAGTCTTAAAGACCAGAGTTTGACACCTTGTCTGACAGTCATGAATCATGCAGGCTGCAGTCTTAATCATGAGCATAATATAGAATGAGGGAGCAAAGTGAAATGCTCCTAAAACTGCCTTGTGAATTAATGGCACTCATGCAATTTACTGTAGTTTACAGGAATACTGTAAGGTTTGCCATTGCTTCCTTGGAGAATGATGGCACCATTAAAACATTAGAGTGTACATTCTCATTTAGTCTGAGGTATGAGTCTATATCACTTCCACGAAAACACAAATACTGAAATACCTATTCATCCACCACAATACAATGAGCAGCTGTTTACAAGTGTTCTTCTATGAGTCCTTGCCTGGTACCAGTGGATTATTGCTGTTTATCGAACGTTCACATCAGTGAACATTTTTTTCCAAGGCAAAGAGTTAGCAGTCCAACACCTGGAAATTGCCTTTTTCCCTACTGTAGTGCGATCTTGGAGTTGGTATATTTAAGTAGAGGTGTGGGGGCACAGGGGGCATAGCCCCCACCACATTGGTGGGTCGATATACTGTGGTGTGTTTATTGCTTGGCATGTTGGACAGCTGAATTTTTGTTCTGGGAAAGTTTTGCTGGTTTGTAGGTTCAATGAAAGGACTGTTCACTGTACTGGGGTCAATGGATAGGTGTTTGAGTACTTGTGTTTTCGTGGTAGTGATATAGGCCCCTGAGGTACATGGGCATTCCGAAATACATGAAAGTTTGTGAAACCAGCTGTAGAACAAAATGAAAACAAAATTGAACATAATCTTATTCTCCAGTACTTGCTTGATCTAATTAAGGGTCACAGATCCAATACGTGTATGGTGTGGGTTTAAGGTGAAGAAACACATCCTGGAAAAGATGCCTGTCAGTCACATCACACACACTCAGACACATGCACACATACACATGTGATGCAGACACACACACACACACACACACACACACACACACACACACACACACACACACACACACACACACACACACACACACACACACACACACACCTATGATCAATTTGGAATATCAGCAACCAGCATAATGTGTCTGTGAAATGTGAGGAAACTGAAGCACCCTCTGTAATCTGGTATATATACAAGTAGAACATACAGATTGCACAGAAGAGATACCTCAGGTGGGAAATTAACTATGCAACTAAGATCTATAAGGCAGCAGTTCAACTAATGCACCACTGTATTCAAAAATGCATTATGCACAGGCATAACTATTGTGTTAAACTTAATATCAGTTATGGTCAATATGGATTGTTCCCGAGTTTTAATATTGTAACAGATGTTCATGATCTGTAAATTGAATGACAAGTCCTTGAAAAAGTTACTGTATACAGAAATGCATAACTGGAATTGTATGCTAAATTCGAGGAAAAGACCAGTAAAAGATGTTTACCTAGCAATGCAGAATTTCGTTTAGGGACTGCAGGATTATCAGCAATAGTTGTAGACAGTGACAGGATGCAACTTGTTTGGCTGCAGATGGACAAATTACAGTACCTTTGACTAACCTGCAAAATATCATTCTGAGCAATTTGATTTCATAATATGAACACTCTATCCATTATAGAAAAATACATGCACCCCCCCCCCCTGCATCACCTGACTTAATATAAGTCAGTCCAGGGTGCTAAATCAGGTTGATCAAAGGTGCATTTGGAACTATTTTTTTTTCATATTGACTTTCTGCAAATTGAAACATTCAGCTTGATCTACTATGGACTGATGTAGGTGTCATCTCTAGTGGATTAGTACCCTGTCAGGATATGCTTCTCTAACTTGTTTCATTTTAGTACAGGCTTTAGTTACCCCACTAACACAGAATTAAATTAAAAGGGAAATGTGAAATGCATTTTAGACAGTTGTTAACCTGATAACTCTAATGGACAGAAGTGTCCCCTTTCTTTGGTGTCCTTGGGTCACTTTCTAGTTAAGTGACCTGCTCAGTGTCACATAGTAGGCAAATGAAGGTTGAATGTATCAAATCCTACACCTTGATGGGGAATGCAACTCTTTAACAGACATAATCATTGCACTAACAGAATGAATGAATGAAAGAATGAATGAAAGAATGAATAAATGAATGAATGAATGAATGAATGAATAGATAAATGTGACATGAGTTTATCATCCCATATTTCAGGAAATTCTACCACACATCAATTGAGTTATGTGAATTCCACACAGTTTATCTCATATCACCTTGACTCCAACACATTCCCCTCCACTTCTACCTCATCCCCTTCTCATTTCTGTCTTGGCTATTCTTTCTACTGCCACAACTGAGTGTACACATAATATGTCTTCGGCTCAACTCTTTTGAATATCGTTTTATTCACAGGCTGAGCCTAAAATAGGTCCTTCCATGGATCAGTGGACTACCCTAGTCGACAAATTTTAAATAAATTCTCATCCAGATGCTGCTTTGAAAAAAGAACTGCAATTAATGACATCTACCTTACAGGAACTATCTTTGAAGATGGATGGCTTTAAAAATGACGTAGAAAACCTCAAATTAAATTGTCAAAAACAGATTGATACTCTTAAGGAAGCATTACAGCAACAACATACAAAAATAACAAATATAAAGACTTCTCTAAATGACATTGAAGACAGACTCAAAGAGGAAGAATTCCCAAAAAAATTTCTGCTTAAACAGAATACATGACTGCTTAACAAAGTAGATGACTTAGAAAACAGGGAAAGAAGAAACAACATAAGGATTTTTGGTCCGCCTGAAAACAATGAAGGAGAAGACATTATTTCATTCTTAACAACCTGGATTCCTGAATTTTTAGACTTGAAAGAGGCACTTTCTAACTCAACAAATACTCTTATTTAAAGAACTAATGTGGCAACTTAGAAACAAATACTCCACCTAGATTCATAGTTATAAAATTTCTTTCGTTTCTGGACAAGGAACTAATACTGAAATCTGCTTGGAGAAAATCACCCTTACAATACAATCAAAACCTGATAAGGTTTGACAATGATTATTCTTCCAGAATACTAGAACAAGGGAAACAAGTCTGGCCAATAATAAAACTGTTGAAACAAAACAACATTAAAGCACATCTGGGCTTTCCAGCCAAGATAAAAATAATTTTTGCCAATGAGATGAGAACCTTTAATGACTTAGAAGAAGCTTCTATGTTCATCAAAAACAACAACATAGCGGCTATCCCAGAAGAAATGGAATGGATGGCCCTACTCTTAAAAGAATAAAAGAAACACATGCTTGGACCGATGCTAGAAAGAAGAAACAAAAGACTGATTCCAAGATAGCTGCCACAAAAAATAGCTCTTGCAACTACATCTCTCAAGGTATCAACTGATATGGTACACCACTTATCTGTTTTTATTTAAAAAAGGAGGGTTTCTTCAACAACTGAGAAACAGTAATGATTTATTCAGAATGTTCAAAGAGTCCAATAATTCTTCACAAACAAAGGTAGGTCAAGATGGGTTACTATTTATATTATGCATAAGTCAAACAAAGCAACATATAAAACAAACCTAGACGTTTCTATTCCCCTACTTGAACTCAATGAATACTTATCTTGTTCATTTTTCATTGTTTTTACATTTAATAATTTAAGTAATTAATTAACTAATTGAACAAGGTACCATTCATCAGAGTTCAGACTCAAATGTAAGAAAGTAACATCATATATAGCAGTAACAGTAGAGTGTTTTGAAAGAAAATGTTGTCATGGAGACTAATGCCTTCTTCAGTTAAACTATGACTTAAAAATGTCACATATATCCTGGTTAAATAATAATAGCAAGCTCTTAGTACAAATGTTATTATTATTCTGTCTAAATATAGTTAATGTCAATTATGGCAGGTATCACAGCTACAAGTCCTGTTTGATCAATCCTGATATGGTGTGCGTGGATGCAGCCATGTCTAGCAGCTAGTACAAATGTCATTATTATCCTGTCTAAACATATTTAATATCAATTATGGCAGGTATCATAGCTTTGAGTGGTGTTTGATCAATCCTGATATAGTGTGTGTGGATGCAGCTGTGTCTGGCAGCTGTTGCATGCTGCCGTTTTCATCTCCAGGAAGCTGTGGGTTGCATCTTGTGATCGAGGTTTACTGATGCTTTTGTATTAGAAAGAGACATTTGATGTTTTAGCCTGGATCTAGGGGAAGTGGGAGGATAAAACTGTGATTTTGGATATTTTGGAAGAGAATAGTTTGTTTATACATCTGATGAGTGATAGGTGGGGAAGCTGGAAGAATGTATAATCTCGTGTTGTGGCGGCTTGTTGGGAGGGTTTTTTTTTTTTTATGTATTTGCTCTCCGTTCTTTTCCTGGGTGCTGCCTCACAGAAAGGGAGGGAAATTAGGCTTGAAGTTGCAGTGAAGTGAAGCTTTACATCAGGTGCATCAAGAGCCTCTGGTATGTAGTACACAGACACACTAACAGAAACAGACACTCCCAGGTTGCTATGGTAATAGAGACAGAGTGACGATAATGCTTATAGGTTCTGAAGAACCTCCGAGATATTCTCGGCAATGACATTTTTGGTTTTAAAAAAATGTAAAAAAAAAAAAAAAAGAATATATATATATATATATATATATATATATATATATATATATATATCAATCATTTGACCTTGTAGATACTTTCAAATTTACAGAAGATAAATCTTTGTTGTTTTCCCATCAAGATTACAGATTTGGTACCCAAACTAGAACAGATAAAATGATAAAATATTTGCTGCCCATGACTTACTTTTTAAAATCATTAATTTCCCAATCACTCCCTGCCCCTTTTCAGACCACAGTTCATTGATACTAAAACTTCAAAATTGGTACAAACCATTAATCCTTAACTCCAGAATTACAGCAGATATAACTAAAATTAAAGAGTTCAAACCCTGGTTATTATCTGAATTACAGTTCTTCTTAGATATTAATTACACCACAGAGATAAATAAAATAATGATATGGGATTCATTAAAAGCTTACATATATGGTAAAACCCTAACTTGGTATTAAAAAATCAGAGAATGGAATTCTGAACTATTAGATCTACAATCCAAACATTTGTCAGTAAAAGCTGAAAGAAATCAAAATCATTTGGAGATGAAAAAGAAAGTAGAAGTATTAAACAATGAATACAATGAAATTCTAACGCAAGAAACTAGTTTAGCTTTAGAAAAACTAAACATTAATACCTTGGCCACTTCTCCCAAATATCTACATAATTTATCCACAAGAATCAAAATACAATCAAAAGCTAATCACATTAAAAGTATCTTCCATAAAAAGAAAGCGAAAAATGTCTGGGATATAGGTGACATTCTTGATGCCTATAGAAATCACTATATGGAACATTTCCAAAAAGAAAATATACATATCAATCAATTAAATCTAGATAAAAAATGTTCTAATATAAAAAAAATGCCAGAAAAATTAAAACTAGATCTACAAGCACCCATATCCTACAAAGAAAATACAGATACAATAAAAGCGGGTAAAAATAATAAAGCTTCAGTTATAGATGGCATAATTATGGAAATATACAAACTTTACCCTTCAGCGATACTATCCCTCTTCCATAAAACTCTATTAGAAATTCAGTCACAAGCTTTAATACCACCCTCTTGGAGATATTCCATAGTCACACCAATCCCAAAGGAAAACAAATCCCCAAACCTCTGTACCTCATATAGACCTATTATTATTAAATAATGACTATACGATATTTATGACAATATTAACTAACAGAATGAAAATACCACTATCCAAAACAAAAAAATAATGATCAAACTGGATTTATATATCATAGACACACACACACGACAATATTAAAAGGATAATTTCACTTATAGATTATGTTAATAAAGAAAATAAACACTCATAATCGGCTTAGATATAGAGAAAGTCTTTGATTCCCTAAATTGGGACTAATTATTCAAAATCCTAATGCTATTTGAATTTCCTGCATCCTTTGTTCATCTTCTAAAGAATATATATACAAATAATTTAGCGTATGTCAAGCTAGGTCATTTTATCTCTGAATCTATGCATATAACAAAAGGCACTAAACAAGGATGTCCCATGTCACTGATTCTATTTGCTCTGGCTATTGAAATATTGGCAGATTCAATTCATAACAATATAAAAATCAAAGGAATAGATGTTTATGAACAATACAATTCTAAAGTAATGCTATTTGCTGATGACATATTACTAACATTATCTAATACAAAAGAGACATTAGAAGAATTAGATATATTAATTGACAAATTTCACATGACTTTAGGACTTAATTTCAATTAATCAAAATTTGTATTTAAAAAAAAGAACTGCAGACTAAGGGGGATCACATCATAGGTAAACAATAATGTACCTTAAAATATCTAGGAATTGAGTTATGCAAGGATAATAATTAATTAGTCTCAAAAAAACTATAATTATATCATCAACACAATATCTCTGTGGAAAAATGGAACAAAATAATATTAACATTTGAAGATAGTCCACAGTTAATAAAAATGCTTTTACTCCCCAAGATCCTATATATAGCCTTGGCAATACAACTGTTACCAATATACTTAAAGAAATAAATTCATGCCTAATAAAATTTTTATGATTTCACAAAAGAAACCGAATAGCTTTAATAAATCATTTCAGACCATGGAAATAGGGAGGATTAAACTTTCCTGGTAAAGAAACATATATAAAAGCATCAATATCTAAAACAATCTCAGATTGGATAAGTCCAAATGACTCTGCAAATTGGAAAGAATTACTAACTGTAATATCAATAAACAAATTTTATTTACAAAACTAATTCCAAATAACAGACAAAAACTATTTGCCATGGCACATATTATGTATTAGTAGGGTCTATATTAGAATACCGAACATTTGAAATGTCGAGTGTTCTAATATCGACCCGTTTTCAGTGAATGCTGAAAATATCGAAGTAACAGGAAACCAAATTCTTTCCTAGGGAAAGAATTTGGTTGTCTGTTTCTGTTGCTTCGGTATTTTCAGTGCTCTGGTGGAAAGTTACGAGTCGAGTTCAAGTAAGTGTGCCATTGTGTGGATGCATGGGTTAGGGCGGGTTAGTTGAGTTAGGGTTAAGGCATGGGTCAGGTAAGTGCGCGATTGTGTGGACGTGTGGGTTAGGGCAGGTTAGGTAAGTTAGGGTTAGGGCACGGGTGAGGTGACTGTGCGATAGTGACGGACCTTAAGGTTAGGGTTTGGGTTAAGGTAAGTGGATAGTTAGTGGTGTATGTATAGTTTAGTGTAGGGTTAGGTGTAAGAGTTTTGGTATATGTGTGTGGATTGGTGTTTGTTTGTTGTGCTTGTGTTTTGTGTATGTGTTTAGGAACAGCAAATTTTTTCCCTAGGAAAACATTTGCTGTTACGAATGTTCGATGTTTTTTTTTTTTATTGCTAGGGTTCAATATTAGAACACTCGACATTTTGAATGTTCGGTGTTGTAATATAGACCTGTATTAGTATGCAATATAGCATAACTAAACCCACTAAAACTCGTATGATTAATTATTACATTGACTCATTTATGAAAATTATTAATGCAAATATAGATTAAAAAATCTAATTTGATCTTTAACACCATTTATAGTCACAAAGAACTTTTCATGTAAAATATATAGAGAAATTATTAATTCATGGGAATAGAAAGGATTTGTTTGTTGGCTACAATGTATCAAAGAACTAAAAGTTTTAGATATGCAAGTAATTAAAACAACATACAAAATTCCACAACAGGACTGGCTAACTTTACAGAGTATTCTGTCATATTTGCAAGATTTAAGTAGACTAATTAACAATGCTTCATTTAAAAAATGCCTAAATTTATGAACTACATATATAAGATCATATATAATGACTTTGACATGGGAAATAGTATTTTAAAATTTTACAAAATATTGATAAACTATAAAACAACACCCAAAACCTCATATTGGAAATATATAACAAAAGGACACTCAATAGAGTTAACTGAAGATATTAAAAGAAATATCTTATTATCAATAAAATATACTTCCTTTAGACAATACTGGAAAGTTTTTAATTGGAAATGCTTGCACAGAGCATTCTTAACCCCAGGCAGAATCAGTAAAATTAGTTCTTCCATAAAAGGAATATGTTGGAGATGTGAGCAAATACACAATGCAGATTGGAACCACATTTTCTTTGATTGTGTTAAAATTAAGCCATTTTGGAATGGTATTAATAACTCTACAAGCTTTATTTAATGAATCATTTTATTTAACTAAAGCTCTTGTATTATTAAATGTGAACGAAGGTCCTCATTTGAATAGGTCAAACATGTATCTAGTATGGACTATACTTGCAATTTCAAGGAAGTGTATAACAAGATGGTAGAATACAAACACAATACCAACTTTGGTAGACTTCTACAGCCTACTGAAAACCACAGCATTATTGAAAATTAAAATTAAAAAACTAAGACTTTATCCAAAGCCGTTTATCAACAACCCTTGGAAAAAGTCTTATCCTTGATTGACACTATACAATAATTGATCAGACACTCTGACAATGGAATATTAAATAATATTATATAAGCTACTTATGAAGTAGCTGTATACATTAAGATCTGTTATAGTGTCAGGCAAATGTAAATATTGTACATAGTTATTTAAGATGATAAATACTATGGAATTCATTGAAATGTATTTGAAAAATAAAAAAAAATTGAAAAAAAGAAAGAATTGTAATAAAATGGAACATCTGATGGCCTGCCACTTAAACTATGTACCACTTATCCATTTACATTAATAACAGCTGGGAAAAATCATTTGTAATATAGAAACTCTTTCATTGGAAAGCAATCTTAAGAAAGCAATTCTAAGATATAGTACAAACATACCAAGTATAGTTTGAGATGGACACAAATGTCCTTGATACAATGGATTTGACACAGAATGTCAAATTTTGAAGCTAAAATTATTCTGAATTAAAGACATGGTATATTGTTATATAATGTTGTAAATGTTAAATGCTGTAAATGGCACAAGAGATTGCCAAGGAATTTATCTTTAGTAATATTACTTTTTACATTTTGCCAGTGAATTATATATTGATAATGTGCAAAGCCATGGAAATAATTATCATGGATATGGTAGATAATGACAAGCCCTAGTTTGTAAATGTTTCATCACCCAAGCCCCTGCTTACACTTAACAAAGGTATAAGAACTTGTCAGAGATTTAAGTTGCATGACTAGGCTTAAAAAGGCTCTTGTGGTCATAAACCTAGCACACACCTGTGAACTTATGAACCTATGAACATAGGAAATCTCCAGACATTGGACCCAACCCAGTTTGGTTTCATGAAGGGCAGGTCACGCCTACTCAACCTAGTGAATTCTTTGAGAAGGTCACCAAAGCAATGGATGCGGGAAAAATGGTTAACACTGCCTACCTTGACCTGGCCAAGGCATTTGACACAATCCCCTACTCAGATATTGTCGACAGACTTAATAGGTTAGGTACAAATGCCTATATAACCTGGTGAATAGCCAGCTGGCTCACAGACAGGACCCAGGAAGTTAGAACTGAGGGTTCTACCTCTACAAAGAGGCCAGTCATTAGTGGACTCCCTCAAGGATCAGTCCTGGGACCACTCCTTTTTGGCATTTACTTCAATGAAGTCAAGGCCAATGTCAGTGGCCTCTGACTGACTACATTTGCAGATGATTGCAAATTAGGAGTGAATCCCACACTGATACAAATTTTCTCCAGGACAGGCTGACACAGACAAACAACTGGTGCCTGAGCCATGGACTAAGAATAACAACAAGTAATGCATAATAGTATCCTTCAGGAAGTCATACACCTGTGGTAACTATTATTTTGAAAACACACCCCTAAGGGTTGATCCACTAGTCAGGGACTTGGGGACACACATAAACAGCAATCTAGCCTTTGACCATCAAGTGTCTACAGTGGTGAGGAAATCATTCTATGCTGTGCAACTTATAAAGAAATGTATGGTGTCTAGCTCCAAAGAAGTCATTGTTCCACTGTATTCAGCATTCATCAGACTTATCATTGATTACAATGCCCCTTTTGTAGTATACCTATCCAGGCATATCCAACAATTGGAACGTATGATGGTTTTGTGGGAACAGATTACACACTTGTCACCAGGAATGTTATGTCACTGTTCCCAGTGATTACTAACTGTAAAGGTGTTCATTTTATTAGATGTTTTATGTTTATGTATTCAGGATATGACCATTCACCGATACATTTGCTCTGTGTCCTACTTGATGTGTTTTTACAGCACAATGTTTTTGTTTTTAATGACCAGTTTTATTTACAGATGGTGGGGGTAGCCACGGGCACTATGTTTGCCAATAGCTATGCCAACTTAGTTATGGCTTACTGGGAGTCTGTGAATGTGCTGAATAACAGTAACTTCTACTATAGATTTTTTTTCCTTTTTATGGATGACATATTCTTTATTTGGATAGGCTCATTGACCCTTCTTCATGGCTTTTAGTACTGATTATTTACCATTTACAATGCAACATTTGCAAATCATTATTGACTTTTGGATGTTTGCGTTAGTAAGATGAACAAAGGTCTGACCACTTCACTGTACAAGAAGCCATGTAAACAAGTGAATGTTCTACATAGAGAAAGTATGCACCCTATGTTCATATGAATATGATGAGGGGTCGGTTTTACAGGCTTGCCATATTGAATAAGGATGACAATGTTATGCTAGAATCCTTTGCAATGCAGAAAGAATAATTTCTTTTAAGAGGCTACTTCAAGAAAAAGATAGAAATGGCACAGAATGAGGTACTTAGCCATAGGGGAGATTCTGTTGCCAGACCCTATTTCTGTATTAGGACTGAAGTTTAGCAGTCTACATCAAGTGTGGATAACAAAGTCAGACTTTGCTTGACTTACTCAAATGATATCAATTCAGTCTGTGGTGTGGTTAAAAGGAACCATCACATTCTCACCTCTGATGAGAAGTTTATCGGACTTCTTGGTGATATCCCTAGTTTTAGCTTCAAGAACAACCAGTCTCTGAAAAAGCTATTATGTTACAAGCCTCTTATCAGTACGGGATGTGTAACTTCAGACAGGAAAGCGACTTTTCTTCAGATAGGAAAAGGACATTTCCCTGTAGGTCTTTTAACATGTGTAAATATATTAATAGTATTAGTAATTATGAAAATGTTTCAAATGGTCGTATTTATTATTTTAACTTTTATGCAGACTGCAAGAGTACAGATCTTGTTTACCTTGCTACTTGTAAAGTATGTAGCTACTGTTAAGTAGGGAAGATTAACAGTAGGGAAGACTAACAGGTCATTAAAAGACAGGATACATGAACATAACAATGATATTCTGAAAAAAGATAGCAGGAATGCCCTAGGTAAGCATGTGTTAGCAAATGATTTCAGTCATTTCAACCATTTTAACCAAGCTATCCTGAAAACACCTCTGCCTGACTTCTTCCATCATGTAGACGTTGCAACTAGGAGAGACAACATACTGGATAAGGTCTACAGCAATGTTAACCTAGCATATAAGGCAATGCCTCACCCACACCTGGGCATCTCTGACCATTTCTCCATAATGTTACTACCAGCATATAAACCGATGCTAACTAGGGGAAACCAACAGTGAACAAGTAAGGATTTGACCAAAGAGTGCAGCCTCTGCACTCCAAGATTGTTTTGAGAGTAAACCCAAATAGCTTTTTCCACTACTGAGAACTGGATGCACCAAAATCATCTCTCTCTCAACTCTAATAAATCTAAAATTCTTCTTTTCCCTCTCTCCAGGGCTTTCACTTTTGACAAAAATGCTTTCAAAGTCCTAAGCCAAACCAACTCTACTATAGAAGTGGTCCCATCTGCAAAACTCCTTGGCATCACCATAGACGAGCACCTTAAATTTGATATCCACATACAACAAAACATAAAGAAAACCCACCAAAAGCTAGGTATGCTCTATAGGAACAACCGCTTTCTCTCCAACTCCTCTAGGCATGCCTTAGCAACTACCTATCTTCTACCTTCTTTACTATATGGAGCACTGCTCCTAACCAACCTGTCTGCTTCCAACAGCTCTAAACTCGAAATTTGCTACAATAAGATCTCTAAATGTACAACCAAATCCAAAACCTTTACCCACCATTGCCTTTCCCTACAATCTCTGAACTGGCTAGGACTCTCTAACCACCTAGACTATCTCCAACTAACCACTGCTCACAAATTAATATTCTACCCTGATAAATGCCCAGCCTTAACAAACATCCTTCCTCCGTACATCCCAAATAGATCTCTAAGATCTGAACACCAAAACTTAATCTCAGTCCACAGACCCAAACGCCCTGCTGGCCAACTCCTTCTCTCCTTCTCTCTAGGCAGGAAATGGAACTCTCTCCCTCCTTCACTTAGAACAACATCTAACTCAGAATCCTTCAAAACCCACCTTTTCTCTTACCTGTCTTCTAAACATAAATGTTCCTGCTTTCATCCCACAAATGTAAATATCTACCCCATTGAACCCTCCATACTCCTCACTTCACACTACCCTAGAACTATTATTTTTCTATTGCTGCTAAAACAAACTTTAGCTACTTATCAGTTTAAGTAATTCTCTCTCTCTACTCCTTGTATGTAAATACTGTAAATATCAAGTAACCTCAGATCTCGATATTACAGACAGTGGAAACTTGCTGCTCTGAAGGGAAACAACTGAAAATCTGTTTATCTACTTTCCTTAATGATGTTGATTATGTAAACTGTATGCATTTACTTTTTTTTACTCACTGTATGAATGCATTTATACATGTATTTTTTACCTTCAAGTTTATGTAACTTAGATTGTATTCGTATTGCTTATGGAGCTTTTCTCCCCGGGCCTCCACTGAAAATGGGCACATTCTGGCCCAGTGGACTTTCCCGGTAATCAAACTGGAAATAAAATAAAAATAAATAAAGATGGAGCATATTTAAAGAGGCAGTGACAGTGGATCAATGTATAAACTTAGAGGAGTACACTGTGGTGGTGATGGCTACATCTCAAAATGTGTGGATGATGTAACAGTCACCAAAAACATCATCACACATGCCAATCAGAAACCCTGGTTTGACTAGTGAAGTGTATGAGCTCCTGAAAGCAAGCAATGCTGCCTTTAAGTCTGGAGATAAGGATGCCCTCAGAACAGCCAGGGCAAATCTGAACAAAAGAGTGAGAGAAGCAAAATGTGCCTATGGTAGGATGATCCAGAACTACTTGTCTGACCAAAACAATTCCAGGTACCTATGGCTAGATATCCAGCAAATAACAGACTACAGGCCCTTATCTTCACATTATGAAGACAATAGGGAATTCCTTAACATGCTCAATGTCTACTTCAGCAGATTCAAAGAAGGGAACAAAATAACAGTGACGGAAATGCCCACCATTCAAAACAAAGTAGTGCTCACCAGCAATCCAGCTGATGTCCAGAGGACATTGCTCAGGGTTAACCCGAGAAAAGCAGCTGGGACTGGCAACATCCTTGGGTGAGTACTCAGAGACTGTGCAATTCATTTAACAGATGTCCTGATGGATATCTTTAATATCTCTCTGAGTCAGGAAATAGTTCCCAAATGCTTCAAAAACATGACAATAATAGCAGTACCAAAGAAATCACCACCACCATGCCTCAATGACTACTGCTCTGTAGCCCTAAGCTCGATTGTGATGAAAAGCTTTAGGAGGCTGGTCGAAGATGCAATAACATCTAAGCTACTTGAGATCTTAACCCACTGCAGTTTGCTTACTGAGCAAACCGCTCTACTGCAGATGCAGTAGCGCTGGCACTTTACTTTTTGCTGGACCATCTAGAAAGTAAAAACAGCTACATGAGGTTACTATTCATTGAATTCAACTCTGCTATTAATACAGTTATCCCTATACAGCTGATTAGGAAGCTGCTTCAACAAGGCATCAACACACCTTTTTGTAATTGGATTCTGGACTTTCTCCCGGACAGACGTCAGAAAGTGTGCGTAGAAAATACCTCCTAAGATAACATCGCTGAATACTGGAGTTCCTCAAGGCTGCGTATTAAATCCCTTGCTGTTCACCCTGCTAATATGACTGCACAGTGAGGTACAACACTAACAACATCATCAAATTTGTTACTGATACAACAGTGGGGGCCTCATCAGCAACGAAGATGAGGCAACGTACAGGGTTGCGGTAGATCAACTGATTACCTGGTTTGTCAGTAACAACTTAGCACTAAATCTGAACAAGACGAAGTAATTGTGGACTACAGGAAAAACCACAAGGAACATTCTCCTGTTACCATCAAAGGAGAAAATGTGGAGAGAGTTGGAAGCATGAAGTTTCTGGGGGTGTATATTGAAGAATACTTGTTTTGGTCTACCAATATTACTGCCATGGTTAGGAAGGCACATCAGAGGATGTATTTTTGAGAAAGTTGAGGAGACGAAACATACCATCAGTAGATCTCACAACCTTCTATAGAGGTACAATAAAAATCATCCTGACAATCAACCTCACAGTGTGGTACAGAAGCTGCTCTGTCTCTGACCACAAGGCTCTCCAGAGAGTGGTGAAGGCAGCCGAGAGGATAATGTTCACCCTACCAGGTATCTAGGACCTGCACTTGTCCAGATGTCTATGCAGGACCAAAGGAATCATTAAGGAATGCACCCAGCCTGCTCACAGACTGGTCACTTACCTATCATCTGGCAAGTCCTTCCCTAGTATAAGATGCAGAAGTGCAAGTTTCCGAAACAGCTTTCCCCAGGCCATCAGACTGTTGAACTCTTGCCAACAACCATGCCCCATGCCCTCAACCTGGCCAGTACTTCAATGTGGAAGTCCATCTCAAATTGTGCAATAACTTGACTGCCTGTTTCAATCCATTATTAGTGCAATAATCAGTAAGTCAAGCCAATTCAATGGTTATCAAGAACAGCAGTAAGGCCATAGAAATGCCTCATTATAATGCAATCTCTAATACAAGTCTATAACTCATTTGTCAGTGCAATACTTATGACTGTCTCATTCTGGGCAATATTCAGTATAAGTCTTTAATGCAATGTCTTACCTCAGTACTGTGCAATACTCAAGCAAGTAAAGAGATCACAGCATAATAAATGTTAAAGTGAGTTATGTGCAATGTTAGAATTATCTTAAATTATGGTATAGAGTAAGTAGTCATTTATGTATTAATAAGCAGAAACAAAGCACCCTGAACCACTGCTAGGTAGGCACACAAATTTATTCAGTTCACCGCTGAATCAAAAAACAGCCAGTAAAAACAATCATGTACATTGAATGCATGTTACTACCCCTCTACTGACAAGGAGGATTATTACACATTAATGTCACAATTTTTTAATACAGGGGCAAGTGAGATCATGTCATTTAACCAACACCACTTGCCAGTATAATTCCCTGTATTCAACTACTGGGGTCCTTTTAAAAAACTGAAATTCAGCTTCAGGACAAGTTTTTGTAATTTGTTTCACAGTGTGCTCATAAATTCTCTGCTTAACCTTTCACTCTTGCCAATGTAAAAAGCATTACATTTCTTACATAACCCAACATAAATAATCCCTTTTAATCAAAATACACCAGCTTTTTGTTTGTTAACCTTGAATTCCTTTACTACCTCTTTCAAAAATATCCGGGGTGTTTCCTTTCCTATAAATATGTTTTATTTCACCCTGGAAATGTCTTTGTCAAAATTCTTTTGATCACACCAGCTTGTCCATCATATGTGGTAATGATACCATCTACTTTCTTGTTTGTGACTTGTTGAGTTGCACCATCTTCCAATACCCTTCCTCCCATCACTGACTTCTTTGGAAACTCTATCAATGAGCTCTTCAGCCTCTATTCAGGAACATGTTTCTCAGGTTTTACATACCATAACATGCATCATAGAAGTCATTCCTTTGTAACGGTGTGGGGTAAGAATTAGAAAAGGTCTCTAATTCTAGACTCAAAGCCATACTCAGTTTTAGATATGTTAACATCAAGGTATTTCAATTCATCAGTAGTGAATTTGTGAGTGAATTTAAAATTCTGTGGTACCATTTAGGTATTCCACAAAGCTACCAAATTCATCTTGCATAAGAAACACAAGTGAAATCTACCATACAACTTCCATAAACTACTATATTCTGAATTCAGTACAAACTCCAGAAGGACATTAATAAGTGGGAGCACAGTGCCCCATCGCCACACCTTTAGTTTGTCGAAAATACAAGAATATAAAATTATTCTTTAGGACAATCTCCATTAATAACAAAACAGTTCTGAACTCATTGTGCCCTAGTAGTTTGGATTCAAGTAGCATTTTTCAAACCATTCAAGGCCTACATCATGGGGTATACTTGTAAATAAGTCAATCACATCCAAGGTACCAAACCTTTTGTTTCATTTGCAAGTGATTCATTTAGTTTTCCTAAGAAATGCCAGGAATCTTTTAAAATAACATTGTTGTCACAAACAAGCTTTTTATCTTCTGGTCAATGTACTTAAAGGTGCAGTGACCAACCTTCGCTGACACTATCACTCTCAAAGGTGGGTCACTTTCATCTTTATGCACCTTTGGTATCCCAAATATGGAGGGTATTCTGTTGTAATACGTTGTGTTGCAATATCCCTCCTTGTCAGTAGAGGGCAGTAAATCAATAGTATGTACCATGATTGTTTGTTTTTTTGGCTGTTTTTAAAAGTTGGATGAGTATATAAAGCAGTTAATTGAATGTATTAGTGTAATCTAGTTGTATGGTGATTTGAACTGTTCGGCTTAATAAATTTGTGTGCCTACCTAGCAGTGGTTCAGGGTGCTTTGTTTCTGCTTACTTATTTATGTATTAATGTCTTGTCGTATGAAGTCCATGTGATATTTACACATTTGAGTCTGGGATATTTTGCTCCGAGGAATTTTGTTTAGTTTTTGCACTTGTCTGTTTCTGAATGACAATAAAGTTTACTTTGGCTTTGACTTTGATTTTTTTTTTTTTGTCTTCTTGGTGTTACAGTTAGTTACGAACAACACAAGAGGTGGTAACATCAGAACAAAAAATGAGAGCATAGAAACCAAATGGATTTTAGAGTTACAAGCAGATCACTACAGAGGTTTAAATGGCATTGTACTGTTAAAACCTGTTCTGAGATCAATGGACCTACCTCGTTGAAGTCTGCTAGTGTATTTAAATGCTGCTCAGTTAGTTAAACAGTAGATCTGATGAAGCACCTGTGGTGGGCATGAAAGCGATTATCTTTTTTATTTGTTTGCATTTTAATACAGTGACAGTGTTATATTCTGCTGTGCTGACTGGACTCTCTCTTCACTATAATATACCAGTGTGGTTTGCACAGCATGTATGACATAAAGAACAAGCAGAGTCACTGTTTAATGACTGACTGTGCGTGGCCCTACATGCATTATCTGACAGCCTAACATGAGGCAAACTCACAACAGTTGAGTGTTATGGTGGTCTACAGCAATTCACACAGCCATCCTGTGCTTGTACAAAACCAGGTCATTTTTCTTTTTGTACGAGTGTCTGCACTTAAGTTTCTTAACTCATCTAGTCACTTGGAGCTTTTTCACTTCATTGCTTGATACCAGTTTGGCAATTTATTTTTTGCTTTGAGCAAATCTTCAGTTTATATACTGCTTTAAGTAATCTATTTTGACTGGTGTAATGACTGTCTTGGGTTTAAGTAGTAATTTGATCTAAGTGACAGTTGGATTAATTACTGCAGGTACTGTGTAGCTTACAGCTCTTAGGCTTCAGATTTCACTTCTTCATTGGCTATTTTTTTGTCAGTACTTACTGTACTGAGTTGCACTAAAGGCAGGGACAAGGTAGTTGTATTTATATAGTGGGTAGTACTTGCAAGTAATTTCTCTCCTCTTGTACTTTTAAAACAGAACCTTCTTCTAACTAGTTTGAGTGAGTTATCCACTTCTGCTCTGTCTAAACACCTTTGGCTGGGCTGAGCTGAAGTGAGTTGATTTGAGCTGATGTGACAGGATTTCCAATATGCTTCTCTTACCTGCACAGTATTGCTTTCCTACAGTCCAACAAACTTCTTCCCTGTACTTGCCCTTCTCTTGTTCCTCCCTAATCATCATCACATTGCAACACTGGTCATCATGGGGAAAGAGTGGACTAATCCTCCTTCCATTGCCAGCCTTATAGGGTATGGTATCTGAAGGTAGTGTAAGAGTTTCCTCGTATACACTGAAAATAACCTCATACTTTACTCTAAGAACTCTATCTGTGAGAAGTTCAAATAATTAAGCTGAAGATATTACTGTCTCAGCCAGTCGGATGCAATGAGCTTAACACTACCTTAATCCCACCCACACTTTTTCAATGTCCACATACTGTAAATACAAAACTGACCTATTCTGATGCAGATGAAAAATCTCAACCTAATTCCTAAATTTAGATCTCAGTATAAACCCTCAAATCTACATCCTGTATGCTACCTGGCATCAACATGTATAAGCCACAATATAGAAGATTCTTACAGTACAGTTAACACAGCCATAAATATGGGTCATACAACAAGCATGCAGAAGCCCTAAAGGTAGTATTATCAAGCTTGTACATCTGACAACATCCTAGCCATGAAGTGACCCACACAGATGCTTCAGTCAATAGGCTGAGCTAAGACAAAATGGCAGTTAACTGTCTCTCAAGTGCCAGGATCCACAGTGTCACTATGGCTGTCATACCCTTTCACCGCAGGTACACATATAACCCAATCATTGCACATGACAGTGAATAACTTGAATGCCTCTCCTTGGAACATATGAAGAGGGTTATGATGGAGAATATGCATCTGAATTGTGTGTGAAACTAGTATCGAGTAGAATCCTGCCATTGCCAAGAATAATGCCTTAATACAAACAAGATGTAATTAACTTTAATTACTATCTCAGATACTGGCATCATTCTAACGAGATCCAATGACTATCAGTCTCAGAGGAAATGACTGGGAATTCTAGCTGATTTGCTAGGGATGGCCTGCATGTCTCTCCTCACAGCTTTTACATATTTACCAAGAATATCTGGCCCCACCACTAACTACAATTCCTCCTCTATCATTTTATCTTCCTGCCCATTTCCATAACGTCTCCTTTCATATTTCTGTTATCATTCTTATGCTGCATTCTACTGGTCTGTCTGTTAAGTTATAACTAAACTCAAAAACACCCCAGACTGATTTTTTCCTTCAGCCATCATGCTATTAATGCATTAATTGCAATTATAAGTTATTTCTCTATTCAATAATTAGCCAACTTATGTTAACTTCCCTCTAGTTTTTTTATGATAAAATACTATGTTCTTGTAAGCGATATTTAAAAGTATTTAAAAATCATGTAAATAAGCTCATGTAATGATGTTTTTACCCTACAATTATAAAGGTACATTGTGTATAACTTAAATGTGGAGCTTTTCTTACTGGGCCTCTGCTGAAAAGGTGTTTTACTCATCTGGACTTTTCCTGATCAACCAAGATAAATAAATACATACATACATACATGCATACATACATACAAACATATATACAAACATACATGCATAACTAAATAGCATCTTTTTAGGCAAGGTCAGTCTCAAAGCAACAAGCGACAACAAAACATTGCACTACTCACAGGCATTCCTAGCCCCAGACGTATAGCTATATGCATAGTTACTGAAGCATTTTTAGGATAATGATAGATTATTAACAGTGCAGAGATTTAATGTCTACTACTCCTTCAGACTTGATGCTGAACTGACAGATGTAGCTGAAGGGAATGCATGTGTGTTCCTAAGAAACCATTTCACTTCCAGACGTATAATGTCAGACAATGACCTTGGCCATCATTCTCATAATAAACAAAACCCAGTACCACATTCTTGCCAACTTCCCTACTCCTTCCATTACCTCAGCAAATCGTAAGGCATTTCTAAACAAATTGACATTCCGTTACTATACAGCCCAACACCATTGTGTTGTGTGACTCCATCCACCCCTCCATTAACTGTAGTGGTGTGTTTATTGGGCTATTTAGCTTCTCCAACTAGTGTCAGAGGTAATTAACATGGGTGTGATTTCCTTAACCTAATATTGGTTTTTCAACAAGCAACAGGGTTAAATCAACGGCAGGTGTTTCCTGGACCTCATTTCTGATCGTACCAACTGAATGTTGAATACAGTTACAGCATACCAGCTGTTAATTTCTGTGTACATGTTTAACTAGGGTGATTGCGACTAGTCCAACATACTAGCTATTCTGTGTATATGTTTAACGTGGGCAGAATACGACTAGCGGGATTCATCCACACTCAGTCTGTATGTTGCTTGTTGTGGAATCTGCGGCATACAGGAATGTTTTACAAACCTCTTAGCTACTAAGTGTGCATAAATGGCTTAATCTCTGTTGTCTACACTTGTATTACCCCAACCTCATAGTACATTATTATATTGCCATTGCTTGAATGTATATTTATTTTAACCTCTGTACTTTTGCTCTGTAGTTTGCTCCAATGTTTTGTTGAACCAAACAAGTGCATTTCCTTTTAGTATTCAATGAACTGCCTTTATCTAACTCCTTCTCCATCCACACCCTGAGACTCCACTATCACAGGCAATATACTTATTACCTACCTAATTCCACCTCTTCACTTCAGCTTCACTTAACCTCTCCTTCTCTCCTCTTTTTCTTACTATAGGTTCTAGCTCCTCACGTAAAATTGGGCAACTACCTTCCACATAATACTGTGATCCATCTATACCCTCAGATCCACAACTCATATTGGGCCCTTTATGCTTGACCAGCCTCTGACACCCTTGACCAGCCTCTGGACTATAGGATTTACCAGTCCACCTACCTCAGAAACTAACGTATGTCTGTATTATTATTGTATAACTGTATTTCACTGTAATCCCCAAACGGCTCTCTGTTCACCAGCAGACCTCACCCAGCACTTAAACATTCTGTTCTCCCTCCTCCCTAGTAAGTCTGTATACTAGCTAACTCCATTGCCTTACCTAACCTTAAGTTTTTAGACCCTCTGCTCACTACTTGCCAGCCTGCTCCATATGTATGTAACTCTAACCCTGCCTTCCTACTCTCTTTCTGGTATTGCATTTACTACTGGTAGGCCATCTTATTTCCCTTAGGCCTACCTCAACTCCCCATTAACTACTCTGCTTAACCATACCATTTCATACCTAGTCTTCTTAGCAACCCCCCCTATTTTTCATGTTATCTTTCCCTCTCCTCTGGCTCTTCCGTGGTCTCTTTTCCTCTTACTTTTGCTAACCGTGGTCCCGCCTTTTATTTTTTCTTTCTTTTTCTCTCTGTTATTAACTTACTTGTAGAACCTCCTGTCTTGACTGCTCTGCTATTACTGATTGTTTCTCTTGCGGACTGCTTGGGCAGTGTAGCCCTGCTCTGTTTGCGCTCCCCTCCCCTACCCCTATTCTCACCCAACCCCACATCAATTACTTTTATAACAGCCCTAACCCCTCCTCCAACACCTTCTGCAACCAGTTGCCCTCTGTTCACACTCCATCACCAATCAGACTTTTCCATCTTCCCTCTCTCATTAATTCATGTCTAATCAGGGTTATCCATTTACCCTCCACCATAAACATTGTATATTCATATATCCTTCAGCTAAGCCTAACAGCCCTACTAATCTGCACATCATCAATCTGCACCCTTACACACTCCTGACACACATCTCACATAAATCATTGCCTACCACCCTTCAAACACTCTAACATGTCTCACTATACCTATACCACACTACCTCTCTTTTGCCTTACCCTCATTCTTCTTTGCTGCCACACAACAATACACCCCAAACCCCCCCTCAAATTGCAAAGTCCTCCACATCCAATACTTCCCTAGAAACAAGAACAGATTCCTACTCAAAAATTGCACCCACTCTATACAATCCCAGCATAATACTAACCGCCAAATTCAAAATTCTAACTATGTCATCTAAAACCACATGCCCACCTATTACTAAATTAAACTGTTATAATACATTAACCCTCCTCAGCTACCACAAAAAATCTCACTCCTATTTAGCCCAGTGTGGCAACATCCATCCCAATCCAGGTCCATCCTCTAACCCCACCTCTCTCAAAGCCTCTACCACCAAAAGCCTACTCTTAATCACTCTTAACACATAGCATTTGCAGCAAAACCACAGAATTTCACAGGTGGCTAACCCAGCACACCTCTGACATACTAGCACTCACTGAAACATGGCTCAAGCCACACATGAAAGATACTGAACTACTCCACCCAGGCTATAACATAATAAGAACAGATTGAACACATAAAAAAGAGGGAGGGGAGCTTTAATTTATTCCCAATACTCTCACTCTACTTCCATATACTAAACAACTCCCCTCCTTCTCTACAGCCAAAATCCTGCTAGCATCCTTAAAAATAAATAATACAAAACAACTATGTATTGCAGTCCTATACATTCCTCCAGGGAACAACATCCCCATATTAGAAAACATCCTATCCTGGATGGGGTCTATATTATAACATCAAAACACCATCTCTTCGAACACCTATGC
The DNA here is from genome assembly GCF_019279795.1 of Protopterus annectens. Lineage (NCBI taxonomy): Eukaryota > Metazoa > Chordata > Ceratodontiformes > Protopteridae > Protopterus > Protopterus annectens. The sequence continues at coordinate 901,683,707 of NC_056729.1, forward strand.
ATCGACACCTAATGACCAAAATCTGAAATGCACGAATGGCATCTTCTGCAAATATTTTCCCAGGGAAAACATTTGCTTGGCCAACCAACAGGAAAACAAACTTTCAAACCCAAGCCAAGTTGGGGGCTTTGCCCCCCACAACCCCCCAATGTAGGGGGGCTGTGCCCCCATACCACCCCTAACTAAATATACCAACTCTGAGATTGCTGTACATTGGATAAAAGGGCAAATTCTCGATAATTTAGTAATGTGTATAGCACGTTGTGTAAATGCATACTGCTGTAGTATCATAATGTAGTTAGGTAGGGGTTTGAATCCTGCACTTACCAACTGTGTGTATGAGTGTGTGTCTCTCAAGGGAGGAGAAACCTTTGAGAGTGGGAGGATGACATAACGGTTAAGGTGTTTACCTTAAAAACACAAGGTGCAGAGTTTGATTCTCACATGGGGTAACTGGCTAGGCTTCAAATGGCCCAAAAGGGTGGTTAGCCTAGTACTAATCTATGAACCTATGAACCTATAATGGCCAAGCAAATTTTTCCCTGTGAAACAAAATTTGCGGAAGTGACAGTTCATGTTTTTCAATTTTGGTCATTGGCTGTTGATGTTTAGGTATTCGAAGAGATGGCATTTTGAGGTACTGATATAGACCCTCGTGGATGTCCCAAAACATTTCCAATGAAACTATCATCATGGGTGATACTAACATAAATTGGAAAGACCTAGATTAAAACTCCAGCAATTGCATTAACCTTTATGGATTTTCTCAGCTCATCTCTTCCCCAGCTTGATACTCAAAAAATAACACTCAAGGAACCATACTTGACTGGATCTTAGTATCAGATCCCCACAAATACACCAACTCCGGAACCCTACCAAATAACTTGAGTGCCCATCTATTTGCATACACCAATAGGACCATAGCCCACATCATTAGAAACCACAACTATAAGACTTCATGCAATCTATCTAGATTTGACCAACACCAATTTAACTCAATACTAAAATCTATAAATTGGTCCATACTAAAAAGTTTACCATTAGATGAAGCTGTCAACCACTTCAACAAAATATTCCTAGACACCCTCAATAACTTAGCTCCTCTCTGCTGCAAGAGAGTAAGAACTAATCAACCACTTCAACAAAATATTCCTAGACACCCTCAATAACTTAGCTCTTCTCCGCTGCAAGAGAGTAAGAACTAATCATGCCCCTTGAATAACCAAAAACACCAAAAGCCTTCTTGTAACAAGAGACAAAGCCTGGCAGAAATGGCAAAATAACAAACATGACTCTAACCTCCTACACTATAGACAACTATGCAACCAGGCTAAGAAAATGATAAACAAAGATAAGAAACCCTATTTCACCCAAGAGTTAACCTCCCACAGAAACAACCCCCCAAAATTCTGCCATACTATATCTCAGCTGCTTACCTCAGGAACCAAAGAAAATCCATCCCCTGCCACTGATAAAACCCCATCCCAAATAGCAGAAGCTTTCAATACCCACTTCATAGAGAGCATGCGCAATCTGCTTAATCCCTCCACCCTGCCCTCAATCTCTCACTCTCCTCATAATCCCAGCCCTCCCCACTCTCCTCACAACCCCAGCCCACCACAAACTGACACACAACACTCTCCTTCATCTTCCCATGACCCCCATGTCATATCAGAAACTCACCAAAGTACTCCACCCTTTACTCTTCAACCTGTCCCCACTCAAGTTATCCATAGGTTACTTCTCAAACTAAAACCGAGCTCTTCATCTGCCGACAACCTCCCACCAGAATATTTAAAAATACCCGCTGATGCCATAGCTTATTCCATTAGTATTGTCATTAACCAATCCATCTCAGAGTCTTACATCCCCTCCCTCCCTCTAGAAAATATCCATTATAACCCCCCTGCACAAAGGAGGTGAATGCTTTGATATCTCATATTACCTCCCATTGCTATACTCTCTCCCCATTCAAATTATTATAAAACTGTATACATAAACAACTGCTTAATCACACCCTATTAAATAATCTCCTCACCCCCACCCAGCACAGCTTCAGGCAATCTCAAAGTACAACTACTGCGTTACTCTTCTTCACAGATACAATTAACAAAGCCAGAGATACCAGACTACTAACATCCGTTATATTTCTCATCCTATCCAAGGCCTTTGATACCGTTTCCCAACCAAACCTCCTGCAACAACTCTCTACTCTTGGTCTTTCCTCTTCTGCCCTTCTATGGTTCAACAACTACTTAACAGGTAGACAACAATGTGTAAAATGGCAGGCAACCCTCTCTAACTATCTGGCTAACAACCCTTTAAACTCTGTTAACAATCTATACAATGCCTCACACCAAAGCTTCTTGATACAATACGCTGATGATTCTACTGTTATCTCCACCTCCAATCACATAAAACACCTCCAGCAACTAATGCAGGCCTCCTTCACTTCAATAGATACATGGGTAACCAACACCCAGCTCCTGCTTAACTGACATAAAACTAAGCTCCTCCTTTTCACACCCAAAAATCTCTCAACCGAATTTAAAATATTTTCTCTTAACAAAATCCAACTAGAAGTGGTCTCCCAAGCCAAGCTATTAGGGGTAATCATAGACAATAAGCTTTCATTTGATCTACATATTCAAAATACAATCAAGAAAACCCTGCAAACTTGGAAAGCTATACCACCACAAAACGTTCATGAACACAGCCACTACAACCATCTTGGATACTACCTACCTGTTCCCCTCTCTCTTCTATGCAGCCCCCATTCTGACAAACATCCAGACTACACTAAAAACAAATTGGAATCATGTTATAATAAGATTGTCAAATTTGCTATAAATGCACCCCACAAAACTCAACACTGTGCAGTTCTCCAAACCCTTAACTGGCTCCAACTACCACACCTCTTACACCACCAACAACTTAATATGGCACACAAAGTAATATATCAAACCCATACTTGCCCATCAGTGAAACCTCTCATCTCAAACTACCTACCCACCAGGACCGTCCAATCTAAAGACAAACAACTATTAACCCTACATAGGCCAAAGAAAAAAGCAGGACAATGTCTATATTCCTACACAGTAACTAAACTCTGGAATGACTTACCATCAGACATTAGGGCAACAGATAACCACAAATAATTCAAACTCACAGTAAAGAAACTCCTCTTAGAAACAAACATCTGCAACTCTTCAAATAAACCTATAAACGCTCTTTCCCAGTCCACCTCACCTCCAACCCTCCTTCCACAACCTAAATCCTTTTTTCTTTCCTCCTTCCTCCTGTATACCACCCTCCTCTTGTCATTCAACTACCTCTTTTTTCCCTGACTAACTCTAAATCCCACTAATTTACTCATCCCAATTTGACCTTTGCATTCTTTTATCTTTACTCTACAAAGGTCTACCTGCACATTACCTAAATAATACTGAAAATAGCCACCTCAACTAGACTAACTCTCTTTAAAACCATACCACTAGCCTTCCAACTTTTCAAATTAGATAAACTAAACAACTTTGCTGCCAGTGACCTCAGACATTGAAACCTAACTGCTTTTATGCCATCAAAGCTGTCTTGTTCTCCTGCATGTAAATTAAATAACCTTGTTATCTACACTAGTCAAATGTTTTCTTTGTAATTCTCAAATGAAAATGTAAACAAAATGTTTTTCTTTGTAATTTAAGTCAAAATTATTTACTTTGTATGTTTCTAATGTAAATGCAAATCAAATGACCATTGCATCTATGCTTTGCAAAAGTTTTACCTTATATGTTGTTAAGTGTACTAGTTTATGGAGCTTTTCTCCCCGGGCCTCCACTGAAAATGGGTTCCTGATCCAGTTGGACTTTCCTGGTCAACAAATGCCAAATAAACAAATAAATAAATAAATAAAACTAGGGACCCAGTACTATTACATCATCAATAAGCACAGTGCATCCATGACAGCAGAAGACATTTGCAGCTACAATTGCCAGGCTTAGGGTAAGGTCAGACAGCAGTAATATACAATTTACTGTAATGTTGATCTTTTCCCCACAAATGCTTCTTCCCAATGTTAAAGAAGGATTTTGTTGCAAATTCCCCGGTTATTATATTTATAGCAGCACAGGTGAAAGAACTGGTGATGGCAGTGGCACTACTCTCCACTAGGCAAGGAAATGGCAGCTATCCCCATTGTACAAGGGCCTTCATAATCTCCAAGAAAAATTTTGCCTTCCTTACCATATGGCAGCCATGCTAGTCTGATCTTGCTGTGTCCATATCCACTTACCAAGTTAAATCCTGGAGTGAAAATGGTACCCAGGGAGCATAACCACAGTCATGGAGACTAAGTCATGAGCAGAAAAATCAGCAGAGTAGCAAGATTCCTGTTCATTGTAATATAACACACATGGTAAGTAGCACACAGAAGAGTGATTGTGGCACAGACAGTTTTCCCAGAAAAAGATAACGTTCATGATCTCCATGTGATGTCTATGAGCATGCATGGAATAATGATTATGATCATAAGCACCATGAAAACTATAATAGGTTCATATGTTTATAGGTAATTACTAGGTTACTGATCTGTGAGAATCTGAAGAAGCCTATCCTATTTCTGTGTTAGTTTTTCACCCTTTCATCTTGTATATGGATAACCCAGAGGAAGGCAAAACATGGATATGCTGGGACATTTATTTG